>NC_090306.1:10211363-10532045 GCF_039906515.1 Pseudorca crassidens | reverse complement strand
GAAGAGTAGTCCCCGCTCTCTGCAACGAGAGAAAGCCCGTGCACAGCAATGAAGACCCAACGCAGCCAAAAATAAATAAATAATAAATAAATTTTAAAAAATTAAGTGAAAGATCATGATAGACGATGTAATGAAACTCATCAGGAGGCCAAGGGCAGAGCAAGCAGGGAGCGGTTCAGTAAAGCATTTGAAGAGCAGTATAATCACCTCTGGCTTCCAGAGGTCTCGCACAACGAGTTGCTGCTTTCGGGGTGGTGGCACTGCTTCCACTTAGTGTCTTTTGTCCTGCTGCTGCTCTGGGCCTCTAGGACATCTGATGCTATGGCGGGCCCGAGGCACATGGGCTGCCTAAGGAGAACAGGGCGGGTGGGCTATTCTGGATCAGTACCACTTACTGAACATTATTACTACATGCCTGATACGGTTCTTATGTGTCTTATCCAATATTTGAGGCAACATAGAGGAGTGGCAAAAAGCGAAGACTCTGGTATTAGAATGTCTGGATTCAGATGTTGTCCCTACCACTTGCTTGGCTTTTGAAACCTCTCTATAGGGATCTCATAAGAACCTTCTGGTTATAAGCTCTTAATCCCGGAAAAGGATTTGTGGAAGGGGGCCATGGAGAGTAGAAAAGGAGATGGAGGGAATGGAAATAACGGGACCTGGCAGCAGAGTTTAGCATGCGGGCCAGTGGGCAAAAGGTACTTTGGTATACTTTGGACCTGCCAAGTGAGATTGGCTGCAAGTGCAGACCCTGTGATTGTCCAAGTAACCCCTCCCCACCTCCCCAAGGCCTGGGGGCTGGAAGGGGATGCAGCCACAAGTCACTGTGGGACTTGACAACAGGAACTCTGCTGATTGGCCCTGCCTACACCCCAGCACCTGAGAACCTGAGGGGAAGCCTCCTGCTTCTCCTTGATCCCATGCAGGGGGTGCTTAGTTAGGAATGGCAGTGGGATCTGCCTGTCACTGGTGACGCGACCTACTTCCTGGCCCCTGAGATGTTCACAGAAAGTTGGTGATAAACACCAGCCGCCACCAGCATCATTTACTCAGTGCTCACCAAGTTCCGGGCATTTTGCAAAAGCATTTTAGATACATTATTTCATTTAATTCTCATCGAAACCTCATAAATATAGTTATAGTTACTATCTATTGCCATTTATAGATGAGATAAACAGTGCATTATGGGGACCGTTTCGGTGATAAAGAATAAATATCCAACTTGAATGAACTTAAGCAAAAGGCAAATTTATTACAAGGATACTGGATTGTCTGACCAGAACCCACGATGGGAACGTGGCTGAGCCTCTAGAACACTGATGCTCTCAGGTATCTTGCTCACTCTGTCACTGGTACATGCTTTCCTCTGGCCACTGGCTTCATTCTTCTCTCTCCATTGGCCAGTTTTCTCCTAGGGTGTGAAGCATGGTGGCCCACAGCTTCCGGGTTTTTTTTTTTTTTCTCTCTGAGGCATTTTATTTGCATGTATGTACTACATCCCTAGAAAAAGAATCCAAGGATTTTCCTTCCTGTGTGTTTTCATCTTGCTTCTTCATGGTCCATGATGCCAGATGAAGTTATCAGTACAATGAAACCAAACTGATGGGATGGGAGCGGTTTATTCTGCCATTTGTCTAGACTTTCAGTTGCACATCGAATCTAGAGTTGGACACTCCACACTTCTTTGGCCTGCCTGTGAGGTTCACAACGATTTTCCCCACCCTGTGATCATCAGTGATTTCAAATTTGCCAATGTAACCATGCTTCATCGTCAGAGTGAGGAACCTGACAGTGACTTTGGAGCACGGCCTAATAAGAAACTGTCACTTGCCTCTCCTTTCGGCATTGTTGACACTCTTGAGAGCATCAGCCAGGACATTCATGGGCACCACTATGGCAGCACGGAAAGATGGTGGAAAGAGCTTCTGATTTTTACATATGATAGCTTGTGCTACTGGGGAAAGACTGACTTAACGCTCTTTGTTCCTAAGGCCCAAAATCCCAAGGATTTGACCCAACCAGTCAGGTGCCCGCCCCTCAGCTGTAGCTGGGTCAGAGGATGGACTGGGAGATTTAATAACATGGCCATTCTCAGAGGACCGTGTGGTTAGAATCGAGGAAGGGGCAGTTCACAAAAGAAGAGACTGAGCTAAGCAAAGGGGGTGGGGGAGAGAGTGAGTTAGGGGGTCAGGCAGAGGATGGCTGGTTGGTAGACAAAAGAGCAGTTATCCACAACCCAGAACTTAAAAGGTTAGGTAGCCCCTGCAGAGTCACACACAACCAAAGCCAGGACTCAATTTAGGCCTTTCTGACTCAAGGCCCTGCATGTAACTAAGATGACAAATTAGAATGAAGTAGTGGAGGGAGTGAATGTATGAAGGCACACATACATACGTGCACGCCTGCTTACAGTCATGCACACATATGTAAATGCCAGTGAAGACTTTGCCAAGCCAGGGCTGAAATCCAGGAAGTCACATTCAGAACCGTCAGGCACTGTGCACTCGCGCTCTGTCCTTTCAGTTTGCAATCAGAGAATAAAGGTAGCCATGACAAGGGAACTTGATGAGGAGTGATGTCCGTGACTAAAGCCTGTAGCCAGTCCCCCGAAGCCGGTTGTAACACCACCCGCATCCATCAGTCAAGTCAGTCTGTCAGCGTCCCAGCCCTGCTGAGCTGGCTTCTGGAGCAACCTAAGCCTTGGGCCTGTTGCACACACCTCTAGAGCCCCATGATACAGGAGGAAGTTGACTCAGAGGAGGTGGGACATGACTTGGTGCTGTTTAGTTCCAGAGGTCTCTGCCTGGTCCCACATGTGCCAGAGGAGATGGTCCAGGACTCAGTCTTGATGTTCAAGAAGAGGGCCTTTTTTGGAAAAAAGTGGATCAGAGGACAAGGTCGATGGGGCGCCACTCTCAGTAACTGAGCCCCTCTGAGCCCCAGAATGGACTCTGAGGGTTGCTGTCCAGGGATGGGGAATTGGCTTGGGAGGTTTCAAACCCTCGGGCCAGGAAGGCATCAGATACTTCAGGAAAACATGTTGAATCTTTCAGCTTAGTTGAGCCTGTTGAGCAAAGTATTTACAATATGCTCTGACCTAAAAGAATTACTACGCTTTCTAAACTGTCCACCTTGCCCCAGGGAGGGGTTTATGGGAGAGGATCACCTGGCTGGGTGGCATTCGTTGGGTTCAAGGCCTTTGGTAAATCTTGAAGGGTCGTAGCAATTTTACTCTCGTGATCTGTTTTTATTTGCGCCTGAATGAAAATATTGCATGTAACCGGAAGAATGGCATGGAGTTTAGTCTGACATTTTGAAACAGATCGAGTTAAGAGTTTGAGAAGTTGGAGCTGGTTCTGGGAGGAAAGTAGGCACGCTGAGGAGTTGCTGTTGTTGGTAGTAGGAGTAACAGTAACAGCAGGAGGGGAAGCAGGAGGAGAAAAAATAGCAAATACTGCTTGCATAAAACCACGGCATGCCAGGCCCAGAGGTGAAATAACTCACAAAGGTCACACAGCTTGTCTGTGCCCTGCCTCCTACTGCTACCATCCTGCCTGTGCCCCCCGCCCCCCATGGACTCCAGTTGACACTTGCTGTAAAGTCTTCAGACACAACCATGAGTCCCAGCTTCTGGGAGGCTTAGGTGACTGGAGGGGGCTGTGGAGCTGAAGCAGATGCTTTTCTCTCAGATCACGGCAGGGAAGGAGTCAAGAGGCCAGAAATATTCTCTTGGCCACATGGCACAGTGCAAGAAACACGGGCTTCCAGAGTCAAACAGATCAGGGATGACGTCCTGGACCCTCAGCGAGCCTCAGTTTCTCTGCCTCTACTGTGGGCATCGCAGTACCCACCTATTTGGGAGCTAGTGACAACGGAATGCCATCACTCTGTGTGAAGTGTCTGGCCCAGGGCCTGACCCAGGATACACACAGTTACTCTGATATTATCGCATCTCTGCTCGTGGTGTTATCTGAGATGACCACAGCTGTTCTCTGGTGCCGAGGGAATCAGCACCTTCCATTCCCGGCCCCAGATTCTACCCCAGCTCGCCACTTCTCCATTCCTTCACTCTCCAGAGCAGGAGAGATGGAGGGAGGAACCGTGGAGAACAGGGACCACACAGGGGGCGATGGGCAGTGGCAGCAGTGGGTCTGCACAACCCCCAGGGAGCCCCGGGCTCTCTCAGAGGGGCAGGGGTCAGCCAGGGATAAGATGAGGCCTGAGATGACAACGGACACCCAGTGCCGCTGGGAGACCCACTCAGGTGCCAGGCAAGAGTGGCTGCAAGGGTCTCCCTTCGGCGTGTGTGCCCCGGTCCCCAGCTTAGTACGTGTCAAGGCAGTAAAGGGTCAAGGCAGCAGGGATCAAATTTGAATATGGAAATTATTTTCTAACACATTTTTCAAAACACTAACTTTCCAAATCTAGACATCACCGAGTGTGCACGCGATTAGGGGAAGGAGCACAGCAGATGTGCCATCGTACGTACAGCCATCCACATGGAACTGAGTCCGCCCGGGGCACTCTGTAATCTAGAGGCAGAATTGAGAGAGGCAGTATGTGAGGCAGCCCTTACCTGCTACAGCCTTTCCGTGGAAGAGCACTGCACCGATATCTAGCACTGGAGGCTTTCTGAGGGTATGAAGTATTTGTCCCCCAGTGACACATCAGTCAATAATTTACTGAGAACACACTTGTTTCAAGCCAGTACAGGGACAGAAAGAGGTAAATAATATAGTCTGTGCCCTCGAGTGCTTGAAGACACATTCACAGACAGAGACAGAGATTTTAATGTAATAGCCCAAGGGAGCAGTTGACCCACAAAATGATTACGGAAGATCAAACAGAGCTTGTTCTCTGGCTGGGAGTGGACAAGCACAGCATCATGGTGTTGCTGAGGCCCGAGGAGGGCTACGAAGGATGCAGAGCATTTGAGAAACGTGGGAGGGGCTGATGGAGAGAAGACTGTGCAGCCCAGAAAACGAAGCTGCACGTCGACCCCACATAGTATAGACAAAGCTCCGTGCAAAAAGGAAGAACACAGAACACTGCGAGAAGACATAGAAGATAAACTTATGGTTACCAAAGGGGAGAGGGAGGGAAGAAGGGACAAATAAGGGGTATGGGATTAACAGATACAGACTACTCTACATAAAATAGAGAAGCAACAAGGATTTACTGTATAGCACAGGGAATTATATTCAACATGTTGCAATAACCTATAATGGAATATAATCTAAGAAAAACCAACTGAGTTTTACTTAGCTGTACACTTGAAAATGGACACGATATTGTAAATCAACTATCCTTAAAAATAAATAAATAAAAAATAGTAAAGACCAAAATATTACAGAGACAAAGCCAAATACACCACATCAATTAACGTAAATGAGCAAAATTTAGGTATTAAGACAAAAAGACTTTCAGGTTGGTTTACAAAGCAAAAGCCAACCGCATGCTATACTCTAGAGACACACTTAAAACAAATTTAGTACTTTTATACTTCTTCCCATTCCCTAACTCTTAGTACATGCTATTTTATTTTCCACTGTCAAGGTTTATAACACACACATTTCATTGTATAACCTTAGTTTTTCTAGTGTTTATTCGTAGCTCTACGTTTAAATTAGTATTGTAAATAACACTGCCAAACATTAAAATAAGGAATGCTATGAGAGTGGGATAGATCTTTTCTTTAAAGTAAGGGTGGGTAATCAAGCGTTCTGGATAAAAAGAGACATGTTTTACTTTGACAGAAAGGAGTCAAAGTAAAATCTTGTGCATAAAAAAATACCAAAAACAGTCAGAAGACAAATCTTAGAGTAGAAAAATATTTCAAGCACATCTGACAGATAAAGGGTTACTATCATACTATACCAGGAACTCCCTACAAGTAGATAGGAAAGACCGACAACTCAACAGAAAATGGGTGAAGTGTGTGACTGGAGGGTAAAACAAAGAAATCAAAATGGCTAACAGCCGTGCAAGGGTGCTCTGGTTTACTGCGAGTCAAGGAGATGAAAATTAGAGCAATTAGACACCAGTTTTTATTCTTCAGATTGGCAAACGCTTAATAGGGGTAACAACCTAGTGCTGGTGAGAACGCGAGCAGGGCGCATTCTCGTGCTCTGCTGATGGGAATTTCAGTCACTCTAAACCTTTGGCAAAGTAGTCTGGCAACATCTAGCACATTTGAAAACACAAATATCCTTTCGTTCTACTTTTTCATTATTGGTAATTGATGCTTTGGAAATACCAAGATATGTATTCAGTAGTATGTGTTTTTGTTAAATTTGGGGGGAACATCCCAAATGTTTATCAGTAGGGATATGACTGAATAAATTAGGATGCATTCATTAGTAGGAAATACTATGCAGCTATTAAAAGGACTCAAGTCTGCCATCTATTGAGTTGGAAGGAAGCCCACGATGTCTAATTAAGTGGGAAAAGCACGTTTGCGGAGACATGCATACTATGACCTGGTGTCATACATACATACTCACACATACACATCCGACTTTGGAAAAACACACTCATACATACATACTCACAGATGTATTTTGTATGAATGTAGAGAATGGATGGTCATACACCAGAATGTTTACTTGCTTATGAGGAATGGAGGGGAGGGATGGATGCAGAAAAAGAAAGGTTGAACAAAATGAAGTGTTATCACACACTTAACCTTTGAAAATCCTCAGAGCTAAGATGTATAGCTTTGAGGGAGGAGAAAGAGGAGTGCCCTGCTCTCCTTGATTTCTGTTCTCTCAGGAGTCTCAGGCCTGCCCCAGGGCCTGCCCCACACATGACAGCGGCCTGCTGGACACCACTTTGGGACGGGATGGGGTGCAGATCCGGGCTGCCTGGCAGAGACTGCTGGTCCCTTCGACTTGCTCAGGGAAATTACGTGTAGTTTTCAGTTTTGCATTCTAACAGTCAGACGAAGGCGTCAAATAAGCAGCAAGTGTTTAGCGTTAGAGCCAGATGTCATCTCCGGCAAGAAACAACAATGCTTTGACTTGGGGAAAATAACCCTTGACGCCTAAAGAGACTCACTTAAGGGCTTTCATGCCAGCATCTTGAGAAATGACTTTGCCTGCAGATGAGAGAGGCTGCCCGGGGAGAGCGATGCCCTCTGCTCTCTGGGCAAGGACTACGGTGGCCTTCACAGTAGCCATGCCCTGCCTGGACTCCTCTCCTTCTCCCCGAGGACGCGCTCACCAAGGGGACAGATTCGGGGGCTTCCAGAAGGAGTGCCGCCCCTGTGTGTCCCAGCGTGCTGTTGGGTGCCAGCTTCACTGCCAGCGGTGGAGGAAATCTGTTAGCAGAAGGAAGACTTTGACGTCTCCCATCACCACAGATTGGTTCTAGAATTTTCCTAAGGGAAAGCTTACGGAGTGACACGCTGTAGATTTGTGAGGTAGACTTCCTTCTGAGGAGAAATCCCCAGCTGAACAGGCGTTCAGCTTGTACTGAGAGAAGCAACCAGAAACCCTCAAAATGACTCCATGTTTTCCTGAGAAAACTAATCAGAGATTTTTTTTTTTCTTGAGAAAGATGATTTCAGGTCTCAAGAGATCTTCTGAAATCTTAGTGTGGCAGGGAACTGCATTTTTTACAGACAGATGTTGTTAAATGTGCTTCTGGAGATGTTTGTTTAGTGCTTTCCTCTGAGGAATTCAGAGTGCTTTACAGACATTTTCTTCATTTTTTCTTAAGGTTTTTTTCTTTCTCCTGAACATGTTTTATGCTCGACTATAAATTTTTCATTCAGTTTTTCTCACTGAATTTTTTCTGAAATATTTCCTGTTAACCTCATTTCCTCCCACTCTGCATATCCAATATGATATACTAACGCCAGTTCAGACACCCTAGAAAAGAATTCAAGATTTTTCCTTTCGGAATCTCAGGCTTCTCTTTCTCTATTTACTTTTACAAACTTTCCCATATTTAATACTTTCACCATACTTTTTTCCTCTTAAAAGAAGTATTGCTTGAAATATACCTTGTTCTTCCACATAAATAGCCCCTATTTTATTTAATTTTAGTTGTTTACTTATTTCTAACTGTCTTGCTTCACAAGAAGTTGAAGTAATTAATTTGTGGGAACTAAACACATTCTTTAACATAAGCACTGTGTAGTGGCATTGCAAATCTGATGTTCATAGCAAAGTTGTGTTGGCTTTTTTTCAAACCTGTTTCTCCTTTCAGTCCTGAAGGCATTTGTTAACTTTCTTTCTCACTGTAATCATCCTTGAAGAAACAAAGAAAAAAAGAATCAAGACTTTAAGACAAGCTAATCTTTTGTAGAATCAGATCAGATACTTCCCTCCCTTTAGGAAATAACCACTAAGAACACCTTGTTACTGGGCTCTCATCAGATGGAAATGTAGTAGGGAGCCTGTGTCCTAAAGACCATGAAATTATGTAGAAGACACCTAGCAATCACTCCCTATTTTACAGATGTGGACACTGAGGCTCAGAGAATTATAGATATTTGTCTGCAGTCACAGAAATACTTAGAGACACATTCAGAAGTTAGTTTAGGTAGGACTCCCCTGGCGGTCTAGGGGTTAAGATTCTGTGGTCCCAATGCAGGGGGCGTGGGTTCGATCCCTGGTCGGGGAACTAAGATCCCACATGCCTTGGGATGAGGCAAAAACAAAAACAACAACAACAACAAAAAACTATCCCACATATATTAAAAGGATAAAAAAATGAATAAAAAAAAAGAATTTCGTTTAGGAGACAAAACATCTAAAAAGTCACTAAATGAGGTAGTAAAGAGCATGAAATAATGAATGATTTGGTTATTCTGGGCAGTGGTGAGCTGGTAAGTGTTTAACTGCTGAGGGCAGGGGTGGGCAGGGGCAGCCCTGATTTCATGGTGCCCACGACCAGTTTCAAACTACCAACGTGAATGCATTGAACAAGGAGTTGGGAACAGATTTATACCATCTAGCTGGCTGTCAAGAGTAACAGAGATCTTCTGGCTGGAGCGGGGAGCAGGTCTCTAAGGAAGAGAACTAAGCTAGAACAGTTCCCTCCACACATGAAGGACCATCCTTGGTCTTTCCGTGGGGCAGCTGCAGGACTCTGCAACTTTGCTCTTGCCTCAGCAGATAAACCACTCTTTACCTACTGAGCTATCACTTCCATTTCAAGGCCCGGCTTAAAAAAGGGTCCCAGTCAAGCTTTTCCCTGACCCTTTCAGAAATAGTCACTTCTACTCTGAATCCGAGTAATTTTTTAGACCTTTTATTAGGGTACTTACCAAAGCCTGACTTGATATTACTGTCAATAGACAGTGTGTTTCCCCAGGGGACTGTCCTTGGAGGACAGGGACCGTGTCTTACTCCTTCATTATTACCCGAGAAGCAATGCAGGATGGTGGGTGGGAGCCCAAGCTCTGGAGCCAGACTGGTCAGCTTCAGATCTGAGACACTGTGCTCGCTTACCTTGAGACCATGAGCAAGTCATCAGACCCCTCTGTTCACACCTGCAAAGTGAGACGTTCAACAGCAGCCTTCATCTCACAAGCTCACTCTGACGATGCATGAGATTCCTGGATGTGTTTGGTGCTCAGCACACACTAAGCCCTTAGTAACTGTTGCCTGGTATTGTTTTCTCTAGCACACAGCCCAGCGCCTGGCACAGAGCTGATGTGCAGTTGATGTTGGTTGCATTACGTCGAAGTGAAGCAAGGATGTGATCCAGCTATCTTGACAGGAAGTTAAGAATGAGTGCTGGAGGAGACCTCACGAACAGATTATTGCTGGGGAAATGAGGATGAGAGAGTAAATAAAAATCAGTTGATCATAGGATTATAGGATCAGAACCAAGCTTTCCAGCTGTGGTATGATGAGCACAGAGCAGGGTGGGATCATGCATACCCTCCCCTCCCTCAGTGAGCTGGACGCCGTAAGTTTGTAAATATACCATTTGTCATTGCAATCGCTTGTGTAGACTGCTGTTCCTTGAAATATCTCCTTTTCAGTATAGTGCAGTTGCTTTTAAAAAATCTAAGTGCTAGACGTTAAGTATAAATACTGTTGAATTTTATTCCATTTCGTTCAGTCCATTATTCCAGTGAATTCATACGGCTTCCAGCCTTGATTCTGCACTGCAGTGTATCTTCTATCCTTTCTAGTTTGGGTTACCTGCAGTTTGGTGAGCATGACTTCTGTTTTGTTTTCTGAAGCACTACACAGGCCACTTCTAAAAACAGCGTCCCCGACATGGCACTAGAGACCTTTTTCTGTGTTGGCATTAATTCGTTAAACAATCTTTTTTTTTTTTTTTTTTTGGATATGGATTTTAGACTCCTTTCAAATCCATCAAGTATACAAGAATCTATATTATATCCCCTCTTGTTCACAAGTTTCATGAAAAAACTTTGCCAACATGCTATGTGTGCAGCATTTTTGTTTCACAGATACAGTGAGACTATCAGAAAAGAAAATACAGCCAGCTTGTTGAAACCTGTTCCTGATTAACCTATGTTAACTTCCAAAACCGACAACTTCCTTTTCCGACTTTAATAAAGCCTGCATGTTTCAAAATAGTGAAGTTAACTGTATCAGGGTAGATGAGGCTCAGTGCACCAATCTTGACCATCTAGGTGAGAAGTTTGGACACAGTCCTGAGGGTGGTGGGAAGTTGTTGACATTTTTGAATAGAAATTATATGATGAAATGATGTTTTCAGAAGAGCCGTCTGGCAGCAGTGTCCACGGTGCACTCTAGGGGAAACCTTATGTGAAGTTTGCAGTTGCCTGCAGTAATCCCAAGATGGGCTGCTGGACGACCGGGCTAAGCTAGTAGCAGTAAAGATGGAAGAGCATACATTTGGATTAAAGAAAAACACTCAGAGGGACACTGGGGGAACATGATAGCAGTGAAAGAAATAAAAATAGGTACCTTAGGGCTTCCCAATCCTTTTCACATAAGGGAACATGCAGAAAAAACTAGGGCCGCTTGGAGATGGACATGACCCAATGTCATGGGCTCCCACGGCTGGGTCTTCCCTTCCCCAAGCCCCACCTCCCCCAAATCACAGGCAGAAGACATTAAGCTCTCCACATGGCTGGGAAGCTATTTGGACATTTTTGTTTTAGAAATGAGTAGTCTTAGTAATATGAAGAAAAATAGACTTGTACCAAAATCAGAACCAACAGTACGGAAGAGACTATACATGTAAAGGGAAGCAGATGTTTGCTTCAGTGCATAATTCCAAACACAGAAGTCACATATGGCTACACGCTTGGAAGAAAACAAGCATCAGGGTTAATGCCAAACCAAAGAGCCCAGGCCACCGAGCCACTGCCCGTGTTATAGTGACACGTGAGAACAGAGGTGGTGGCTGTACAGGCCTAATTTGGGCATGAAAGTAGGCAACACCTACCAGACAGGTTGGGGGGAGGTATAAACCACACCAGGGGAGGCACTAGGTAGAGACTTAGGTGTAGACGAAAGCAGTAGCAAAGGAGTGAACTTTGGTTTTGTATGAATACGGAAATCGAAGCCACTTGCTTGAAGATTCATGACATACTGCCCATTTGTTGCTCCTTGTTGGTTTTCGTAGTTCATAAATTAAGTCGTTTCGTAGTCCTGGTGCCTCACCTGTGCTACTAATTTGTTTTGCTGCATAGAGGAGAGAACATGCAGGGACTTGCCATCTATAATTCCTGGTGATAACTGAAGATGTTTGGTTATAGAAAGTTAAAAGACGTTCCCTCTTTCTTCAATAAGCTCAATGGCAGAGTGAGAGCAAGAACCTACCAACAAGGCGTGCAGATTCTATTATAAAAACAGGAACGAAGGGCTCTTTTAAAAAACAATGGAACCCACACATTTCTCCCGATGATTGGCAGCAGGGCCACCATGTGCATGATGCCAGGGGCACCCGCCTTTCACACTGGAGTCCGTGAAGTGGAGGCACACGGCCCATGTGGCCACGTGTAGCAGCTCACAGAGAGACCTATCTGATCCCCCCCCGGGGCGCCCACCCAGCCCAGCAGGTGCGTATCCACGCTGACCTGTGACGTCCATCACCCCCTCGACCACACTCCCTTCCCCAGCCAAGCTGTGCTGTATTCTTTCATCCTGACTTACCATTTTATTCCAGTTCAGATCCACCCAGTCCTCCTTGTGGCTTCCCACTAGACCTCTGGCACAAGCCAGAGCACATCCTTCCGGCTCACTTGCTCCAGTCACTCTGTTGACCTTCCCAAAGCTATTTGCTGCTCTCACCATCCTGCTCTCTGTTACAGCTGAGGAGAAAACACCAACAGGCACTCAAGGCAGGAGGCTCTGGCCTCCTCCCAGCACTGGGACAGGCTTCAGATTTAGCACTTATCACACGGTGCTGTAAACATTTGCTTACGTTTCTGACTCCTTCACTCAGTGTGAACTTGACGGAGGGCAGAAAGATGCTTCTTTAAGCCACGAGGTTTAGCAGGGTGCCGGGCACGTGTTTGGTAAGTGGGTGGGTAGGTGAAGAGCCTACCTTTCTTAGGTTTGGACACAGTAAGTCTCATCCTGAGCGTGTGGTCTGAGGAGGATTCGTCTCTATTATGGACAATGCCTGCATCTTTGGACTTCGTTTAACAGCTTCCCAGGGGAGGCCAGGAGAAGCAGCTCTGTCTCCGCCAGTGGTTCCTGAGTCCTTGTTTATCCCTGTGCAGGTGGGCAAGTGGAAAGACAAGTCTCTGCAAATGAAGTACTACGTGTGGCCCCGAATGTGTCCTGAGACGGAAGAGCAGGAAGATGACCATCTGAGCATCGTAACGCTGGAGGAGGCCCCATTCGTCATTGTGGAAAGCGTGGACCCCCTGAGTGGAACTTGCATGAGGAACACGGTGCCCTGTCAGAAGCGCATCATCTCTGAGTACGTGGCCTGGGAAAGTCAGATTTGCCCTAGCTGTCAGCACCCGGCTAGGATCCGAGGCACAGAACGAATTGGACACCATGTCTGAATTTCGTTACAGTTGAGCAGTGGAGTTTCTGGCAGCCCTGTGGTCTGGCATCTGGTTCTGTCCAGATCATGACCCGGGAGAATTACTGCTAACTATGTTATCGTTTCTGGGGCCTCGCGAGGTCTCAGTGACCGGGACCTCAAGTTCGTGGAGATTTAAGTTTACATTGGTGTTGAAAGATGTTTTCTGAGGCCAGTATGTCTTTAGAACCATTTTTGGAAATAGATAATATTAATCTATGCTGATAGAAGTCAGGATAATGGTTCTTTTTGGTGAGGGTGGGAAGGGCCTGCAAGGGAGAACAAGAGGCCTCCAAGGTGCTGGTAACGCTTCTGTATCTGAATTTATCTGGGTTCTGGTTAAATGGGTGGGTTCAGTGTATGAAAATTCATCCAGCTGAACCCTTAGGATATGTGCACTTTCCTGATATATGTTATACTTCCAAGGAGCATTTAAAAGTATGAGAAAACATGGTCCAGTATGATGAGGTGATGAGATTATGGCAGTTCTGTGGTCTGATTTATGTCCTCACCCGGGCCTGACATAACTTGTGCTGAGCTGTGAAGGAGGGCCTGCTTTGTGGTTGGCAAGGGTAATATTTTGCCTCTTGTATAAAAGCCTCGTTTTTGTTTTTTGTTTCTTTACCTGGTTAGAAATAAAACAGACGAGGAGCCAGGTTACATCAAAAAATGCTGCAAGGGCTTCTGTATTGACATCCTTAAGAAAATTTCTAAATCTGTGAAGTTCACCTATGATCTTTATCTGGTGACCAATGGCAAGCATGGGAAGAAAATCAATGGAACCTGGAATGGTATGATTGGAGAGGTACGTGTCAGGAATTAAGGGCCATGTCCGTGTTTCATTTAAATATTTTTAAAACGCTCATTTTATAAATTTTAGAAAATGTAAAATAGTACAGCTGACTCTTGAACAACATGGGTTTGAACTCTGTGGTCCACTTGTGAGCAGATTTTTCTCAGTGAATATATGGTCGGCCCTCCTTACCTGTGGGTTTTGCATCTGTGGATTCAGCCAACCGTGGATCCTGAACTGTGTCTACAGTCTCCAGTTGGTGGAATCCGCGGATAAGAAGGGCTGACTTTGGGACTTAAGCGTCCTCAGGTGTTGGTGTCCACGGCGGGTCCAGGAACCAATACCGAGGGAAGATACCGAAGGAAGGCTATAAATGAAATGTACTGTTCCCACTCTACAAAGGAAAGCACTGTAGAGCCCCAAATATTTTCTGCATGGTGGCCCCTTGCCTTCCTGGATGCCCTAACTGGAGCCTTGCGTCTTTCTCCCCAGGTGGTCATGAAGAGGGCCTACATGGCAGTGGGGTCGCTGACCATCAACGAGGAGCGATCGGAGGTGGTCGACTTCTCCGTGCCCTTCATAGAGACTGGCATCAGTGTCATGGTGTCACGCAGCAATGGGACCGTCTCACCTTCTGCCTTCTTAGGTGAGTGATGGGCTTGCAGGCGTGAAGGACATGGACCCAGGGACAGGTAGAGGGAAGGAGGAACAGGTGCAGGAGCTGATTTTTCAGGAGCTTCCCTCAGCCAGGGATTTCACTTTGGGGAACCTCAGAATTGATCGTTCTCCAGCATGAAAACTGAAGAATACCCTCAAAAATAGGAAGGCATGGTACCCGGTAAGAAAACAGTACAGGACCGGTAACCAGGGGTCCTACTGGAGTCTCACTCCTGCATTTGACCTTGAACAAACTTGCTCCATCCTGGGATCCAGTCTCGTCATCCACAGAAGAAGGCATTTCAACTAGCTGATCTCTGAAGCTGCTTCCTGCTTTAATGATGTCTAATTCTGGATATCATTCAAATACCTGTTTGTTTCAAATTAGCTTCAAGAGCGGAGCTCAGTGCTACCAAAAAAGAAAAAAAGGTTTTTCTGTTTTCACGTGAATTTTTGGAGGCTTTGCCAGGTAAAGCTGTTCCGATTCTCCCTCCCACCGACCCCATCCTTCCCCACAGAACCTGTTCCTCGCTCTCCAGCATTACTTATGTGTCAAAGCCTTCCGTATGATATAAGACTGGGTGAGATGAGGCCAAGATTTCAATTAGATGAGGTCTTTTGTGAGCTCATAACCCCATATTTTTGGCAGGGGCTGTGAGAGCAAAGGGATTGGAAAATAAAATGTCACCTTGAAAACAGGCCACTGGGCTAGGAGATAGGAAGCTGGTTTGGTCATAAACAAGCTGAAAGCCCTTGGACCAGTCACAGTCTCTCTAAAGGATACCAACACTTTTTTTTTTTTGAACACTTACTATGTGAAGGCCCAGGCATCGTTGTACAAACTTTGATTATATTACTTCATTGACACTACCATAATACCCAGTTTATGGCTTAGGAAACTGAATCCTAGGTTATGCAATTTTCCAGCCGTCTCTCAGCTAGGAAGGAGCAGATCCAGGATTAAAGCCCAGATGTGGCTGCCCTTGCAGCCTGTGTTTTAGTACACATGGGGGCATTTCAGAGCTCGACTCCTAAAATCAGGAAACAGTGCAGGGGGCCGAGACTAAGATGTGATATAAAATGGAAGAGCACAGACTTGCCTTCAGAGGCCCTCTGTCCATAACCTGGCCCTGCCACCTCCCGAGTATGAACTTACAAAGGGCTGGGACCTCTTAAGTCTTAGTTTACTGCTCTGTAAAATAGATGTAACCATCCATAATGAAAGGGCCATTAAAGGATAGTAGAAACTAGGTGGTGAAAGTACTTCCTAAACTATATAGACCAACACAAATATTTTTTTGTATTTTGTGTACCGAAAGTTGCTCTGGGCTTAATGGGGGGAAGGGAAGCATAGAGACAGTGCGTTTACTCAGTTATTTCCTAATCTTGGACAGACTGGGATCAGAGTAGGATTTCAATCAATCAGACCCAAGGAGGAGAGGGTCTCTATTCCACCGTACAGAGGCTTTGAGTTGTACCTTCCACCTTTGCATCTCTGGCTGCCACCGCAAGGTTTTGCATTTCTGTGCCTTTCACAGTCGGTGCGTGCCATATCAAATTAATGAAGTGACCAGGCTTTTATAATTCCCTTGGGAGTTCAGAAGTAAAGTAGGTTTCAAAATAAGGCAATATTTTCTAATTTTCAGCCCATTTCCCTCCCTTTTCAGTTTCATCTTTATTAATGATTTGGAAGGTGGAGGAAACAGCATGTAAATTCACTTAGTTCTGAATTTACAGTGTGATGTGACAGCTAAAAAGGCCAGGCTATTTTGAGGCACAATTGAGGAAGCTTTGTATTATGGGACTGAAGAGTGATTGTCTCTTTTTAAAGGCCTCCAGAGAGAGGGCTCCTGGAATTCAGTATTCAATTTCTAGACACGTCTGAGCCAGAGAGATTTAGATCAACTGGAAGAGAGTCAGCAAAAATGATCTTAAAAAGTTAAAGAAAGCATATGTAGAACATTCTTACTCTCTTGCCTGTTCTTGTCCCATCAACCTTGTCACCTGGAAATAGGGACTAGATTGAGGTTGTTTTGTTGATTATCACGTCCCCTTGTCATTTGCTAAATTCCCAGTGTTGTAGACACTGATATTTAATGTGGATGGATTTTTTTTTTAACATTGACATATTCTCCTACACTAATGATGTCTAATAAAATATACCACGTCAAACCAGGTTGAAAAAGCAAATCCAGGCTGGAAAGTTTAAGAGAAGTGAAGCAAGGGGGCAAGGGAGTTATTCATTGTGCCTAATTATTACTGAACCAATTCAAGCCACAAAGAGTAACCAAGTTTGTTGAGAATGAACTTGGCCTCAAGGCTTGGAAGCATTGGTGAAAACTTTTCCAGGTCCAGCTGTGGGGTGTGGCATATAGATAGGCGTGCAAACCAAGAGCCAGTCCAACACGACTCACTTATCCATGTCTAGTACTTATTCTAGTTCCACTGTTTTCCAAAAGACCCAGATATTGGTCCAGGCATGGCAGAAACTATCTGTACAGTCTCAGAAAGGCTGGGCAAGAGGCCGTCCTTCTCATATGTTTGAACGAAAACAAGCCCCGACACGCCCATCAGGGGAGTGGAGACGCTCAGACACAGCTTCTTACTCCTTCCTCCCTAAGCCAGGCCCTGGCTTTCTGAAGGGGCGCACACACCTTTCGCTTGCTTCCCCAAAGATAGGAGTCGCGCGAGTGAATGAATGCGCGAGTCAATCGGGGCCTGTTTGTTCTCTGCGTTAACCCTGAGCGCCGATGTTTTGCTTCCCCAGAGCCCTTCAGCGCCGACGTGTGGGTTATGATGTTCGTGATGTTACTCATCGTCTCCGCCGTGGCCGTCTTCGTCTTCGAGTACTTTAGCCCTGTGGGTTACAACAGGTGCCTCGCCGATGGCAGAGGTAAGGCCAGCTGTAACCATTGCCTTTCTGCCTTTCTCTAGCTCTCAGCTCGGAATCTCTGTGCCCCTCATCTGCTGCCTGCCTCCGCCCTAACCCTCAGTCTTCAAGGTCACCACCTTGGTGACTCGTTAGAAAGACCCCAATTAAGGGCTTCTAATCAGTGCTATGGTTTTTCATTTTACCTTGGTGTTCAGAAAATATTAATTGCTAAATGTACAGTGACAATTGGGATTACCATTGTTCTTTAACTTGAGAAGTAAGTAGAAGACTAATTCACAGGAAAGTAATATACCTTAAAAATAGTGACGGAGGGCTGCCCTGGTGGCGCAGTGGTTGAGAGTCCACCTGCCGATGCAGGGGACGCGGGTTCGTGCCCCGGTCCGGGAAGACCCCACATGCCGCAGAGCGGCTGGGCCCGTGAGCCATGGCCGCTGAGCCTGCACATCTGGAGCCTGTGCTCCGCAATGGGAGGGGCCACGACAGTGAGAGGCCCGCGTACCACCAAAAAAAAAAAAAAATAGTGACGGATACACTTGTAACATTCTACTCATCTGTTCACTTGAAAAGAGTGGAGCTTTATCCTGACTTTTAAAGTTTATTGTGGAATTTATGAAAGATTTGCAAATGCATTAGATAAAACTAAAAATAATCACCCGTAAGTTTATCAGCAAGAAATAATGTCTGTTAATATATTGGTATATATACTTCTAGTCTTTTAAGTTTTATGCACATGTAGCCATTCTATTAAGTAGCCCAAACTTAGTAGAGCAAGAATGTGAAAACTTTTATCTTTCTTCTGTTATTACCTATCTTCTAGACTATGTGACTGGACCCCTTAACAAAAACTTGTGTAGATTCCAAAACTTTCTGATCATTTCCCATTATTAAAGCAAATAAACAACAAGAAGCAAACACACACAAAGACCCCAATTTAGATGTTAGTTTGAATCTGTATGTCCCCTCCCTGCCTCAAGCCTGACCCCAAGCCCAGTTCCACCCCTAAGCAAGTGAGATCAAAGCTGGCAGCAGAAACGTGTAACATAAACATGTCAGAGGAAACTCTTTTGCTAACCTTAGGCTACGAGCAGTCTGTCCGATCAGATGTGCTAACAAGGCAGATTAGACACATGTATCAAGAGTAAGAAAACACAGGTTACCCCAGGGTACATGCAGGGTAGTTGTGGCTGAAACAGCTCTCCACAGCCCAAGGATAACCTCTGAGCTACAAGATCCCCAAAGCATGTGTCCCCGGCTTACATCTCGCTGCCAGGAGGTAGAGGAGTTGGGTATTTGAAATAAAATGGCTGGGAGATAACAGTTCTCACCCACAGCTACTCTTGGGGGTGGTCCATCTTCCTGACTAGGAAGGTCCAGAGATGTGAGGGCTACCCATGTGTTTGAGGCATTTATGAGACTTCACGAAAAGTTTACTAGATTTCTGAAGGGGACCAAGGGGTCCTTATAGATATCTCTTCTAAAACTTCCTGAGAGCACCAGGATTAGGAAATATTATGCCTTCTCTGCGTCTTCTCCCATCCACCATGTGAGCTCTATCCTGGAATTATGTGTCAAAGAGGAAAGATTCTTAACCCCAGCTACACATAAGAATTACCTACAGGGCACTTAAAAGACAAAGATGCATAGACCTCATATTCTAATGTTCTGATTCACTAAGTCCAGAGCGGCACTTGAACCCTTGTATGTTTCAGAATAGTGGTTCTCTACCTTGGCTGCCTGTTACAATAACCACCGCACCTCACCCCAGTGTAGTAAGAATCTCTGGGGATGGTGTGTCAGTATTTTGTCAAAGCTCCCCTCGTGCTTCCGTTGAATTCACGTCCAGGCTATGAGCCACCCCTGCACTGAGGTATTTCCAGGTGTAGACCTACCTTCTTGTTTGGGGTGTGCCTTCTGGGGTGGACACTTGGATGCCTCCACAATGCGGAATAGTCAGGGACTTCCTGCCTGTGCCAAAGGGTCATCCAAAAGCCATGACTACTCCCCATCCCGGTGGGCATTAGTAACAAGTGAAATGTCCGAGAAGCACGAGAGTACACACACATGTTGACAATGTCAAGAACCAAAGCTAGTGTTCACCCTCCCCGACCCTGCAAAGAAAATCAAAGAGGCAAAAATTCAGACACAAAAATCAGAGCCAGGGCTTACGATTACTCACTTTACCAAAGGATGCTTGACTTCGCCAAAGAATTCAACATGGGGCCGCTTTAACTATCAAGTCTCCTTGGGGCATTTTACAATGCACAAAACTTTGATTTATAAACAGTTTTTTAGTTATGCATCTGTTCCAAGAAATAAGGTCCACTCGCGCAGATGTGTGTGCACGGTTAGATCTTAGGCTCGACATGTGTAGTCACTGATGATTTAGGTGGCTGAGCAGATGCTCTCAGGATCACAGATAGCATCGAAACACCTGTGCTAATGCGCTGTAAAACTGTGCAGGCAGGTGTTCGTTTCTGCAGCGGAGGGGCTGCATGCAGCCCCAGACAGCAGGCAAGATTTCACCATCGCCAAGCAGAGAAAGCAGAGAGGTCACAATAAATACGTGTGCAGAAGCCCTGTGTGATCTGTGTGAAGGTCGGGTGGAGGACAAAGGCAGCCTCCCTGTCCACCCTCAGATGCATGTGGCCAAGCCAGGGATCCCTGGCAGACTCTCTGGGCCGCCTGGTATTCTTTTACACGGAAGGCAGGCCCTGCTGGAGGGAACCAGATGGGAGGTGTCGGCACTGGAGTGAGGTCAAGGCTGCCTTCAAAACATTGAGTGCTAAGAGCTGGAAGCCACAGGAGAATCAGGATCAACTGCATTCAAAGCGGCATCTGTGAATAAAATTGGAGGAGATCTATGACTAGTGGGAGAAAAAGACCCCACAAGGTTCTTGCTGACCGTCCGTTTTTTTTTTGTTTTTTTGTGGTACGCGGGCCTCTCACTGTTGTGGCCTCTCCCGTTGCGGAGCACGGGCTCCGGACGCGCAGGCTCAGCGGCCATGGCTCACGGACCCAGCCGCTCCGCGACGTGTGGGATCTTCCCAGACCGGGGCACGAACCCATGTCCCCTGCATCGGCAGGCGGACTCTCAACCACTGCGCCACCAGGGAAGCCCTTGCTAACCTTCTTTGAAATTGAAATGCTTTCTCGGTAGATACAAATAGAAATTTTGGGAACGTGGTAATGAGGATGCAAGTGTGACCACAGTGGGATGGTTGCCTTCGTTACTCAGTCTTGATGGGCTCTTAAGGATCTTACATCCATCAGGGCGGGAAGCTGGCTCCTGTGGCGCCCTGGCTGAGTCATGATCATTGGTTGGAGTAAGAGCCCACACACACCCCAGGCCTCTGGTTTTTCTCTTCCACCTTCCTGTGGGTCCCAGGAGAAGAGAGACACAAGCTCTCAACTGAAAAAGCTGCCTAAGGGTAGCTTTAGGGCTGGGGCTTTGCTGGCGGGTTTCCTGCTCTGAGCAGGAACTTACCAGCTCTATGTACCTGTAAGTTGAAATAGAACCAGTGACTCTGTCTTAACCTTCTGTCCTTGTCTTTTTTGTCCTGCCAGAGCCGGGTGGCCCATCTTTCACCATCGGCAAAGCTATTTGGTTACTGTGGGGTCTGGTGTTTAACAACTCCGTCCCGGTGCAGAACCCAAAGGGGACCACCTCCAAGATCATGGTGTCGGTGTGGGCCTTCTTTGCTGTCATCTTCCTGGCCAGCTACACTGCCAACTTAGCTGCCTTCATGATCCAAGAGGAGTATGTGGACCAGGTTTCCGGACTGAGTGACAAAAAGGTAGGAGCACCATTTGAAACCTCCCATTTTTCCCCGAGTCCCATTCTCAGCCATACTCGGAGCTCTCACGGACCTGTTAATATCCTAAACCTTTAGAATCGACCGTTCTTCGTTATGGCTCCTGAAATTGGGACACAGGAGCAGAATTCAGTTTCCCCACCGAAATAATATTACTTCACGTTCGCCTTCTCACTTGTGAAAGGTTGTCACCAGCGCGCCCTGGGCCGCAAATGAGGGGCCTGGTGTGTTAGCGGTTTTCTGAGTACAGGGTTCCTCTTGTCTGGGGCGCTCAGGAGGCCTGGCAGCAGCACCAGGCTGCACCTTTGGGCTGTTACTAGAGGGCACCCACGCTGAGGGTGCCGGCCCGTCACGGCCCTCATTTTCCTCCCAGGGCTGTTCGCCTGCACGCTCCCCCTTTGTTCCTCTGCACGCTCGCAGGTTCCCAGGGTCGAGGAGAAGGATTGTTCTCATTGTGTCCTGAAGAAAGGTAGCTGCTACCTAACTGGATCGGGGGGTGCCGATGAATGGGTTGTCCCCATACCAACCGCAGGCCTCCCTGCTGGCCTGTGCCGCGAAGAGAGGAAGGGAAGTAAGTGTCTGCTGGTTGCCATGTTTTCTGGGTGAGGATGTGTAAAAACCCAGGCTCAGTACATGTGACTCTCTAGGTCTGCTGGAAGCAGCACAGGTTCCGTGGGAGCTCTGGTCCAACCCCAGTCCTAGCGGCTACCTTCCTGGAGTGCCCAGGAGAGCCCCTGGATACCCCAAATCACTCTGGAGACTTTCACTTACAATGTCTCCTCTTCTCCGTTTCCTTAAGATTTAGAAAATGTGATTTCCCACCCCTTCCCCCAGGATGAAACTATGTGATATAGACGGATGTGTGTTTAGACCACATAGGTCAGATGTAGCTCATGCTTTATCACGTGGGTCAGCTTCTCCCAAGACAAAACCTTAAACACTTAGCAGATGGTTTGAGAAGAATGAAAAGGAGGAGATATTCTCTTTGGGGACTCAAGTTACGATTTCTCCATCTACTCTCACTACTCACCAAGGACATTCAAAAGCTTAAGGAAGATAAACAACTTCTTAAGGGAATGAAAAAATATATATATATATATACACACACACATACATGGAACACTCACGATGTTCACCTCTTTAGGTTGGCTCTTTCTTTGGTTTGTCTTCCTTTTCACTTTATTTTTCTTCCTTCCTTTTAAAAACGTTCCCTCTCTTCTATTTCCTTCTCCCTTACCTTTAAGCTTTTTTCTTTTTTTACTTCTTTTTTTCTAACTCATGATTTATTATGCATTTCTTCAGATATTCATCCATCTATCACTTCATTCACTTTCAACCTTTCTCTCTCTCCTTGTTCCTTTGTCAGCGTCCTTCCTTTACCATTCTGATCCTCTCAGAAACTCTGAGCTAGACCTCTCCCTTCATCCCTTTCTACAGCTACTTTTTGTGCCTATTTCTGTGACCTGGGCAGTCGTGGTGCTGAGAGCAGCTGATCTCCCAGGGCTCCGTACTTGGATGTGACGGAGCTGAGGTGGGCCACGGCCACCCTAAGACACGAATGTGGCAGAAGCGTGACAGACCATGTCCCCACGTGTGGATCTGTCAGGGGTACGGAGGACCATATCCTCACATCAGGGAACGGCAGAGGTGTGCCGGATTATGTCCCCATGCAGCGTGTGGTGGGACCGTGTCACCATGCAGTAAATAACATGGTCGAAGGGTGGTGGGCCACAGCCCTTCCGGGGACTCTGGGCTGTGAAGTAGGGGATCCACCACAATCATCACAGTGTTTTCTTTCGTTTCCTCTGAGAATTGGTTAGGACACTGTATTTATGTTTCTCATCCTCTCAAGGGCCATCCGGCAACAACTGAATGATTTTCTACTTGAACTAAGCATAATTGAGATGGAGGGAGATTGTTTTCCCTTCTGTGGTTTGGAAAGAACATCTTGTTCTGGGCTGCTTGAACAGAGAGGCTCTGCCCCTGTCTGTCCTCCACACCACGTTGGTTACGTTCTGAGAAGTTGGATCCCATCTTTGCTTAAAGAACTTGAGAGGCTCCATTGCTTACAGAATAAAGACAACTCTTTTCAGGCGTGGCGCTCAGGGCTTTTACAAGTGATTCCCAGTGTGCACCAGCAACTCCGTCTCATCAGCCAAGGCGTAGGCTCTCGCATCCTATGTTCTAGGCATCCTTGCCTCCTTAGCCTTCCCAGCGACACCTCTCTGCATCTGCCTGGGGTGTTCTTCTCCTTACTTCTTCACTCACCAAACTCCTACTGAAACTGCAAGACACAGATCAGAGATCCCTTTATTTGTAAAGCCTTCTCATCTGGGCTCATCTGGGAAGTTAGCCATCGTCTCCTCTGTCGTGGCAATCATTCATACCTTTATTATAGCGCTTGTCTCCCACATTGTAACCTACAGACGTGTACCTGTCCATATCTCCCCTTATTTGACCATGAGCTTCACAGGGTCAGTGACCATAACTTGGTTATCATTTTTACAAAAAGTCTGTAGGGTGAGAGGGAGAGATGGTGTACTAATTTAAGAGTCTCTTGCACAGAGCAGTGGACTAAGCATTACAGGCAAAGAAAGCAGCAAGAGAGCAAGAAGCCTTTAACAGCTGTTCAGTTTGAAAATGATTATCTGATCCACTTCAGAACTCTGCAAATGACAAAATAGCATCTGACCAGAAAGTGTCAACATAATTTACAGAAGTATAGAAAACCTTTAAGTAACCAATGACATACAACTGCAGATCAGTGTCAGGAACAGTATTATAAGTCAGAGAGTTTTCTGAAAGTGCACTTAAAATGTCAAAATTCTTATCAATTTGACTTCAAAACACCTAAAGAAAACTAAGTCTTGAGAATGACTTACATGAGAGGAAGTATATTCTGTGAATTTAGCAAAAGAAAATAATAAAGTCTTCAAAACGATAACATTGAGAACAGAAATGAGGTGACTTTGAAGACTCTCTTTTCAGTGCCATGAAATTTTCATCAAGGAAGGTAACATTTAAAGTGGAGAAGGGTTTCTATACTTGTTTAGACTATCACGGATGACATATCTTCTATGTAACTCAGACCAAACGATAAATATTTTGGAGTGATGATGGGGAGATATTTGTCGTCATTAGATTTAGATATTTTAAGAAATTGTCTTCAATTTTATGGCAGGAAAATGTTCCCAGATCTCATTTATGTTAAGGTACAAAGTCAGAACGTTCAGAGTTAAATTTCCATGAAATCCTATTCGGGGGCTCCTTTTTTATTGGATGGCTTCCATCTTGCAATAGCACATTACATCATTGAATTCAGAATTATTCCACTACATGCTATAACTAAATATGGGTGCAAGTGCTAACATTTAGCAGCCCTACTGTACATTCCATCAGCTCTCCCAGTGGGAGGAGGATATAAGGAAGCTGGTGACATCTTTCTTCTCTTAACAAAGAGCCCACAGTGCTCATTCTCATATTCTCAGCTATCCAGATGGATTTCTCATTTCACAGTCGGCCAACCACAGCATGGAGGAGAGTTTTGCCAGGCGAACAGGAGACGTATTTTCCGGGCACTGGATACATTAAGTATTTACATATATGTTATATGAATAATCTTCATCAGGTATGACTATTCCCATTTTACAAATACGGGCACTGAGACTCTGGGAACTTTCGTGATTCCCTAAAGTCATACATTATCAAGTGACAGAGCCAGGGTTTGAGTTTCTGTGTGTTTGGCTTTAAAAGTCACTTTGCCAGGATGTCTCCCTTGTAGTGAATCCCAGACAAAGTTATGACACAGCTAAGGATCGGTATTGACACCCCTGCACCCCACCCACTTCCTCATTGAATCTCCTACCCTCTCATTCAATGACCTTCAGTTTTGGTTCCACTTAACCTAACCCTTCTCAGGTCACCATACACTACCACTGCCAAGACTGCTATTACTACCTCTACTACTAGGACTGATAATAATAATAGCAATTATCATTATTATTAATATGACTTCAACACTGATATCTCTGCAAACATTTTTTTCAGCTCTCAGGAGCCAGGCGTAATGCCAAATACATTACATAGATTTCTTATGTAATGCTGCTTTTATAATCATACCTTCATTTGTAAATGAGGAACTTGAAGCTTGGAGAGGTTAAGTCATTTGCCCTTCTGATGTTCCTGGCTGGCCAACAGCCCCTCAGCCGTGTGCCACCGTGTTCAGATTCCAGTGTTCTTTCCAGTTAATCCTCTTTCTTCCTGACCTTCCCATCTACCTTCCCGAAGCTCAACAAGTGGGATCCTTTTCCCCTATTAAAGGGGAGCTATCTGATTAACTGATCCAAAATAATTAGATAGTATTTTAACATTTGCCCCTTATTTAATAAGTCTTTCAGAGGCATTGCTTTGAACAGAGAATGGTGGTGCTTTCGTGGACCTGGGCAGGCTAATGGCCCACAAATGGACTTTAGCCTGGGCCTATTGTGACCGTGAGCTTTAAGCCACTGTTGGAGGGTGGCAGAGGGGTGGCAGCAGGACAGAGAAGCGTCAGTGGTAGGTTCAGGGGGTGAAGGAAGCCTGCAGGGAGGCAGAGGCTGCCAAGGTCACCAGGGGCTGCCGTCAGGCCAGGGGGCTCCCGAGGCTGCGTCCTACCTTACACATTCCTGCCACCAGTGTGACATACGCCCGCATTGTATTTTGCTGTTCTTTTCCTCAAGGAACTACGGGAACTTTATGAACTTTAAATGTCAAAAGGTGTTTATCTGGTTAAGGAGGGCAGACATCTTCGCCTGCAACATTGAAGGTGCATTCAGGATAGCCTTCTAAAAACTAAGGAAGAAGCCCGTGGCTTTTCTAGATGATGATTATTCTGAGTTTCTGAGAAGTTCCGTAGAGTCTGGAAGCTGTCTCATGTCCTTTTGGCAGATAGGCAGTGTATGACTTTTTAAATCAGCACGCAAACAAACGTGTCCGTGTGCATCCTGGAAGAAAGCCAGCCTGGGGTAAGATATTTACACCACAACTACACTGATGTGTGATGCTTGGATGGCATTTGAGCATGGGTGAGGACATGGGCCTTGCTTGCCACTGTACAAATGGTACTTCCTTGCCCTATTAACTTTAGGCCAGAAGCCAGTGGAGGCAGCTGACCTCAAGCCTGATCTGTCACACCCTGGTCCTGGCCCAGACCATCTTGGTCAGGTCATGGAACAGTGAACTAAAAGTAGCTCACCAGGCAAAGCAGCAGGAATGACCGACTAGCCGGGGACCTAGAAATGAGGGCCTGGGCTGGGCCTCCAGGTAGCTGAGCAAAAAAAGGGTGTGATTTATTACTTGGAGTCCCTTGGAGCTGTCGGGCATCTGGTCCTTTTGTTACAGCTGGCCAAGAGCAGTTCTGGAGGAAGTGACAAGAGAAGAAAACTCCCCAAACCCTGGGACTGTACGGGGTACAGGACACACATGGGTGGGAGAGGGGACACGTGCCCATTTGTCTCCTAATTAGCTGAACCTAATTAGCCGGTCCAATGCATGGACCACCACCCCAAGTACTGAACCCACTCATTCCTGCCAGGGCGGCCCCCATCCAGGTGCATCCAGAACAAAGCCCTGGGGCTTAAGCAGCCCAGCTCTGCTGCCCAGGGTCAGCTCTCAGCACTCCTCTAGGTTTCTTTGAGAACGGGACTGCTTACGGCCCCCAGCTGGCCCCCGTGAGCTCTAATTCCCGAGTCCATTCGTGACTGGCCGCCCTGACTGAGGCGTCCAGTAGGGCTTAGCAGTGGCCACCCTCCCGGCCCAGGGATACGGGTGTCCCCGTGTTGATTGCTGAGCTCCCGAGGGAACCCCAGGGTCCCCTTCCTCTCCTCTCGTGTCCCCTTTATAGCATCAGGCCTCGCTCTGCCCTCCTCTCCTTGAAGGACCACCTGCGTCCTGACCCTCTGTGACTTCCCACACAGGATACCTCACCTCCCACCTCTGCTATACTGTTGGGGCTTCTCGGGGTTGAACGGTGGTCCCCCAAAAGATACGTCCACATGCTAATCCCTGGAACCTGTGAGTGGTGACCTTATTTGGGAAAAAAAAAGATCTTTGCACATGTAATTAAGTTGAGCATCTCAGGTTAGGACCGTCCTGGATTGCTGCTAAATCCAATGGCAAGTGTCCTTATGAGAGAGAGGCAGAGAGAGAGCTGACGCAGAAGAGAAGGCCAGGAGAAGTAAGAGGCAGAGACGGGAGTGTGGCAGCCACAGAAACACCTGGAACCACCAGAAGTTAGGAGAGGCAAGGAGTGGCTTCTCCCCTAGAGCTTCTGGAGGGAGCGCAGCCCTGCTGACACCTTGATTTTGGACTCCTGGCCTCCAGAACGTGCGAGAAGAAATTTGTATTGTTTTAAGCCGCCAGAGGCTTGTTGTGGCAGCCACGGGAAACAAACACGGGGCCTCAGTGCCCCTCCTGTAACCTGCACTCTCAGGGGCTTGCCCCCCTTAAACCCTGGAGCTCTTACTCACCTGCTCTTGTCAGCCACCCAGCCCCGTCCTTCCAAAGCGGGTATTTCTTAGAGCAGAATCCAGTTCATTCCCCCCCGCCCCCCGACTAATCTCCTCTGCTTGGAAGAACAGATCTACGTCACCCTGAAGATTTGCAGAGATATGGTTTACACCCAGAGGGAGTCTTCTCCCTGCTGCTTAATTTTAAGGAGACAATAAAAATCCCGCGTGTCACTGTGTGCTCCCTTTTGCTCTGTCCTTGGGCCTGATTACTGTTAGTTTCTCCCAGTACGTAGCGTGTTATCTGTGTGTACGCTCCCCGCGCAGCCTTCTACTAGACCTCTGAGCAGGGAGGCCATTGTCAAAGGGGACTGAGGACGTGTTTTTGTAAGATGTATCATTTTCACCACTCTTCTGGGGAAAATATTATTAATGCAGCCCTCTTATATTCTGGATTTCACTGTGCTGTTCCTATCACGGGACTGCAAGGGACGTTATTTGATCATCAGGTACAAGTGATGTTTTGCTCATCAAAGGCAAACAGGTGTCCTCTCTCTTCATGTAGATGAATGTATCTTCCCTGTTACATAGGAGTGCACACTCACATATGCAAGTATATGTGTGCATATGTGTGTATAGATACGTATATCTCCATCCTCCAAAACTACATAAAGATAACAGGATAACTGGGTAGTTAGGAACTTGACACTTAGCCAAGATGCATAAGGAGCTCAAGTTTCCCATGTCCATAGGAACTTCCGTTTTACAGAGTTGATCTGAGAAAGGACGTCTTTACCTGGAAAAGAAAGAAACTTTTGTCTCATTCTGCTGATATTAGTGGAACCATCATTTTGTGAAACGAAACAAAAATGAAATGAAGGAAGGAAGAAGAAAAGAAAGAAAAGGAAGGAAAGAGAAAGAAGGAAAGAAAAACGAACATCAGAACCCAATCGTAAGCTAGATCTGCTCTGTGTATCTCTTCTTAGAAAGGTGGTCCTGTGCAAGGTATTGGAGAGATAGATGCCTTCCTGGAGCCATGACATTTTTTATAATTGCTACTACACAGATTAGCATGAGGATGAATTCACAGTTTCCCCACCCGAATTGACCCCAAGTGAAAGCCAGCAATAGACAACAAACAATTTTATTAACCAAACTCAAAGCATGTACCACCAAGTGCAGTACTCAAGCTTTGGGTGCGCTGAGAGCGGGAGAAAATAGTGAGCGTGTCTCTGAACTGATCAGGTCCTTGAATTTATCTGTGTGGCTTCCATATGGGGCCTCTCTGGTCAGGCCATCTCTTCCAGGTTGGGAAGAGCAAGCGGCCCTGGGGAATCCCATAGAAGTTCGAATCTACTTATGGTCAAGTCTCTGGTTGTGAGAGAAGTGAGCCGTTGCACTTAGCTAACTGTTGAAAGCAGTTTTTTTATTCCGAAGTTTATAGATGTCCAAGAAAAATAAGAGAGTTCCTCAACATCCTTTTCTCTCTGGTTAAAAACAAAAATTAGAAATAAATGTTTCCGTAAAGGGGGCTTTTACAGGCTGATGAAATCTTAGCTTGTGTTTTGAGGATTTATTAAGAACTAGTGTTTCACTTCTGGGCAACTAAGTTCAAGTCCTTTGAGACAAATTAACGCAGCCATGAAAATTTATATGTGGCCAAAGGCATCGGGCCTAAAATGAATCAAGTTTTAGAGACGTCAGAACTGTATTCACAGTGCAGACTGTGGCCCGGGCTGGCTCTGGGCCTTTGTTTTGGTCTTTTGGCGCTTCCAGTACACCCTCCACCCCATAATGGTGGCAAGAGAGGTGGGCAAGGGCCTCAGTGGCCCATGTGCAGCCTGTTGTATTTTGGGAAGCCTTCTGCATAGCCGGGCTAGCTGGGCATGTGCTCGGGCCAGGAAGGTAGGGAAGCGGGTGTTCGGAGCGGGGTGAGGGTGGTGGCTGAGAGAGCCTGAGGCTGGGGAAGCCCAACCATTTCTTCTACAATTCATGTCAAGGTTTCCTTTCCAGCGAGGGTCACAGAGAGCCCAGGAGAGACGGCTCAAGCTCTGCAGGAACCACAGCCTCAGACATTTCTTCTGCCCTATTTGGGAAGATCAGATGCAGAGTGTCAAGGGCCATGGCTCCAGGCCAGTGTGACCCTGACAGCTGCCCACATGGAGGGTCCCCGAGGTGCAGGCAGCTTAGACTTTCAGGAGGCAGAGTCGGGAGGAGGAAAATCGGGGTTCTGGGTCCTCTGTGTAATCGTCATAGGATTAGTCTGTCCATGTGGACCTGTCTGTGTTGGCGACACCCAGGAAGGGGTGGGTTAGGGCCAAGTCTTGATATCAGAGTCACTCAGGGAACCCTTTCAAACGAAACAGGACTCTGTCCATCCAGCTGGAAATAAAAGTCCAGGTGGCAAGAGCTGCCGCCTGAGCAGGACGCAGCCAGGAAACCAGACATGTGAAAAGGGTTGAGAGAGGAGCCGCTCTGCGGGGAGCTACTGGAGGGCCGCGCCCCCTCCACTTTCCTCCCACCCCTCAGACCTACTGAAGGGGCTTTGAGGGGGTCACTGGGAGAGCTTGGCATTCACCCCCTGTGGTTAGAATGGGGGAGGGGCTGGCATTTGCCCCAAACCTGAGAAGACCCAGGTGACAGGTTCCCACCCACGGCAGGTCAGGCCTGCATCCCTCGAGTCCACATCAGGCCACTCGGGCAGGAGGGGGCCAGTCTGGGCCGGGAGTGGAGGGAGGTGATTTTAAAGGTACCTGCCCACTGGGCTTCCTGCTCAGGATGAGGCAGCTGCCCATCCAGAGATACATGGGAGGGTGGCAGCCGGCGGGGGAGCCGGAGGGATTGATGTAGACGAGCAGCTCCTTCAGGGAGCGAGACCCAGGTGCTCACCGAGAGGCTCTCGGGAACCCGTGAACTCGCCTGACCAGGAGAAGAGTCTGCTTTGCACAGCGGCCTTGTCCAGAGACCATCCATGCCGGCCCACTACGGCATCACGAGGTGGGTGCTGCCCGCCTCTGGCTTCTCCTACTCTCTGCCTTCCACCCCAGGCCCCCCAGAGACCGGGGGAGAACAGAACAGCTCAGGGGCAGGTCCCGTAAGAGCCGGTGTCAGCACCTGGGGTTCCTGCAGACACACGGCCGCCTCGGCCCTTATTCATGAGCAATGATTGAACTATTTAATGCACACACGCTATGTGCCTGTTGTCAGACTCTTCACATCTGTGTCTCCTTTAATCCTCGTGCCCACCCTTTGCACTAGATATTATCGACATCTTTCCATAGATGAGGAGAGTCGTTTAAGGGATAAGCAAATTCGCAAGTCACACAACTAGCAAGTGAGGGCATCGGATTTGATCCAGGGAGAGCCGACTCCAGAGCCTGCAGCCGTCCTGTCTTACCACACCGCCGTAGCCCCATGTGCTCTCTGTGTGGACACGGGGAGGAGGGACACGCTTCTAGAGACACAGGCCTGGGGCAGCAGAGCCCAGACCAGCCCCCGTCACGGGACCCTGTCTGACCTGGCTTCTCGGATTCTCAAGGAGGTGATTATGGAAGCCCACCAACCCACTGAGAGCGGGTAGACCCTCTGCACAGGAACCTAGAAGAGACTTCTGTTCAATCCAGTCTAGGAATAGCCAAGGGCTCTATTGTCTTTGTTTCTGAACTCAGCCCCTCGCGCCTTTAAGAGCCACGTACTTGACGAGTGTTGCCTGGATGAATGAATCAAAGAGACACAGAATGTTGTCGGGCACCATGTTTTCTCCCTTCCAGGAAGTAACCAATATACATACTTAATCTGGCCAGAAAAGAAAAGATCCTACTCTCAAGAGAGAGGAAAGAATTGGAGAGGAGGGAAATGTATCGTTCTCCCCCAGCTCCATCCTCCTCTTAGGAGGGAACTAGAGCAAGAACTGTGTTCACTTACTGCTTCTGAAGTGCTCGTGGCTAGGAGACCATCAGTGGCTTAAGTCTAGAAGCCACCTCGATAGTAAATGTGTTCAAGGCTTAATTCCTTCAAACTTCCTCACCCATCTCCCAGCTCATCACTTGCACGGCACTGGGTTCTGAGTTAAGCATAAGGCAGTTCCAGTTCTTGCAAGAACTGATGGCCAGCAGACCGCGAGACAGCTGGGACTTGGCCTCTTCTGGACCGAGTACAAGAGAGCCGTTGAGCTGGGTGTCATCCTGGTACTGAAGAGAGAACGCTGTGATGTCTAGTGATGTCTCCTAGTGGCCTCGAGTACAAATTGGACAAGATGGCAAACAGCCTCGCGTTAGGAAGCACGCTGCGGCTGCAGACCTCCCGGGCAGAGGTGCCACTAGGGAGTGATGCTCCCGGGGAAAAAAATGCACTTGAACACACAAGGTCATCCACTTACGTGTCTTTACGGGACACACCCACCCATGCCTGCAAACGCGCGCACACACCGGAGGGTGCACATGCGGCTCTGACGGGGCGTGCTGGGCAATTTCTGCTTTTTTCCGTTTCTCCTTGTAAAAGCACATCAGATTAATTCCGGCCAGTTATGGCCAAATCCCTTTCTCTCCGCCAGTCAGGGCCGCCTGAACAGGCAGGAGCCTCTCTCACCTGCTTCATTATGCAAATTGATACTCCAGCGCTGAAGAGCCAAGCAGCCTTCAGCGCAGCAGTGATTCCAGGCTGTGATGAGAAGAGGTGGTCTGACAGCTATAAATAACAGTTCACGGGACACGTGGACGTCAGTGAGCTAGGGGTCAGATGTAACCATAAATGTATCCATACTCAGAAGACCTGCAGTCAAGGACAAGCATGAGCCACCATGGGAAGGGCACAGAACGACACACACACACACACACACACACGCGCGCGCGCGCGCGCACGAAGAAATCAATGAACACTTAAGATCTCACATGGTGAGATTCATTTCTTTGGAAAAGGCCTGCACGGTTCCTCCAGGAGCTGCTATACGCAGAACAGGAGTCTTCCCAGCGATCACAGCTGGGAGGATTGACTTCGCTCTTGACTGCCTCCCGCTGTCCCCTCACCCCAGCACTTGAGTTAGAATTACAATCTCTCCTCTCAGTCCCGAGTCATCAAAAAGAGGCTTTTAACAGAATCAGGTAATTGTCGCCCTGGTCGTCTCTGCTGGGGGTGGCACAGGCCAGACACAGCTCCCAGCAGCACGAGCACCTCTGCTTGGTGGTGTGGTCTCGGTGACAGGAGCGGGGCTGGGGGTTGCAGGGAGGGCTTGTTGGGAAGCTGGCAGTTCTCCAGCCCCTCCTGAATAGTCTTCATGATGTGCCCTCAGTTTTCGGTTTGAAAGGTCGCGAAATCACACATCATGCACTACACCCAGGTTGAGTCCCTCCGGGTTACAGATGACCCAGCCAAGCGGCCAGTCTACCACCACTCCCCCTCCCTTGCCGGAAGCAGCACTCCGTGCACAGCGCGGCATCCTCGACATCCTTGCAGGATCTGAAGGACGCGTGGTTCAGCGAGGAAGGAAGGATCCCTGAAAGAAAATGGTGCCCAGGGCAGTCCTCAAGCGGGGCTTATTGGTCTGCGTGACCGCTGCTGCTGTGGAACATTTTCACGTGCTTTCTAGTTGAAACATTTATATAAAGAACTAAAAAACTTTAAACAATCTGCTACTTAGAATGAAGAGATCTTGGGGACATTTAGTAATAGTTTAATCACAGGTTAGTGAGACTTTTTTTTTAACATCTTTATTGGAGTATAATTGCTTTGCAATGGTGTGTTAGTTGCTGCTGTATAACAAAGTGAATCAGTTATACATATACACGTATCCCCATATCCCCTCCCTCGTGCGTCTCCCTCCCTCCCTATCCCATCCCTCTAGGTGGCCACAAAGCACCGAGCTGATCTCCCTGTGCTATGCGGCTGCTTCGCACTAGCTATCTACCTCACGTTTGGTAGTGTATATATGTCCATGCCTCTCTCTCACTTCGTCCCAGCTTACCCTTCCCCCTCCCCGTGTCCTCAGAGACTTTTTTGTTTTTAAGATTGTCTCCCTTTTGACACTTAGATGTGATTCCTTTGGACTGAAAACACGGGGCTTTTGATTTTGTGGCCATGGATCATGTAGGAAAATAGAGACTTTTTGGATGCCCTGGAGGGGAGCTTAGAAAAGCAGCAGGGCCCAGGAAGTGGGGTATGAGTACAGAAAGAGAAGTGTGAGGGCCAGCCCTGACCCCAAGCAGAGGGGAGCCCTTCCCCTTCCTCCAGCGCCTCATCACCGTCTCCTGCCTCTCCCCAGCCCAGCTACCCCACCCCTGTCCTCCTACCACCACCAGACCCCACCTGTCACCCTCCACTAGAATCGCTGATCGATGCCCATTTCTTTCACTGCACTGTGCACTCCTTGAGGCAACAGACATGCTTTCAATAACTCTGTTCAGCTCCTGGGATAGTGCCTGGTACATTATAGAAGGGTGTTAAGTGAATGAATGTTCCCAGACCAGAAACTAATAATATTAACACTGAAGTTCTGCTTTCTTATGGATTAAATTGCCTTTAATGAGCTAAGCATTTACAGTCTTCTTTCTCTGGGGAAATGTATTTCTGTTTCTGAACAGCTGACTTATAAATGAACTATTGAGGACAGCGTGTTCATAGGTTGGGGCCTGCCTATTAGAAATTGCATTTCCAAAGCCAAAAATAAAGCAGTCTTTGTACTGTGCGCTCCTCTGCAGTGTGAGCAACCATGACCATCATCCGTGGTAGTCACTATGGAAACCACATCGGTAGTTATGGTCTCAGAGTGGACCAGTCATCCCTGACCAGGGGTTGCCTTCCTGGGCTAGATGCTCTACATTCTTGGTCTTCTTTACTTCTCCTCCCAGACCTTTTAGGCAGATGCTACCTCTGCTTTCCAGAAGGGAAAACTAAGACCCAGCTACTGGAAAGCATGTGGTATGGCTGGGTTCCTAAGCCCCTCTGGTGCCTCAGTTTCCTAATTATAGAATGGGGATAAAAATGTCACCTACGTTATAGCTGTTGTGCTGATTAAAGATGTATCGTACTGTCTATACTTATAGTACCGTGAAATGCTTAGAATAGTGTTGCATCCCTCAGTAAATGTTAGGGTTCGGATCCTATGACAGACCCAGGGTTTGCGCCGGAATCCATCTCACAAAGGCCGTGCTGTTTCCAGCAGATGATCAACATGTGCTTGGAAAGCCACAGACAAACTGCTCCTAATCCACTCTAGGACCCACCCTCCCTCTACCCTCCAGGATCCCTGCACTTGTCTATTTCAGTGATATTCAGAGATGGGGTGGGGACGACTAGTACTATGCCAGGGCTGGAAGGGTGTGCAGGGGAGGATGGAGGTGCCACTCTGCAGTGCTTAGACTCCCTGAAAATAGCTCTGGATCCAGGGATGCCTGGAAAGAGGGTATCTGCCATGGGCAGCAGGCGCCCGGGACCTCTTTACAGCCATCCTGTGGGGCTTTTGAGAGAAAAGCCCCTCCTAGGATGCTTTTTGAGCGTCCCCCTAGGTGCGGAGTAAGAGCTCAGTGTCGTTTCTAAACCTATGTCTGCCACCCATCACTGTGATAGAAAACGGCTACTTCAAATAGTATTTCCTTGGGCAAGTGGGCCCTACCCCAAACAGTTTCTTACGGGAGTGGACAGACGATAAACCTGGGCTCCTCTTAAAGCCTTCCCTAACTGCATGGGCTGTATTGCCCAAGAGTCTGTCCTTTCAGACTCCCAGAAAAAGTAAACCTAACTGCTTCTACCTTAAGGTCTCTTTAAGACGTAGAAAAGAGCTTTCGCTGCACTGCGAATTATTGATGAAGCCAGAGAATTTATAACATCCCTACGTTTGTTATTAATATCCATTTTGACTAGTTTACTTAGCAATAGAAATCATGTTCTTATTGTCGTAAAGAGTTGCTACTCTATCATAATTTGTCCGCTAATGAAGGAAAGACTAATGCTCCCCAATGACCCCTCGCCATTTGGAAAATTCCCAGAAAGTCAAGTTAGATGTGGGTTTGGGAGAAGAGCCTGAGACCCAATGGTTTCAGTCCCTGAAGCTCCTCTTCTCGGTAGCTAAGCCAGGGAGCTCTCTTCCCATGTTCTATACCATTGAGGGGTCTCCACTGGCCAGTTCACACTTTAGACATGCTGTGTTAGTGCCCCTTATCTTGCGTACCTCTGTGATGCAAGCCTAGTGTGATGGTGTTCTCTAAACAATCAGTTGCGTTGTTTTTCAGTCTCACTGTCTACTCTTCATTTATTCATTCAGCAGATAGACTCTAAATATCTACATAAACCACTGCCCGGAATATGGTGTGGGAAGATCAGAACAGCTCTGTGCAAGCACGCTCTCTCTCTCTCACCTTCCTGTCATCACTGAGTTCAGAGTCCAGCTACACACCTGTCCCTGTCTATCCCAGCGGCTGCCACGCTGTCCGTGGTTAAGGCCTAGAGGCCTGGGGATAAGAAAGACCAGTAGCTGTGCTGCTTTTTCTCAAAGAATCTCTCCTGAAGCCCCCCCCACCTTCTGTAAGCCCCACTTCAACCTGGATTCTGCCTCCTAGCAGAATCCTGCCACTTTCCACAGTTCCTTGGATTAACTAAGGCCTCTGTTGTATCATCTGCCTGGCTTTTTGTTTAAGTTTTTCTGTTCTCTGCACTTAGCATAACACCCAGTACCTAATAGCAATTAATTCAACAGGTTATTTATTGGATGGTTACCACAGTTACATTGTGAGTAGGGTTGCCAGACTTAGCAAATAGAAATATAGGGTACCTACTTAAATTTGAATTTCTGATAAACAGCGAATATGATTTTAGTATAAATGTGTCCCCAGATTTCATGGAACCCTACCTGGGAGGTGCTGGAGATGGGCTTAAACAGCCCTGGTCTCATAGTCCGGTGAGGGGGGCAGACACTCAAAACAGTAGATCAAGTACCATGATAGAGGAATGTCCTTGGATGTTCCTTTCAAGGTTAAATAAACCCAGTCTTTTAACCTTTCAGCATGAGACTTGCTCCCCTTACCTTTAATGGTTTTCTGAACCTTCTCAAATTTCACTTGTGAGTTACAGGAGGGAGCACAGTGATCATGAAGCCCTCCCACTGGCGCATCACAGGGCCTGGCCGTGTGCTTCCCACCTGCCACATTTCTCTTTAGCTTCCCATTATAGGCTCCCTATTTAACTAGGAGCACTGCGTTATCGGCTCGTATAGCCTGTGGTCCTCTAGGGCTCCATGATCCTTTCTGACCATGCTTTGACAAAGCCAGTTCCTGCCCCTTCTTACTCCAGGACCATGTGGTTTACATCCTGTGAGGGTTACTTTGTTTGATCCCTAATTGAACTTCATCCTTTTAATATCCTCTTTCCTCATGCCAGACTTATTACTTTGATGTTTAATTCTATTTCCAAATGGCCAGCCATCCAATCCAATTTAATGTCATAGCAGATTCAAGGAGCAAGTTTTCCGTCCCACCATCTAAGTGAGTAAAGAAAATGGTACCTTTCCCTGTGTATTTAATGTTACCCTCACCCTCCCAACTCAAGCAATCACACCTACCCCTTCACCAAGGGTCCCATCTACCTTTTGATACAGAGAAACTTTTTTCTTTACAGTGTACTCTGGCATTGGGTAGAGACTTTTTCCCATTCTGTTAATTGGCTCCTGATTTGAAATTTATAGAATAGTTTTAAAGTAGACTAGGTTCTCTGTAAACCATTGACAAAGGGAACATGTCACATGCACTTGGAACCATTAAAAGGACCCGGTGGGCTGGAATCTTAAAAGAATCATCATGGAGCTTGATAAGGAAGCTTGAATAACTTCCTGCTAAGTAGCTGAGACAATAGCCCAGTTAGTGCACACATTTTCCTCTAATTTACGTCCACCCAGGTAAGGATTTAAAGAAATATAAGTGTGAAATGGACTCATCTAGATTATTCTCCCAAATATATATGGCAATTCATAAGCAAGCTACCATGCCAGTAATTCTCTCTCTTCATTTGCTTATTCTAGAAAAAGTCTCTCTCCAAGCCTGAGACGAAACACGCCTTGGGTTTTAAGTGGAAAAATTAACCTTAATATGTTTATCTGATGTGAACTTGAAGTTGTTCTTCTGAGAATTCACATCAGACCAAGCTAGCTGGGCTAGACTCAAGGAGAAAGGCACCGACAGGAGGTATGTTATTACAGACAAGAGTTTCCAGGGAGCAGTGACCCTAAAAGGCAGTCTAAGCTCAGGACATCCTGTAGGGCAGGCCCCAGTTAAGCAACTGATCTAAAATCTCAAAGAGGTGCTCAGAGAGGTTTATCCCTCCCTACCTGTGTTTCTCTTTTTCCCCACTAATGGAAGTTATATTATATGGTGTGACATGCTCATATTTAACATATTTACACCGTTTGTCTCTCCCTGCTAGACGTAACCTCCGTGAGGGCAAGACTTTTTGTCCTTATTTACTGATGTATCCACAGTAACTATAATAGAGTCTGGCAAACATAGGTGCTCAAATATTTGTTGAAGAATGAGTTAATGAACTATTTAGTCGAATGAATGAATGAATGAATAAGACAGTTATATAATTCATATAGCGGTCATAGCATAAGCCAGTACTTCCTTTTCTTTATTAGCCGTTTGAATGTGAGGAACATTTCGTCAATACTGGTGGGGAAGAGAGGGTAATGTAGAGAAATGTTGGACATTTATAGTCTCAGAATTTGCTCGACTTGTGATTTCTGCTGTCAAATCATCTAAATCAAGCAGGTATATAAGGAGAATACCGAATAATACTACTGTCGTGGCTGGTCATGTCTTAAATTATACAGTGATTTCAGGATTTATTTGGCAAGATACTTGATTTCTCCAAGCCCCTGATGGCGTCTCCTCTCATGCGTGCGCAGGGTGTGGTGGGCCCTCTGTGTACGCACGTGCTCACTAAGTCTGGACTGTGTTCTCTGAGTGTGAGACCTCAGCTTCTCAACCAGCCAGGTGTCCAGCAAGTGCTTTCTGCTCTCCCATCACTCATTTAACAAGAGGTAGCCAGCCCTGAAATAACTGTAACAGTGCCACTTGCCACTTTTAGAGGGAAAAGAGATACATGATGATAAAACCAGCTTTATATAAAGGACTTATTAAAAGTAAAAACAGTTTCTAAGATTTTCCTGGAATAAACACATATTAAACCCAATCTCTTAAACCATCTTTGATCTTTTGGGTCTGAATTCCTACGCAGCGTTCCCACCCCAGCATCATGGTGCATAGCGGAGCTCAGCGAGTATGTCTGATGAAGGGTAACCCTAAAGAGGAGTGTGAGTTACCATAGTTCAGGATGACTGACGACAAAAGGATTGAACGTGAAAGGGCTTTTGACTTAACCCTCAGTCAACTGGAAAAGTTAAATCCATTCCTCTCCTGATGGGGTTATTGGTCTTTTACTTTTGTAGCAGTCGCCTTATAATAATGACGTTGCATTGTAATTGGAGGCCCATAAAGGACAAGGGAAGCACAACTGGACTCTTATTATCCCGAAAGGCCCCGAAAGGCCCCGGGGAGCGGAAGCCTCTGCCTTCCCGCGATGTTGACGCTCGAGCAGCGCCTGGTGCCGAGTAGATGCTCAGTGCGCACGTGGTGACTGGATGAAGGAGGGGATGGAGGGGACAGGAGCCGGGGACGGCCCTTTGGCCCTGGATAGGTCATGAACTGCCCAGGCCTCTGCTTCCCGCTCTTCACAGTGAGGACGTCGCTCAGTCGGCATTTCTCAAACTTTGTTTCACCCGCAAGTGTCCCGCAAGTGTCCTGGGACACATAATGGGTATTCTTTTAAAAGATCGACAGCAGAACGTGTTCGGGAAAATGCTGTAACAAGGTTAAATAAGTTCCTTTACCAAAGGACTTGTTGGAGCCCTCTCCTGTGCGGGTCCCTTGTGAACCCAGAAGGGGATGCAGTGTGTACGGTGGGATCACTGACCCCCTCCCGGGGCTGATACTCTGCAGGCTGCAATGTCCCCTGCTTGGGGGCTGACTTTATTGACCAAGGCAAGGAGTTCCGGTCTGCGTAAATGTGGCACAATGCGAGCGTGTGTGCTCATGCTGGAGTTTCCATCTCTTGGTTTGGAAGTGACTGATCTGATTGGTGGCCAGGAAAGCAGAGGTGTGCCCGTCCCCCTGCCACACCTCTCCCTGGATCCTCAGCCCTGCCTGGCACAGACCTTTGGCTGCCCTCCCCTGACCCCAACTTCACAACCCTTGAGCTGTTTCCACTGTGATGAGAACCTCAGGTCATCATGCTAACAACTGGAGTGCCCCTAAGTTCCTGGGACATCCTGCATATGGAAATCCTGGTAGTAACCCTCAGCGGTGTCCCCCAAACGGTAGATGAGCAGCTGGGGCTTCGAGTGAAGCTCTGGAGTCCCAGTTTCCACGGCGAATCCATCTGTACCATTGACTTAAAATCTCCTTTAAAGGCCATGTCTCTTTGCCAGCGCGCACAACTTTCATAACATACCTACACGGTCCCCGCCCCCTAACAGGTCTGTCTGCGCAGGGGTGTGAGTGGACAGAAGACGGTAACAGCTCTTTGTAACAGTCTCGCCTAAGGGGAGGTTGAGGAAGCACGATCAAGGCCACCCGTCAGGCACAGGATGACTTAAGGATAAAATTCAAATGCCTCCGTCCTTACGCCTCTGTTTCCTTCATCCCTGTGTTATCATAATCATCTCCAGCTCTGTCACATTTTTGGTGCCAACGAAGTACCCATACGCATTGTCAAGTCCTAAACTTCACAGGCTCTTGAGGGATCTCAGCTCGGATATATTTTTTGAAGGTCAAATGGAGACGGGACCAGGAAAGGTGTCCCCAGCCGGCACGAGGCCGTATTACTCCTCATTCACCAGGGTTGCCAGAAGGGCACTCACTAGCTCTGAACAATAGTCATTCTCAGCTGTGTTGCCTGATAATGCATTCGCCAGTAAGGAGGGCACTTTGAGTGATTTTTTAAAATATAATAAATAGATCTGCATTTGCGCTATTCAGTTCATTCACTCATTTCGTCGTTCACTCATGCTGAGAGCCTACGAAGTACCACTTACTATTCTAGGTGCCAGAGAGACAGCAGTGATCAGAACAGACAAAAATCTTGTCCTTCACATCACTTGTATTCTAAGGGCGGGGTTGGCGGAGGGGAGAAAAGTAAAAGGCAATTATATGCAATCTAGGAAGGGTGTTTACTGCACAGAGAAACATACAGCAGAGAAGGGAGATGGTGTTGGCAGAGAAGTTGCATCTTTAGATCTGGTGGTCAGGGAAGGTCTCAGTGAGACTATCAGGTCTGACCTGAAGCTCGAGAGGGAGCGATGGGTATCCGGGGATTTCGGTGTTCCTAGGAACTTCCAGGAGGCCAGGGTGGCTACGAGGGGAGGGCGAGGAAAGCAGTGGGAGAGGAGGTGGTGTGGACGACGCCCCTCTGCCACATCCTCTCCTTCTTCTGAACGTATAAGCAGACTTGGATTCCGTCAAGGCTTACGCTTTGATGTCATTTCCATATATTCCTCCCGTTATTTTCTCCTGGGAACAGGCCAGACCCCCAGTGAGCATCCCCGCCCCAGCCTCTCAATTCGTCATTCGGTGGCTTCAGCTGTGTAATGATAACTAAATGCTGCGTCCTTCCCCTGCCCGACCATGACGGGCGCTTGGCCGCTCAGCTCCTGCCTGGACACCAACTCAGTGGTCCATAGTCACACATACAAACATTCGTTCCTACTTCTGTTGAGACACCGTGCCCGGGTCCCTCTGCATCTTTGCTGGCGCCCTTCCTCTGGTCCTGAGTGCCCTCCCCACACACCTTCCTGTGTCAATCTTGGCCCATCTGTGGGAGTCAGCTCCATCTCTGCTTCCTCCCCGTAGCCGCCTCATCCCCGTTCTCTTATGATGATCTCTACTCCCTGTAAATCTCCATTGCCTTTGCTTTCCTTACGTCCCTTTTGGAACTTGGCATATTCATTTAGTCATTGGATTATTCTGCTCTACGTGTCTGCTGAACATCTACTCTGTGTATCTAGAGCTCTGTGATGTGTTTTACAGTCAAGTGTGAGAACCCTAGATTGGAAGCCTAGCTGTGTGGCTTTCTTCAAGTTACTTATCTCTCTGGGCAACAGTTTCCATGTCAGTTACATGGGAATAATAATACCTCCCTCATAGGGTTGATGGGAAGATTAGTGAGTTACTCTATGTAAATTGTGTGGTACATGAGCATAGACGTGTTAGCTGTGTCTGTATTATACCATCACTATTATTTCCAACTGAACTGCAGTGTAAGAATTGTATCTGTTGCCCCATTTCATTTCAGAGTCATTGCAGAGTTCAGTGACTTGTGCGTGGATTTGCCACATTAAATGTGTGCTGATGTTGATACTTTAGGGTCAGCCGCCTAAGACTTCAGGGTCCAAGTGTGACATGGTAAAGTGTCATAATGCAGGAATAAGCCCTTCTGCTCTGCTCTACTAGCTCAGGGACCAAACCTCAACGAGCTAGCATGAACTATGATGCCACTGTCTAATCTTATGAAATATTTCAGGAAATATTTATTAAGGCTTATATATGCAAATTTAGGAAAATACAAAAGAAATGACTGCTTTGCAATGAGGAAAACTGAGCATTAACTATAAATTCCAGGAATCCAAAGAACTTGTATTTTCTTTCCTACAAGCTCTTGTTTGGGCCACAGCAGGAGGGAAGTGACAGGAGGAGAACGAGTTCTGTTCCCTCCATCACTCCCTCCCCTCTACAGCCTGTCACCCACTGGAGCCCCAGCTCAGAGAGGCAAGGGGCTCCTTACCCAGAAGCACAGCACCCGGAGTTGTGAAGACGTACTTACCAGGCTTCTTGCATCCAAGTACAGGTTTCTTCACATGCAAACTTAGATGTGTTTGCCACTGTAGACAACCACAGTACTAATATGAATAACAAGAGAAAAAAGAGCAGAAACAACTAAGGTGTCAAGTGCTTCCTAAATGCTGACTCACTTCCTGGTAGCAAGATGGGATCAATTTCTCCTGGTGCCCAGGAAGAGAACTGAGTTAATTTGGGCACATTCCTTATATACCTGTATCTTCTAACTACATTCCGTGTTATTGTTATCGCAAGTCAGTCACCTATTCCAAATGAATTTGAACAATATTCTCTCCGATGAATAATGTATAATGAAATGTAAAAACAATTATTTTTCCCCCCACTTCCATCCCAGATTATAACTCTCATGGAGGTGAAGAGTCTGACTTTCTAACCCATCACTATATCCACAGCCAGCTCATTCCATGGTGGGGTCCTAGGTGGCTGCCCTGCGCCCCAAGTTTGAAATGGAAGATTTGTAATGAGATGCTATTCCTTATTTCTCCTCCTGAACATTGTTGAAATTCAGTTTCAAAGCTAAATGGTTTGTTGATTAAGTCACTCAGTTAATAAACGGTGGAGCTCAGTTTTGAATTTAGATCTTCTGGGCCCATAACCCATGTCCTTACTTAACTGTTCTATCATTACATGGCCCTTTCAGTGTAAGCACACTCTGCTTGCTTTCCCCATCTGTCCCAAGTACTTATGGGCCATGGAACAGTGAAGGTCATACCTTCAGAGAGTCTGGTCTGTGTTGTCATCTGACCTTCTTTCCTCTTTGGGCGAACAAGGTATCACCGTGGGAGAGGACGGGGACCACTTTCCCCAGCCACCCCGTCCTGCCTTCGGGTATTGCTCAGAGTCTGAAGCCACACACACACATACATACATCATCCTACTTTGGCTGTAGGATAATATTACGGGAAGAACGAGTATCAGGCAGAATAATAAGATAATAACAGTTGATGTACTTTATAGTTCATGGGAAAATTGGGAAGATCAAAAGAGAGGAGAGATGCAAAAGGAGATGCCCTTGGGGGGACGGGGTCCCAGGCAGTGTGGTAGCTCTCATGACGCATTTACCTTAAAGAAATGAAAATATAGGCTCGCACAAAAATTTGTATGTCAGTATTATAGCTGCTCTATTCATAGTTACCCCGAGCTGAAAGTAACCAAAATGTCCTTCCATGGGTGAATGGATAAACAAACCAATACAGCCATACAGTGGAATTCTGCCCGGCAATAAAAAGGAATGACCTACGGATACACAGCAGCAGAGTGGATGAATCTCAGAGGCATTATGAGAAGTGAAAAGCCCGTCTCAAAAGGTCACATGCTGTGTGATTCCATTTGTAGGACATTCTGGAAAAGACAAAACTATGGTAACAGAGGACAGACATCAGTGGTCACCAGAGGTTAAAGGTGGAGGGAGGACCGTAGACAAGGAACGTAAGGGAATTCTTGGGGTGGTGGAACTGTTCTGTGCCGTGATCATGCTCCTGGTTACAAGATTCTATATGTGGTTAAAATTAGTTGAATGAATGGGGAGTTACTGTTTCACAGGTACGGCATCGCAGTTGGGGAAGATGAAAAAGTCCTGGAGGTAGATGGTGGTGCTGGTCGCACAGCAGTGTGAATGCACTTAAGGTCACAGAACTGCACACTTAGAAATATTTAAAATGGTAACTTTTATTGTTAAAACAGAAGGACATTTTTAGAAGATAAACTGAGTACCAAACATACCTTTCCTATGAATAAATAAAAATAGCACAAATTCCTGTGTTAAAGGCAAAACGTTCTCAGATTGGATCACAAAGCAAAACCAAACTACAAACAATGGATTCAAAGATACATCAATAACAAAAAAGATCAATTTTATGTATATTTTACCCCATTTAAATGAATGAATGAATCAATAGAATAACAAAATGCATAGAACTGTACCTAAAAAATAATGAAAGTCAGTGATAAAACAGTCCTGTGAAAGCAGAGGGTGCCGGTGCGATAACGGTGATAACGGGAGCGTGCTGCGTAGGTAACGTGGTCCCCGGAGAATTCTGCTGTTCTGCCACCTCCTCATTAGCAGACCAGGCAAAAGCTGCCCTTGTAGCCTAAGCATTCCCACCTTTTCTCCTGGGTGCCTCACAGGGCTGAGTGGCATTTGGGCATTGATTTTGTGTGTGTGATTCAAATGGAAAAGCCAGAGTGATGGAATGAATATTGATGTGTGGGATTGTCAAGCTTTGAAGACAAAAGCCCCCAGATTCCGCGTCTCATGCGGGTGGACCCTGCAAACAGGACATTACAATATCCATCTCTGCAAGGTCGCAGAGCTGGCTTGTCCTAATTTGCATAGACTGATCGGACTCCCGACTGAAGGAGAAGAGCCAACTTTCAGGGTCACCAGCCGCCCCAGAAGGCATTTCTTGCCTCCCTCCTCCTTTGAGTAGAGACCCTTTCCTTTGCCTGCTGTCGTTCCCAAGGTCTAGCACTAAGGAACCTCGTTGGGCTGTGTCTGGTCGTCAGCACAGAAGCCTGGGCGCCATCTGGTTTTCTTTTCTTCTGCCATCGTGGACTCAAAATAACTCCACGAGGATCTGTTTCCTTCCTCACCATGGGAACTGAACAGAGTCGGACGAGGAGCGTCTTACGGCAGAGGGTTCTTCTAACGTGAAGGGACGTTCCCGCCCCACCTCCACCTTTCCAAGCCCAACCCATCCCCCTACCAACTTAAATGCAGCCTCCTTCAAGAAGCCATCCAGGAAGCCGGGCTGCTTGCAGCCTTTCTCCCGTGGAACTTCGGTGGCACTGGTACACAGCCCGCGGTCGTGATTTCGTCTAGCTGTGCATACGGCCTCTTTCACATTCTTGGACGGTAAGCAAGTATCTGACGGCGCTTCTGCCCCTCCTTGTTCTCCCTGGGGCCCAGACCCTCATCCGAGCGCATGTCCTCCGCAGCTCCCGTCTCTCTGCTTTATTCCTTCCAACCTGCTCTTAATGCTGACCCTCCGGGCTCTTTCTGACACAAAAACCCAGCCTTGACACTCAGCCAGAATTCTTCAGTTGCTTCTGATAACGATGATGATGACAGTAATAATAACTAATATAGTGTATTTAATATGTGCCAGGCACTGTGCTAACATGTTGCCCAGATTAACCTGTTGAATACCGAGAAGCCTCATGAGGTAGGTGGCATTATTAGCCCCATTGTACAAATGGGGAAACTGGGGCACAGACAAGTTAAGTGAGTTGCTCCAGGTCACACAGCTATTAAGCAGCAGAGCTGGGATTTGAACTCAAGCAGTCTGGCTCCAGAGGCTCTGCTGTTTCTTTTCCCTTAGAGCATGGACTCTGAACTCCTTTGTGCAGAATTCAACTCCCATTGTGAACCAGGCCCTGGCTCTTCAGCCCTGCTGCCCTCCAGTTACCAGGGCCATAGCTGTTAGGCTCCGGCAATGACAAACTGCCCGTGATCTCCAGTCATGCCCGGTCTCTCCCAGGGCCCTGCGTCTGCACAGACTGCTGTGTCTATCTAAAAACCCCTGGTCTCCTCTTGTCCTACTAGAGAACTCTCCCTTCAGCTCTTAGCCCCGGTTCTGTGGCCTCCTTAAGGCTGTTCAGGACGGCGCCCTTTGCTCTGGCCTCCACTGTCATGGGCACGCTGCTCCGTGGCACCCAGCATGTCACTCCCAGTTCCCCAGCCACACCCGCTGCCCTTCCCCCGATCCTCACGTGCCTGGTTCCTCCTCATCTTCCAGTGCTTTGTTCAGAAGCCACCTTTCTCAGAGGGGGCTTCTTAGGACAGCCAGGCTAAACTTATTCTCCGGCCAGTCGCTCTTCATCCTGTATCATAGCTGTGTCCATTTCTTCCCAGTGCTTGGTTTTCACTACTTGAGATCACCTGTGTGCCCATTATCTATGGCTACACGGCAACCTACCCCAGCACTTGGTGGCTCAAAGCAAGGGCCGTTTCATTTTATTTCCCCAGTTTATGGGTCAGATATGTGGGCGGGGTTGCCTGGTGCCCTCGCTGGAGTGGTTGGAAGGCTGGGCTCAGCTGGGCCTGCAGATAGAAGTGCCTAGATATGACAGCTCCGGCGTGGAGCCCACAGGGTCATAGGACTTCTTACAGAGGCCCAGGAGGAACCTGCAAGGCTCTTATGACCTAGCCTCAGAAGCCCCAGAATGTTACTTCTGTACATTCTATTGGTCAAGCAAGTCACAAGGTCAGGCCAGAATCAAGGACAGGGAACATACTTCATCTCCTATACAAGGACTAGCAAAGAATCTGTGCCTCTGTATTAGTCCATTACATTAGAAAAAAAACAACTTGTTATCTGCCCTACTTCTTTACAATGTGAACTCCCTGAAGGCAGGTTCTTACTCTCCTGTCATACTGTATCCCCAGCGCCCAGAATATCGTGACAGATGCTATAAGTATGTGCTGAATGTCTGTATGAATGAACAGATGAATGAATGAAAAAGTAAAGGAATGAAAAATTGAATGAATGTTTACATCTCTGCCTCTCTGGTATGTAAACTTCTTGTATCCTCGTAAATACAGTCCTCTGCACTACTAGATGCTCAGGATATATTTGTCAAATGAATGGATGCATTTTAATTATCATTAAAGGAGATAACGTGAGTTGTTCCCAGTACATATATGGGTGTTGAATATGAGTAGCTGCTATTAATAAATTAGTACTGCCTTATACGTAGTAAAATCGGTTTATATATTTATTTAATAACTAAACAAAATGGACCCAGATCTCCACTTCCTTGACTCCTTCCCCTTTCCCTTTCCCTCTGAAGCAGGCTGCGGAAGAGCCTCTCTGTTGGGAAGGGGCAGCCCCAGTGCCCCCTAATCCCACCATCTCTGGGTGGGGAAAAGGGCCTTTGCTCCTGGCCTCCGCACCTCTCTCCTTGCCTCACTGCCAAGACTAACTCACTTTGAGGTCATTAAGATGGGGGCTGAGATGATGGTCTGAGGAGCTCAAGTGCTGAATTCTGATTCCCGGCAGCTCTCTAGGAGGATCAAGTGAGATTACAGGTCTCTTAACATTCTGGCACTGTTTTGCCCTTGTGCGAGAGTGTGCTTGCAGTGATGGCTGGACACCCTGTGCTGAATCCCAAGGAGGTGTTGGCACCTGATATGACAGGAAGGGAAGGATACCCTCACCGGGTGGCTCCACAGTGCGTGGCTTCACTCCCCAGTGAGCAGTAGAACCAGGGGGCTGGTATTTGAGCCGCAGTGGGACGACTCAGCTCGGGGTCAAGCCCTATAAGCTGGTCCTCCTATTTCACCACGTGGCCTGGAACAACTTCCTTGGTCTCTTCAGAGCTTCAGTTTCCTCATCTGTGAAATGGGATCCACCCCCCAAGTTCCTTCCTTTCTGCTTTTTTATTTTCCTCTGTATGTTTTTAGAATCCCGACCAGGGTAGCTCTGGAAAAAGATTCCAAGTTCAAGGAAGCTCTATAATGGCCAAAGGCGACTAATAAGGAATACTATATAAAATTCCCTATTTGAAAAGCAGACTGAGCTTTTTAATTCAATGCTGGTCTCCTTGGTGTATTGGGTTTTTTAATATTTTAAAAATTTGTTTCTTAGAGTCCTTCTTGTTCTATGGATTTTTAAGACTTCCGGTTCTGGACAGTACTAATTTACTCCTTCCCCAAACCCCAGAGAGCACAGATTGTCATTCGGGTTAAGTAAGTGCCAGGCAGTGCCTCCCAGCTTGGGGTAAGTTTTATTACAGGGCGTTTAGTGGAAGCATCAAGGTGGCATGTGGAGGATTCTTTTTTTCCTTCTTCCTCACTAAAAATACAGTTCTCCATGGCCATGAATTTTAGTAAAATTCAAGTTCCAATGACAGTTTTTTTAAAGATCTAGGTTTTTATTTAAATTTCACCAAGCTGGGACAAGAATCGTCAAAGGAAAAGGCAGGCTCACTTCTGCTTCAGCTAATTGTGGGGTGATACACTCACCCTTTTGGTCCCCAGACTGGCTGAGTTTAAGGAACAAATTAGGGAATGAGAGTTTTCCATCTTAGGGAACATTATCTAACATAGGACAATTTTAGCTATTACAACGTCATCCTCATGGAAGCAGTTAATAGTTTTGAGAATCCACCATGGGCCAGATATTGTGTTAAGTAATCCCAGATATTATCTCAATATTAATTAAAAATAATACTTCCAGAAAAATGGGCCTCCATGAATTTAAATAACTGGCCCATGTTCATGCAGTTGGTCAGAGAAAGATCTGGAATTCAAATCCAAATTATCTGCCTCCAAGACCAATGCTTTCCACAGGACCACGCCTTCCATTCTTCTAGTGTTGGCTGATTTCTCTGATTGTTTTCCGATGGAAGATGCTTTAACTATTCAGGAGTCTTGCTATCTTCTTATTTAATTCCTGTAGTTCCTTAATAGCTTTCAATTGTTTTCAAATATTTTTATCTTGCCAGTGGCTTGTCTTTCCATGATTTTAGCGGTGTCTTTCAAAGAGTTCTTAATTTTAACAAAGTCCGATTCATCTTTTTTTTGTGGTGGATTGTACTTTGGTGTCATATCTAAGAAACCTTTGTCTAACTCAGGGTGACAAAACCTTTCTCCTATATTTTCTCCTGGAAATGTTATAATTTTAGGATTTGTATTTAGATATATGATCTACTTTGTGTTAATTTCTATATATCTTGTGAGGTATGGGATGAAGGTTTTTTTGCATATGAATAGCTAGCTGTTCTGACACCACTGGTTGAAGACTGTCCTGTCTGTCCCGAATCACCTTTGCACCATACGTGTGTTGGTCTGTTGGGGGCACTCCATTCTGGTCCCATAATCTCTTCACTCTCTCTACGCTAATATCCCACTGTCATGATTACTACAGCTTTAAAGTCTTGAAGTCAGGTAGTATAAGTCTTTCAACTTTGTTCTTCTTCTTCAAGGTCATCTTGGCTATTCTAGGTCCTTTATTATTTCTTTAGTATTTATGTATTCAAAGATATAGTTATAAAACAGCATCTAGAAATCTAAAGAAAACTTAGAAATTAAAGTTAATTAAGAGTAGTATGGAAACTTTCCATAATCTAGCTTCATCAGGACGTGAGGCACTCTGGGTATCACATTCCATTTGGTTAATCATAGAGAACAGATTTGTGGTTGCCAAGGGGAAGGCAGAGGCGGGGGGGCAGGGGAAGGATTGGGAGTTTGGGATTAGCAGATGAAAACTATTATATATATAGAATGGATAAACAACAAGGCCCTACTGTATAGCGCAGGGACCTATATTCAATGGCCTGTTATAAACCATAATGGAAAAGAATATGAAAAATAATATATATTTGTATAACTGAGTCACTTTGCTGTACAGCAGAAATTAACACAACACTATAAATCAATTATACTTAAATAAAAAAATTTTAATTAAGAAAAATTATTGTATCTACCTTACATGGATTGCCGATTTTCAAAACAACTAGAACATAAAAATTTATACCAGAATTGTACTGGACATGATTTCAATTTTCATTGATGTTTCAGAAAATACTTTGGACCCTAGTATTTGGACCCTGTGAGCATCAGTTGTCATTGTCCTAGCAAAGTGGGGAATTACTGATTAAAGGGAGCTCATCTGGTTATACTGCTGCCTGCCATGGTATCTACTCTGCTTTTGATTGGGGGATACCTTTTCTCAAACATCTGAAGTGTTATAATTGACAGTTCTATGCACAGCATTCTGTCTCTTCCAACAAAACATATCCCTGTTTACTTTAAGCTTGTTATCTGCTGGGGACCATGAGGAATACTATTAATTAAGCCAGCTGATTCCTGATAATGTTAGCCATCACTGCTGCTGTGGGACATTGAGCAAATTGCTAGTCCTCTGTGGGCCTCTGTCTTCATTTGTAAAATGAAAGGTTTGGACTAGTTAACCTTGAGTGGCTCATCCAACTCTAAAATTCTTTGACTCTTTTATAGTGTTTTTTTTTTTCACTTAAAAATCACAACCTGTTTAAAAATAATTAAACAGAAACTCTTAATGGCAAAAAGCACCACGGTAAGTCAGAAAGTAGTGGTCTTTTGATGCGTCTCAGATTACCTAACGAACACCACTGCATGACCTTACTTTTAACTATGGCCAACTTTAAGCAATGAAGATGGCATTTATGGTTCCTGGTGCTGTGACATTTTGTGGTCCATGAAATCCCCATATTCTGAGAAGCTCTTGAGTGTCTCAGGTCAAGGGAGGGAGAAAGGAGAATGGCTTGAAGCCCAGACAGCTCCAAAGCTTCAGAGTACTCCTGAGTTAGATTTTCAAATGTATCTCCACAGTAAATGGTATAGTATTGAAACCAAGTGGACTTCAAATATCCAGATTGTCTTTCCTATACCAAGGCACAGCACATATGACCACACACTCTGGTCACATTCCATCTGATCGTTGCTGTTCTAATAGAATGAGAAACTTAGAAAGTATGAAGTTTACTAGGGAATGCAGAATATAGACATGAATTTAAAATAATATAAGGGGTCTTCTCTGAGCACTTGCTGTGTGCAAGATGCTGTGCCATGCACTTCTTGTACATTGTGTCATTTAATACAACACACAACGATCTTGAAAAGTAGACATTATTGTCTCCTTATTACATATGAGGAAATGATGCACAGAGAACTCCTGTTACTTGCCCCACGTCACACAGTAGTAAGTGGCAGAGCTGCTCTTCAGTTCATTATCTGTCTCAATCTAGAGCTTCATGACTACATCAGAGACTAGCTCTCAGAACTTAGCCAGCTCATTTAGAAAGTAAATGAATTAGTAGTATTAATTATGATCTAAACCAAGAACACAGAGTACTGGTGGGTCACTGTTGGGTAGACTTGATGGAAGGAAGAACTCATAGAAATTGTCCTGAAGAAATTGCTTTGAGTTACATGTTGAGGTGAAGGACATGAATTGGCCCGGGGAGAAAGGTGAGTTCATGCTGAGGGAACAGACTCTATGAGGCTGTGAAGGTACAAGTGAATGAATTGTGTGTTCAGGAAGCAACATAAAGACTTGCTCATTGCAGGGCAATGGCCAGAAATAAAGCTGATGTCATAGGGGTGAAAATCCAAGAGATTTCACTTTGTGATGCTAAGCCCTGGTAATCCACACTCAGTTCTTAAACACGAGAGGGAACATAATTAAAATTGCATTTGCTTTTACAATTTATCCTACAACTCATGTAGGATAAACATGGGCTTTTAAAGCATCAAGCAAGGTCAAGAGAAAACTTAGCAGAACATATTTGCGTCCAACAAGTGATTTTCAGGAGTATGTTGTAGCTTACCTCACTAAGGTCCTATAGCCTTGATAGTGCAATGAAGGGGCCTGCAAGCAGATTTCACACAATTTTCAGAAATAAAGGTAACCAGCCCACTGCAGTTAAGCTAATAGCACATTTCCATCATCCCTGGTTCTGTGCAGTGTGCATAAATGCGGCACACAAGTGTTACAGATACAAGTCAAGGGTGGGCAGATAGAAAGCTCTCAACAACGTGGAATAAATTGAGTTGAATTGAAGTTCACTTTCAGATAGCAATTGCTGCTCCTGAGTGAGGGCTAATGTATTTGGTGAACTTTTGTTTGTCCCTTCCATGATAAATCCACTAATGCTAACGTAATATCTCTTCACATTTTCTGAAGTCCTCATATTATTCTCTCTCTCTCTCTCTCTCTCTCTCTCTCTCCAGTTCCAGAGACCTAATGACTTCTCACCCCCTTTCCGCTTTGGCACTGTGCCCAACGGCAGCACGGAGAGGAACATTCGCAACAACTATGCGGAAATGCACGCCTACATGGGGAAGTTCAACCAGAGGGGCGTGGACGATGCACTGCTCTCCCTGAAAACAGGGTAAGAACTGCTTCCAAGCTCAGAACCTTTGATACGTTGCTCACGTTTATGAAACATACGTGGAATCAGATGTGCCATGTTTGGTGCCACGCCACGTTAAAGGAAAGCAGGCTGCATTTGCTCTTTGTGGACCTCCGAGTTAAAGTGACAGTGTAATTCAGGCCAGTGCACAGAGGTCCCTATGCTATTATTCACTTCTATGTATTTTTAATAAACTCTATTCTACTTGCATTAATGTAAACATGAAACAAGAATGTAATAGATGTAAAAGTCAAAGGGGAGAGTCAAGGCTAAAGTTCACACGTTACACACGAAATAAAGACCTGTTGACCAAAAGGTGAAAATGATGATTTTGGTGTCTTACGGACAGGGAGAAATAAACAATGAAAGGGTAAAAGTTTTTAGACAACACACAGTAAGAATGTGTTAACCGATCTCCAATTCCAACAAAATTGGCATTCTTTGCTCCAGCTCTGTAATCTCAGTTCATTCACTAAAAGGAGCTCATGAACTGCAAATAGGTTTGCTTGCATAATCTCAGCCACATTCATTCATTTGGCCTTCAGAAGCCACAGCTGCAGAGTAAGACAGACAATTGACCATGAGAGTTGTTGGAATTTGAAGGTCCTGGGGCCTCGTAGCTGATTTCCTGTGTTGTAGCTTAACTAACAACACTTAGACCTCCTGGTGGCTCTGGTTCTGGAAGAACCACCCAGATGCATGTTTACTTAAATACTGTTAGACTCTGTCTTATCATTATGAAGTCACGGCAGATTTCAGAAGATGGGATTTGAGTTTGGGGTGGACTAGTCTGGGCAGTCTGGTCCCTGGTACAATCACAGTTGTCAATCAGAACTTTGGCTTTTTGATGGACACTCCTCCTAAAGGTTACTCACAGGCCTTTTGAAAAAATGTTCTGTGTCTTATCATGCCAGAAAGGATTTCTTTTTTCTTAAGGAGGAGTAAAGCTAACTTAACTTGTAAAAGTGAAGAGGATGATGGCTGCCTTTCTTTCTTGCAGACCTCTCTACTACCTATATGAGTATATCAATTTCTGCTTCCCCCTTTGATGTGTTTAAATACTGACCTATACCTTCCTGACCCCGCCCCTAGCTTTATCCCCTTCCCTGTATATTCTTTCCTTGAAAAGCACAGTATGTACAATGAGATTCTCATATGTTTGGGAATCTGAGACCTCTGACTTCTCCTGCATTCTGCACTGGCTTGTGGTTTCACACATTGGCTCTTGACACAAGCTTGTGCTGCCACCACCCCAATGACTCACTTCTCTCCTTGCGCTGCAAAACAGAATATTGAAACCCTTCTGACTGCAAACAAAGCATCGTCCATCTAGTGCTACACGTCTACCTACACTTACCCCACTCCGGACTGTAACGAACGGAGAAATGAAAAATGGTATAGAAGTCTAACCCATGCTATTTGCTGTTATCATTGTGATGGTTCCTTTTCATTATTTCTGTTATTATTTTTATTGATTCCTTTTTACTCCTTCTCCTTTCAGACACAGCTTATGAGTTGGCTTCAGGCCCAGCTTACATTCTCATCATTCCCAGTGGGAGGGAGAGAACTCCTCCTGTCCACCTGAAATCGCACAAAGAACAGCCTGGGATTTAGGCTTTAGTTTCTGGCTGAGTTCCACCTTGAGCCTTACTTTGAGCCACTTCCCCCATAGTCTGCTGGAGCCCTACTGCTTCCTGTTAATGACCCCAGTGGTAGATTTGTACTAAAATTCCTCCACTGGACTTGCTTTGTTTGTTTCTTTCTCGCACAGGAAACTGGATGCCTTCATCTACGATGCAGCAGTGCTGAACTACATGGCAGGCAGAGACGAAGGCTGCAAGCTGGTGACCATTGGCAGCGGGAAGGTCTTTGCTTCCACTGGTTATGGCATTGCCATCCAAAAGGATTCTGGATGGAAGCGCCAGGTGGACCTTGCTATCCTGCAGCTCTTCGGAGATGGTGAGTTAAAGAAAGGGACAGTGCCTCTTTGGCCTCTCCCGATGGCCAGTCCGAAACATCAACCCTTCTTCCTTCCTCATCCCTCTAACCTCTGCATTTCCAGAAAAGCATTTCACAGTATACTAGGAGATTTGGAGGGTGTATGTTATTAGTTTCCTAACGCTTTGTAGCAAAGTACCACAAACTGAGTGACTTAAACAACAGACATTTGGCTCAAGGTTCTGGAGGCCTGAACCCTAAGATCAAAGTGTCGGCTTTGGTTCCTAATGAGGGACTCGAGGGAGAATCCGCTCCATGCCTCTGCCCTAAGCTCATCGTGGTTTGCTGGCAATCTACAGGGTTCCTTGGCTTGTAGACACATCACCCCTGCTCTGCCTTCATGTTCACATGGCTTTCTCCCTGTGTGCATGTTTTCCCTCTGTACGTGTCTATGTCTGATTCCCTCCCTTTTTAAGGATACCAGTTATATTGGATTAGGAGCCCACTGTATCCAGGTGATCTCACCTTAACCAGTTACATCTGCAATTACCCTACTTCCAAATAAAGTCACATCTCAAGGTACTGGGAGTTAGGACTTCAACAAAGGAACTGCGGGGGGCAGTGGGGCGTGGTTATACAATCCAACCCAGGGTGAAATTTGGGGGAGAGGATTAGTCAGTCAAGGAGGTGTGTTTCAGGATTGCAGGGTATGATCAAACCCTCAGGGATAAAGTAAGAGGGGCTGGGATCAGAAGTTCCCCAGTCTTCTCACATGTGGCCAGAGCAGTGGATGGGATTTTGGAAAGGTCTCTGCTCTCTCTGGGCCCAGAGAAAGGGCAGAGACATCCACACGTGGGCATCTGCTCATCCTTCCCTCTCCCATCTTGCTTTTCCCTCTGGAAGAGGGAGGAAGCAGGGCCAGGGTCCTCAGAGACAGACACCGGAAGGCACTCACCCCCCAGAGTGATTCTCGCAGCAGACTGAGCAGACAGCTTGTTTTGAGGAAATCTCATCTCCTGTTTCATTACACTCACGCCTTCCGCATCCGTCTTCACTTTATTGTCTAAAGCACCTACTCCTCCTGTTCGTCTCACAGAAGCTAATCCAGTTACGGATGAGCAGCCTGACTCTACTTGGCCTCACAGGCCATCAACCAAGCGGTTCCCTAAGTTCTGTCTGCAGAATCTTTGCTGTTAGGGATGCAAGAAGAAGCAGAGGAGCACAGGGAGATTGTCAGACTCTGGGTGAAGTCAGTTGTTCCCTAGTTAGGAAAATCATACTTTGATCCAAGAAATGAGTAAAAAGTGATTTGATTAACATTGGAAAGAGGAGGGGGGTTCCAGGTGGAGGGTTACGAGCCATTTTGGTATAAGAGTTTCTGTCATTGTAATGCAGCTGTCACTTAAAGGCAATAACGGGGCCTCTATCCACGAGGAAGTGTAGCCATAGAGGTGATTTGCAGAAGTTGCCAGGGCTTCGGTCAGATTATTCAGACAAGGTTCACATTTTGAACCAAACTGGAACTACTGGAACAGGCAGTTTTCTTCATGAGATTTTCAGATTTTCGCTTCTCTGGAATTAGATGCATTCTCAGGCATATGGTGTCTGTCATTTTCCTTTTGTCTACGATTTCTACCTTGCTAATTCCTAGTATCCACTGAAGTGGATCACGGTTATTGTAACCTGGCATGACTTGAATTAATCAAAACTTCCTTAAGCAGCGTTAAAAGGAGGCAGGTCCGAACTGGGTGGTGTCATTTTACTGCAGCTTCCTCCCTTTTACTGTGAACATTTGTATTTTCAACAAGAGATCAGGAAGTCTGAGGACTTCTAGGGAATCAATCAATCTCTCTGCCGATATGTCTCTGTCTCTCCTCCCCCCGACCCAATCTGCTTTGCATATATTTTGAGAGCAATTTTCTGAATCGCTTGTTCGGTTATGTTGTTCCTCACTGTCTACAACAACAGCAAGAAAAAGTTCAAAGTGCTTTAGTCTGATACTCGGGCCCTCGGCCATCTTGCATCAACCTTTTGTATTCAGCTTCCTTTGCCTACTGTTACTCTGACTCGTTCTGCCTGCCTTTCCCAAATACGCCTTGTGATTTTCTACCTTCCTCCCCTTGATCATGCTATTTCTGCTGCCTGGAGTGCCTTTTTGTGCAATATAAATTAAAATTCACCCATTCACCATGCCCACCTCCAAGTCCTACATCCTCATGAAAACCCACTGGCCACCCATCTGCAAAATCACTCTAATTCAGGCAGCTCTTGTGACCTGCATATAGCTTGTCATACTGATTGTTTATACACCAGTTTACACTGGGTAAGTCATGGGGCACAGAGGTAATGTCTCCTGTCTTTGTGTCACCGGTGGTATCCACATTATCGTTTTCACTGAATACCTAAATACATCGATAAGTTACTACATAACGGTATTTAATAAAATCCTAACTTTCTCTGTTGGTTTTCTTTCTTTATGTCTCCTTCTCTCTTTCTCTCGCATGTTTTCCTCTCCTTTCCCCAACACCCCTCTCGCCCCCTCTCTCTACTCCTGCCCTCTCTCCTCTCTCTGCCTGTTCTCCTTCCCGTCCCGCCGCCAGGGGAGATGGAGGAGCTGGAAGCTCTGTGGCTCACGGGCATCTGCCACAATGAGAAGAACGAGGTCATGAGCAGCCAGCTGGACATTGACAACATGGCGGGCGTCTTCTACATGCTGGGGGCCGCCATGGCTCTCAGCCTCATCACCTTCATATGCGAACACCTCTTCTATTGGCAGTTCAGGCACTGCTTTATGGGTGTGTGTTCTGGCAAGCCTGGCATGGTCTTCTCCATCAGCAGAGTAAGTGCTTTGATTCAGGTGCTTGGAGCTTGGGAAAGACAGCTCGCTGTGCAGAGCACGGAGAGCCAGGAGGGCACTGACTGCAGCCCGAGGCTGCTAAAGCGAGAAGCCACATCATGTACATTTCCCCGGAGGGGGGGGGGATGACATCATTTCAAGTGGCTCAAAAAAACAGGTGATGCAGTTTTTCCTTCAAGAAACAGATTTCTGTGTGGGGTTTGGGCATTTGGTTCTCCATAAGAACTGGCAGATCTATCAGAATGAAACATTTGGCCTTTTCCCAGATGCCTTTCATCACCATTAGTTAATTCTGCAGAGGTTGGATTAATCATTTAATCCTTTTAAAAAAATCACATTTCTATTTAAATCATGAAATATATCTCTCTTATTCTGACATCCAAAGGTATGCTGTTGGTTATTTCACCGTCCTACTCTATGTTTTAACCATGTGTGAGTTTGGGGAGTTAAAGAGCTTAACAGAGCCTTCAGAAATAAGTCCTGACCTGTAAGAAATTTGCATTCCAGAAACTTCCTTAATTGGAGCAAGAGTATAACTCAAGTCGTTCTTTATTTAGTGCTCTTCTGTGTGTCTAGTCCAGAATGAGATTTTGAACACAGTTTTGAATATGAACAGAGGGTCACAGGGAAGAGCTAAAAAAAAAGAAAAAAAAAGACTTCTTTTGAATTTGTTAATAAAGTTATGGGATTCATTCATGAGAGGTGAACTCAAATGTCCTCTTCAAATAGAGGTCTAGGCTTCAGACATAAATAACCAACTTTGTCTCTAATGGAATTATATGAGAAAATGGAGTACTCATTAAATTGTTGCATCTTTTGATCATTTCCTGTAGTATTTTAGTTGATAGAGAAAGTGTCCTCTCTGGCTGTGAGTTGCTGCAGGCCATTCAGTTACCTGGGAGCAGGAGGTTGCACTGCGTGGCCCTTCCCAAGACCTCTCCAGAGAGGGGGATGGCAGCAGTGGGGGGAACCTGTAATAGAAATCCCATTTGTAGCCCCTCGACATAATCAATGGCTCTGTAGAGGAAAAGTGCATTTTCTCCTGGCCATAATCAAGAAGGGTTAGAAAGGAGGCCTGAGAAGGAAAGTAGAGGAACCTTCTCTTAAAGATCTCTTATCTCACTGCTGCCTCAGGGAAACTGAGGCTTATCATATGCAAATCTTCCTTCTTTCCCATGTAACTGCCATTCTCCTTTCTTTTTTTTTTTGTGGTATGCGGGCCTCTCACTGCTGTGGCCTCTCTGTTGCGGAGCACAGCGCAGGCTCAGCGGCCATGGCTCAGGGGCCCAGCCGCTCCGCGGCATGTGGGATCCTCCTGGACCGGGGCACGAACCCGTGTCTCCTGCATCGGCAGGCGGACTCTCAACCGCTGCGCCACCAGGGAAGCCTTGCCATTCTCCTTTCTAATCTTCTCTCCTCTCGTGCCCCTCCATTGGGACAGCCCCTTTCCAAATTTATCCCCCAGTTTTAAAGATACAGTTCAAACAACCTCCTCTGCAGAGACCTTCCCTTGCCAGGCAGAAAAATTCCAAATGTGTCCACCTTTCAAGGCAGGGGGCAAGAGACTGGCAGGAGGTTGGCCTGACTTTAGACTTGAGCCCAAGCCTTTCCCTCTCCTGGACGGTGTTCTTCAGGGCTCTGCACAAGGAGCCGCACACAGGGAGTTCTCAGTCAATACTAATTTGTTAAGGTATTCATTATTTATGATCAGAGTAACTGAGTGAGAAACTATAAGGAGGAAACCAGGAGCTAAGGAGAGAATAAAGGAGAGGATTCCACAAGATTCTTTTATTTATTTATTTATTTTCTTGAAGTAGAGTTAATTTGCAGTGTTGTGTTAATTTCTGCTGCACAGCGAAGTGATTCAGTTATACATATATATACACTCTTTTTCATAGTTTTTTTCCATTATGGTTTATCACAGGCTACTGAATGTAGTTCCCCGTGCTCTGCAGTAGGACCTTGTTGTTTAATCCGTCCTATATATACTAGTTTGCATCTGCTAACCCCAAACTCCCAATCCATCCCTCCCCCACCTCCGTCTCCCCAACAAGGGCATTCTTTATTCGTATTTAGTACTGGGATATCTGTCCCAGGTCCTTCCTGCCCTGGTATAGGGCACAGCAGGAGAAAAATCCCTCTTTGACCCCAGGGCTGCCTGACTGTCTCTGTGAATTTGGTTCACGCTTGGCTCAAGAAGAGAATTGCTCAGTTGTGATTTGGTGACCAAAATCCTAAAAGCTGCTCAAAGTTTGTCAGAGCCGGGAAAGAGTGGCAGTTGTGAGCGCCTGGGCTCTGCCGCACTTTACTGCCAGCCAAGGGTGACCAGCCAGGGCCGAAAAGCCCCAGCATCTGTAGAACATTGCTACTGATTTCCAGAAGGCTGACAATATTTTTTGCTATCAGTCGATATCATGGCCTCATTTTTGAGACACAAAAACCTCAGCACGGAAAGGAAAATCAATTCGAGTCAGTAGTGGAGTTGAGGCAAGAATGTCCTGTCTTGCAATTCGAATCCATTTGTTCAAGTCACTCGGTGTAGCCGTGTTCCCTCTGGATCACCAGGCCGCCAGCTCGTGATGCGACTTGCTAAATGCAGGGGGATAAGGCAGGCAAGCTTCTAGCCATATGTTTCTGTGAGTGTGTAAGACCATCCCTTTCATGTCCGCTCTGACTTTTCTCATCCACTTGGGCAGTCAGTGGTGGGTTGGTTGGGGGATGCTGTTTATGGTCACTTCCTGCCTCGCCGGAGACCTAACCGGTCCCATCCTCCCTCCAGGGTATCTACAGCTGCATCCACGGGGTGGCCATCGAGGAGCGCCAATCCGTGATGAATTCCCCCACCGCAACCATGAACAACACACACTCCAACATCCTGCGTCTTCTCCGCACGGCCAAGAACATGGCCAACCTGTCCGGCGTAAACGGCTCCCCACAGAGCGCCCTGGACTTCATCCGCCGCGAGTCGTCCGTCTACGACATCTCCGAGCACCGCCGCAGCTTCACGCACTCTGACTGCAAATCCTACAACAACCCGCCCTGCGAGGAGAACCTCTTCAGCGACTACATCAGCGAGGTGGAGAGGACTTTCGGCAACCTGCAGCTGAAGGACAGCAACGCGTACCAGGACCCCCACCACCGGCCGCACAGCATCGGCAGCACCAGCTCCATCGACGGGCTCTATGACTGCGACAACCCGCCCTTCACCACGCAGCCCAGGTCCCTCGGCAAGAAGCCCCTGGACATCGGCCTCCCCTCCTCCAAGCACAGCCAGCTCAGCGACCTGTACGGCAAGTTCTCGTTCAAGAGCGACCGCTACGGCGGCCACGACGACCTTATCCGCTCCGACGTGTCGGACATCTCCACGCATACGGTCACCTACGGCAACATCGAGGGCAACGCGGCCAAGAGGCGGAAGCAGCAGTACAAGGACAGCCTGAAGAAGCGGCCGGCCTCGGCCAAGTCCCGCCGCGAGTTCGACGAGATCGAGCTGGCCTACCGCCGCCGGCCGCCCCGCTCCCCCGACCACAAGCGCTACTTCAGGGACAAGGAGGGGCTGCGGGACTTCTACCTGGACCAGTTCCGCACCAAGGAGACCTCACCGCACTGGGAGCACGTGGACCTGACCGACATCTACAAGGAGCGCGGCGAGGACTTCAAGCGCGACTCGGTGGGCGGAGGAGGGCCCTGCACCAACCGGTCGCACCTCAAGCACGGGCCGGCTGACAAGCACGGCGGAGTCGGTGGGGTCCCGGCCCCCTGGGAGAAGAACCTGACCAGCGTGGACTGGGAGGAACGCTCCGGGGGCAACTTCTGCCGCAGCTGCCCGTCCAAGCTGCACAACTACTCGAGCGCGGTGCCCGGGCAGAACTCGGGCCGGCAGGCGTGCATCCGCTGCGAGGCGTGCAAGAAGGCCGGCAAGCTGTACGACATCAGCGAGGACAGCTCCCTGCAGGAGCTGGAGCAGCCGGCCGCCCCGGTGGCCGTGCCGTCCAGCGCGCCCGCCGCCAAGTACCCCCAGAGCCCGACCAACTCCAAGGCGCAGAAGAAGACCCGGAACAAGCTGCGGCGCCAGCACTCCTACGACACCTTCGTGGACCTGCAGAAGGAGGAGGCCGCCCTGGCCCCGCGCAGCGTGAGCCTGAAAGACAAGGGCCGCTTCCTGGACGGCAGTCCCTACGCGCACATGTTTGAGATGCCGGCGGGCGAGAGCGCTTTCGGCAACGGCAAGGCGGCGGCGCCGGCCGCGGGACATCACCACCACGGCAACCATGGCAACCCCGGCGGCGGCGGCGGCGGCGGCGGCGGCAGCGGCGGCAGCGGCAGCGGCGGCGGCGGCAGCTACATGCTCAGCAAGTCGCTCTACCCCGACCGGGTCACGCAGAACCCTTTCATCCCCACTTTCGGGGACGACCAGTGCTTGCTCCACGGCAGCAAATCCTACTTCTTCAGGCAGCCCACGGTGGCAGGGGTGCCGAAGGCCAGGCCGGACTTCCGTGCCCTTGTCACCAACAAGCCGGTGGTGTCGGCCCTGCACGGGGCTGTACCAGGCCGTTTCCAGAAAGACATCTGTATAGGGAACCAGTCCAACCCCTGTGTGCCTAACAACAAAAACCCCAGGGCTTTCAATGGCTCCAGCAATGGGCATGTGTATGAGAAACTGTCTAGTATTGAGTCTGATGTCTGAGTGAGGGAAGAGAGAGGCGAAGGTGGGTACGGGAGGGTCGGGGCTGTGGACGTGTGGTGCGCATGTCACAGAGGGTGACGGGGGTGAACTTGGTTCCCATTTGCTCCTTTCTTGTCGTTTTCATTTATTTATGGGATCCTGGAGTTCTGATTCCTTCTGAGGGCGACCCTGGTGACCAGAACCATCTCTGCTCCCTTTCCAGTCCCCTCCTCCTTCCCGGTCTGTCCATCCTTCCAGTTCCCAGTTCCCGCGAGAGGATACGGTGGGCTCGCTCAGCCGGCGAGGGCGGAGTGGTTGAAGGAAGTGGCCCCACACGAGCTTCCTCCTAGCGTGGAAGGACTCTTTGCCACGCACTTCGAGGGAAGCACGGAGAAGCGGGAGGAGGCCGCGGGAGCGCAGGATAGCTCTCCCCGAACTGACCTTTACGTTTAGGTGAGGAAGCACAGCGCCCCAATAAGCGCCTTTAGCATTACTGCCTGTGAATGAACAGAGGCTTTTGCTAAATTCTTGTTGCTTAGATGGCGTGTGTTTGGGGATCGTGCGCCAGGCAGAGGGTGGGAAGCCACGTGTGTTTCTATATAAGCCAAAAAAAAAAAAAAGTTTGCTTCAATTCCATGAGACTTAGCTGGTAGTGAACTGGAATGAAAGGTCATTGACGGATGATGGAAAGTACATCAGAGCAGTGTTTCATGGTGCATTAGAGGCAAGGAAGGAGGGACTGTGTGTGCATGTGTGTCTATATACACTTGCACACGTGTTGTCTGTACACGCCTGTCATCAGGCCTTTTCATGCGGAGAAGGCAACCTTGCCTCATGATGTTGTTTCTTTCAACAAGCACCGGGCTTGTTTTGGCTTATATACAAACAGAGACGGGCCTGTGTTACCTGAATTTTGGCTGTCTCTCCCCTTGACCCTTCCCAAATGAAAAGAATGGAAGTTCTTGACGGAGAAGTTCCTGTGGTCTAGACAAAAACGTGGGTGAACAGTCCTACAAGGGCAACGTACAAAAATAATTCCTCCGTGGTTGCCAATACATTCCACCAGTTTTGGCCAAGAACTTTCCAGGAAGGCTAAAGGGAAGTAGAAGCAGCCAGGATTCTTTTGGCCCGTACCTGAGGGCAGAAGATTGTACAAAGCTCGTCTGAGCTTTTTGGACCCTCCTCTGGCCAGTTTGTGGGGAGGAGCTAAGTAAGGCTTTGAAGGACAGGGGGGTCATTTGTGGTCGGGTAAGTGAGAGAGGGGGATGTTTTCAATGCTTTGATCCCTTCTTACTTAACCTGGAGCTAGGAGAGCAGGCTTGTTACCCCCCTGAATTGGCCACAACCGATACGGCACAGCCAGTGAAGAGGCACGAGCTCGCTCCACGAGTACAGCTCGGGAAACAGTGGAGGGAAGGGAAGAGGTTCGGAAGCGGGGACGGGAGGCGAGAAGGGACTCCCCCGCTACCCCATTGGGTCTGGCTCCCTGAGGATGTGACGCTGAACCCAGTGTGGACACTCTCTGTAGAAACCCCTCCACCTTCCTGCAACACCTCCTTCCCCTCCCGGATAAAGAATAAAGAATAATATATATATAGATAGATAGATGAGGGCACTGGCAGATGTGATACCCCCTTCACTCAGAGTTGGAAACTTGAGAAGGGAAACGAATACTTGTCACTGCCAGTCCTGAAACTTGGGGTAGGCGTGTTCCGTGGGTCAGTTCCACTGTCCTGCCATCGTCCCCTTACCCAGGGTGGCAGCCAAAGAGCCAGGTCCGTTTGGAGGCTTGGCTGCAGGGTCTCCGTGTCGCACACAGGACACATAAACCAGAAAGGTGCTCATCCTCCTCTGGAAGGAAGCTGCCATGTCTCTTCAGGTCCCACCCGCCCCAACTCACCGCCCTTCCTCACCCCCCAGCCCTTGACTGCCGCCCCCGCTCTCCTCCTTGATTCTTACCTCAGTATCTTTCATTTTCAAGCCAACCGAAGGCCTTGTAAAGCTTTGTTTTCTTTCTAAAACAAACCTGGGGGCAAGGGGCTGAACCTCTCACAGATTTGGAGAGAGGAGCACGGAGTGCTTTACCTTAGATTCAAGGAAGGACCTTGGAGAGAGAGGACAGAGGGCGTGAGACATCTCCAGGAGGAAGAAGGCGAAGGGCCATCAAGCATTCTTTGCCCCGACTCTGTCCCAGGTCAGGGGCTCGTCCCTCACTCTTCCTCTTACCTCATCCCTTTCAAATAAAAAGAAACCAAACCAACTAACCTAGCGAACAGCAATCTAGAACAAAGGGGGCTCTGGCGTCTCCGCTGGTGACAGAAATCAAGATGGTGTTTATTTCATATGTAAATATTTTGTTTTCTAATTAATTTTGTATAGATAAAGTGTTCTCTCGTGAGTATTCAGGGTGTTGGCCGGAGGGAGCGGGGTCGGGATGGGAATGAAGGGGGAAGAAGTGTTTTGTTACGGGCTTTCGTTTTCCATTTCGGGGGAATTGTTTTGTATGGCTTTCGCTTCGGGGTGTCCGGAGAACAGTGAAGGGGAATGGAGGCCACCGTGGTGACTAAGCCAGGGAAGGGCTGCGTGTTCCACCTCCCACCTCACCAGTCTTCTCGTTGGCCTGCGAGAAGTAGTCATGCCTGTCGGCCTGGGCAAACCGCAGGCCCAGCTCCTATCTTCCAGGGAGACCGTAGATCACCAGCGTCTGTGCAAAGTCAAGCTGGTGGCGTCATATCTTGCCTGTCGGCACCGAGGGTGGGAAAGATTCCCCAAAGGGCTTAAACCAGAATTGAGGTCAAATCAACCGTAAGCTGAGCTTCAGGAGACTCAGTCTTAAGAAATCTCCCCACAGCCCCCTCTCATGTTTAACAAGCACCTCAGTCACTCGGACTCTTTTCTTCCTACTACCTGGGCTCCAGCCCTCTCCGCGACCCCCTCCATTCCTCTGCAAGCACGCCCAGAAACTTCCCACGAGGTCTCCTTTCTTGAAGCACGTGCTATCTGGTTACAGGGAGGTAGCCCTGGATGCGTGTCTTACAAATGAGCGTGCTTTTCCAGAAAAGCTTACCGGCTCTACTCAAAGCTCAGCGGGCAGAGGGTTCTCTTAGGAAGGTCTCGGAAGTTGGGTTTAGCGGTAGAAGGGTGAGCACAGGAGGGACAGCGCCAGTAGTGACTTTATATTCGCCTTGTCCTTGCTTCTGCTGTCAGGAAGGTGCTATTTGCCTCAAGCCAGGTATTCAGAACCCGACCTGGGGTTAACCAGACAAGTAGAATTTCTTTCACTGGACCCTTGGCTTTGTGAAGGGTGGCAGCCTCTCTCTCTCTTTACCACCAGATGACATTTCCAAATCCATTTAGCTGAGATATTACATTACATCTTTTGTCCTATCCTGCCATCATCAAGAGCTGTCAGCTGGGTAATTCCATTTCTCTAAACCCCTCTTTGGCCCCCGTTGGTCACTTCTCTTCAACTGAATGTATGAATTGAGACCAAATAAGATATTCATGGCCTGCTCAAGAAAGCTTAAAGAAAGGAAGGCTGAGCCAGGCCAAGTTCTAGATGTTAACTTCATTGCAAAAGAAGAAGCCAGGAAAAATGCATGAGGATGAATGCAGCTCTCAGCCCCATCTCTTCCACAGATGGGTCTGGACAAAGACACAGTCTGTCCAAACTGTGACGTTCCACAGACACCCTTGGGAGCGCTAATGGTTCCGACTTTCTTCGGAGTCCGTGCTTTCTATCTTTCGTGTCCTCTAATCATTCCCTTCCACTGTGGAAGTGAGTCGCTGGGTGTGGTCCTATATCACTCCTTTCGGTGGCCATGCTTAAATCTCAGCATTTCTACCAACTTCAGGTAATCTGACCCTTGAACTTGCCTGAGTCAAGAGTGTGCACACCCTTCAGAGTGACGCATGTACAGTGGATCTTGTAATTTCAAAGTATGTCACTGTGTTTCTTCAGCCAGAACGTGGGAAACGGCCTTGGTACGGATTCCCCTCTGCTGGCCACAGCCATATTGTGACTGAGGGAGAAAAAAATCCCAAATGATTCCATTCAATGTCGGTGGTGTCAGTCGTGCCAAAACGCATGTGTAATGTGATAAAATAGGAGTCGTCTAGAAAATTAAGGGAATATCACCCGCCCAGTCTTCCATGGCCATCAGAAGTTGCCCAAGGGTGAATTCTCTGCATGGGAGGTGAAGAAACTGTGTTACCAAAACGCAGCGTGCTGGTCACCTGCACATCTCATTTAAGAGCTAGGGTTTCTTGGTGTTTTTTGTTTGTTGTTTGTTTTTTGGTTTGGTTTTTACTTAGTTCAAGGTTTAGGGACAGCATAACCAGATTGTCTGGGCAATAACCTTTGGAAAAAGCTATTCCAGAACTCACTTTATTCTTTTAATTCCCATCTCTTTCAAAAAGCCCTGTCTCTGCTTGACAGCCTGTGTGTGTCTGTTTGGTGTGTTAGGAATGATTCAGATGTGTGCATAAATGATGCAGCTGCAGTGCTAAGGATGAACGCATTAGGCATTTCTAGATATTGTGGCCATACCTTCTGTGCTCTCTGAGCCCAAAGCCATACAAGGAATGTGTGCTCAGTAGACTCTGCCAGGTACTTTGATGGAGTGTTTCATTCTTGAGTGTCAAGAGATTCTCCTTCCTGTCTAAGGAACTCTGTATGGGTGAGAAGCAGCTCAAGGCAGACAGTTACCCTGGAATGGGTCTGGACTTAAAAATGGCATATGGTCCATGGTGTGGCTTCAGAGGTCCTGAGAAGACCTTTCCTTTTCATTCCCCACCTCACTCCAACTACTGGCTTCCCACACAGAACTATTCCTTTAGCCCCGAGCTGCTCATCTGTCATTTAAATGAAAGTCATCCCCGGAAGGGTGCCGTATTCAGCCATATTAGAAGCTTAGACGTTGAAACACCTAGCTTACGTTAGGGTTCTCATTTCTTTTCCTGGAAATAAAGTAACAGTACAGGAGAAGAGGGAGAGCGCAAAGAATGCTAAGGGTGACAGAGGAGGGAGGAAAGACACAGGTTCTAGGGTGTAAAGACGTTCAAAACATCTCATCCTTCTCCTGCTTTTATGAAGGCTCGTGTGACACAGGACTAGGACTCCCAGCTGGGAATTATTTTCAATAAGCAGCCACATGAGTGTGTAGTTTATGAATTTCTTAACATCTGTACCTTGTAGGACGGGTTAAGGGCTTTGACTCCTTCTGTAGAAAATGGAACACTGATGTTTCTCCTCTGGTGCAAGTTAACTGAGTAGACAACTGGAAAGATCAAATTATGATAATAAAAAGTTACTGTCATTGTCTGTCCTCTGTCCCAGTTCAATTAATCTTCCAGTGTAGCTGGGTCGTTCTATGTTCTCCACTTCCCCACCTCCATAGGGGGTCTCGGGTGATCCCAGCACACACTAACGGAAGCTACTGGACTACCAGGTGCCACTTAACTGGTGGGCAGTTCTTTTTTAGACCTACCAGGTGTTTGGGACAACACTAAAATGTAGATTCGGCAGTCTGAGAACTTCTAATCATAGTTTAGTTCTAGGATTCCATTCTAGTTTGGGGGTTCCAGTACCGTATAAAATCCCAAGAGATCTTCATATATCCCCCCTCCATCCCATTCCAACCACACAGACTCAATCACCACGCAGGGCTGCTGTGGGTCCTCTGACTTAAAGCATAGAAACCTATCTATTCTCATGGCAAAGAATGCCCCCCAAAACCTTAAGTGAAAATCAGTGCTCTTTCCGTGTCTTGGAGAGATTAATTAAGTTTGGGGCTTCTAACTTACAATGCTGAAGCAAGGAGAAAGGAGAGAGAGTGACGGGTTCGGATAGCAGCACTGGGAATAAGTGGGCAGAGTTAGAAATCATCCAGGTTTCTCTGCCAGTGTGTCCATTTGCATCCATCTCCGAGCCCATCGCAGTGAGTTTCTGGCTCTGTTCTGTGCTTTACGACAGAATTGCTGGTGTGATTCTGAGGGTGAGGACTCCTAATGAGAACTAAGGGTGGAAAACAGAGCGGAGGAGTAGAATTCCCCATAGCCTCGGGACTCTTGTGTGTAGAATTCGTGTTTTGGCAAAGGTGAGAGAAATGAAACTCACTGCAAGGATTAAGGGTACAATGAAAAAACACACCACTAAGCCCATTATAAAACTGTTATTTTAAAGGTTTGGTCTCCTCAGTTTAAACCTGAACTCTCTTTTTCGTAATTAACTTAGCGTTGTGATTTAGGGGTAGAGCAGATTCCAGTAATATGCAGGAGAAAAAAATAAAAGCTCTAGTTAAATGTGTTAGTTCAATTAAACCAATGTCTGCTGAACACATGTCATGCCCCTGGGCTAGTGCTGTGAAGAAGATAAAAGAATTTAAAATGGAGTATATTATACTCACATATAATATGCGAATGCAAAAGCATACAATATTTAAATGTATGTATTATGTATGTATAAATAGGTGTGCGTAACTGGGTAGATTTATACAGGCAGGTTTAATTTTTTCTGGCTCCAGGGTGTGAGTCAAAGATATTATGCATTATATTATTTTAAAAACACTACAGAGGTTCACCTCTCCCCGTCGTGGCCTCGCCTGAATCCTTCTTTTGGAATTATTCCGCCGCCCAGTGAAATTCCCTCTCTGACCACGACCTGGCGTTTTCGATATCCTGTCTGCCTTCCTTCAGGGTCCCTCTGTTGTTCTGGTCCATAAACCCCTCTGATTTCATTTACTTCCCTCCTTGGTCTCACCCTGTGATCACCCATATCAACAACGCCCTCACCAGCAATCTCTTCTTCCTCTCGCCTTCTCACCCCACCTACCTTGCTTTTCTAACTCTGTCTCCCATTCTCCCAACATCCACTCTATCGCCAAGAACAGAAGGTCAAAACCTATGCCAAAGAGCACAGATTGGATCCATTTAATCTCACCTAAACCCTACCCAGCTCAGATATCTTTTTTATTCTCCAGTGTTGACTCCCTGTCACATTCTCCAAGGGTTTGTTCATTTGTTTTTTATTTTCATTTTCATCTCATCTCTTTCCTACTGAATTACTAAGAAAAGACACCTGATTTTGCAAATTCTCACATGACCTCTCCTCTCTACCTTTAAATTTCTCCCATCCTTCACTTATCTTCGCCATCCTTCCTCTCAACTCGGTGACCCTCTTCCCCGTACTCTGATACCCTCCCCCAACCTCTTCTATGGCGCTCCAGCCAGTAGCCCTTCATTCTGTTGCATCTTTAATCCCTTCCACACATCTGCCTACAACCATCACTAAAAACAGTCCTCAGCCCTCCACCATCTCCAAAAACAAGTCCTACAACAGTCCCTAAATCCCAGTCTTCTCTCAGTCCAGTTAGACCCTTGAATTCCTGTCCTATCTCCATTTCTTTTCTTCGCTTCCAAATTTCTCAAAAGGGTCGCCTTTCTGTCTTCATTTCCTCAGTTAATGCGCATGACTTACCCTTTAAAATTGGGCTGCATCCTGCCACTCTACTGAAACTACTCAGTGGCAGCATTCCAATGAACTCCTTGTTACAAGATCCAGTAATCTTTTTTTTTTTTTTTTAAGTTCTGCTCTTCGGCACCATGAATACTACCCTAGATCCACTGCTGGGTAGCAGCACGTTCTGGTTTTGATCCCAGCCCTCTGGTCCTCTCTCGCTGTTCCCTCACTGGTTCCTGCTGTCCATCCTGCCCCCTCAGCATCGACTTGCCATGATGTTCTGAGCTTGACGCTCTTCTCCTTTCCTCTGTGCTTCTGTGGCAATATTTCCATTTTCCACAACTTCAACGACTCGCTGGATGAGGATGAATTCCAAATCTTCACTCCTATAGACCCAACTTTTCACTTCACCTTAATGCACATATTTCCAGCCACTTCCTGGACAACTAACTTCATGCTGAGTCAAATATCCAATGGAAACCAACATAATCACCAAGTCCCCCCTTTGATTAATGGTACCACGATTCTTTCTGTCACCAAACTAAAGACTTTCAGCCACTTTCGCCTCCTTCATTTCCCTCATCCTGCACATCTAATCCTCTGGAAAGCGGTTAATTCATACCTTGAAAGTTTCCAAGTCTCCTCATTCAGGCCCTTCCCTCTAGTCTGGATTATTTGTGTCCTTTAGCCCAGTTCCAACATTTTATATTTGAATCTACTCTCATCAGTATCACTTGCTCAGTACAAATTAAATCATGTCATTTTCCAACTCAGAACAAAACAAACGACCCTTCAATGGGCTGTATTTGCCACAATCCACCAGCAAGAATAACTTCCTGCTGTTTGCCTGCGGCCCAGACAACAGGGGAGTCACATTTTTGTCCCTTTCCTTTCCTGTACTAACTTGTTCTCCCACTTTTGTCTTTCCTTAAACTGCGCCCTTTGCCCCAAATTCTCGCCTCCCCGATCTCTCATCTCATTCCCTTCTTGCCTAATATCCATCTTCCTCAATACAAGTCTTCAAAGACCAGAACATCTGGTCCATCATGTCCACTGTCTTCATCTGCCACCCCCCGCCACCCCAAAAAACCCCATATATATGCCTTTTGTGAATGCTCATAACACTTTAATTTAATCTGTCTAGTGGCAGCCACCGTGGACCATCTTGTTTATGGTTATTTAGCTATACATCCATCTCCCCTGCTAGATTATAAACTCCTTGTGGTCAGGGGTCATGCATTGATTCATCTTTTTATCTCCTGTAGCACCTACCAGTGCATCTTGTTTATGGAAGGTACTGAAAAATATTTGATGTTATTATAAATTGTAATTGAAAAGGAGTCACTTTATTTTGCCCACAGGATACTTGAATCTGCAGTAAAACCTAAGGATGAGTCCCTTCCCATTTCTCTCTGTACATCGGCTCCCAACAGTCACTGCAACACAGGACATGTGTACATTCTCATGTAAATTATTATTTCAGATGGGATTTGGATTTTTCTGAGTTTTGCTTTGTCCTTCAAAGTTATGCTGTGACTGTCTCACGGTTAGTGGAGTGTCCTTGGCATGCAATAGGTATACATGTTGTCAGTCACAGAGGGAGAGACCATGGAGGATATTGATCAAATGTTAGGTACCAGGAGCTTTTCAGATGCTTTCAGTGGAGCCTGTCTCCAGACACTGCACTGTCCAGACTGAGTCTCTAACAGCCTGACCTACGCTGGGATTCATCTGGCTTTGATGTAACCTCTAGCCTTTTTTTAAGCACTTGCAATACCAGAAAGAACTTGTCACAGTTCCGGCTCATTAATCACACAGTCTTATGGACCCCAAACACTGGTCCACTAGGACCAATGCATTAACGCTGCACGCCTGGTATGTTCCACCTCTGTATCTATGCTAGATCAGACTTGGGGGAACTGTTTGTGCAGCTCACGACCTGTGTCTTGATGATATATATTTCCTGGACTCTGTGTGATTCTCACCGTTTCTGAGGCTTGGACTACAGGACAACTTCTCCCAAAGAGTAGACAAGAGTTGACGTAATCAAGCACTTTATTTCTGATCTTTATATCACAAACGAAAGTAGCTTGGGATTTGAATGAGCTGGGTTAGAGAGAATTCTAGTTTCTAAAGGACTCCTTTCTCTCTAAATGTGAAGGGATTCATAGCATTGGAAGAGACAACATCACCTCTGACCTTATGGCCCTCCTGTCACTTTAGTCTCTGAGCCCCGTTCAGCCTTCCCTCACCTCCTTGGTGGTCTACTGGGCAATCTGTCCTATTCCTATTCCGGTCAGCGTCCGTTGCTGATGTCCCCGTAAACAAACTCTTAGAGCTGGTTCTGTCCTTCCACTTACGCTGCTCTGGTAACCGATCATGTTCCCTTCTCCCGGCCAGCCTTCTCTGTAACTTTCATTTTGTCATAGAACGTGAATTATTCTCCCATGGGAGGCATCTTCCGCCACTGTGTGCTAATTTAAAGCATCCTATAGAGAACCAAACTCAAATAAGTTACAGGAAGTGGCAAGTCTCTTCTTCAAAAAAGCGAACAAACTCCATTCTTCATTGAGACAGGAGCGGGTAGAGGAATTATTATGGGCGAGATGGGGCAAACTGTGACAACTTGGGAAGCACCCTAATGAAAATTAAAATGTAAATCTGGGGGAGAATTGTTCTTCTCAAAAATCCCATTAAATCTAGATAGTCCTGCAGCAAGGAATAGGGATGGTTAATGTTTTAGAGCAAAATCCAGCCCATTATGTTAGGACACTTTTTTTTTTTAACCAGTGAAACAAATAGTCTGAGAATAGCTGGTGGAAGGATGTAGAGATGCCATCCTCGTGAAGAGGTACATTCCTGAATCTCTCGGACGAGTGGAATGAAGAAATGTCCAGGGAACTCAGAATATATCCAGAAGGAAGCTTTACCCATGAGGTGTTCATGCCAATTTTCGGCCTACAAATACTTACAAAAGCAGAGGAAGGGTAGCATAGGAGGAAGGGAGCGTACAGGGGGTCTAGAGGAGAGCACCCCTTCATGTCACAAAGCCAGGAGCTGCACCTGCGTCTCTGGGACCCTCCCTGGTTACTGGTGTTGATGGTAGCTTTGGGAAAGGGCAGGACCCAAAGCTGATGACCTTTCAGGTGTCTGTCCCTTTAGTCCTTCACAGGGCGTGAACATTCACTCAAACTCGGAGCTCGTTTTCTGGGCATAATTGGACTGAAGAGAGAATTACACTTCTCATTTTCCATTTCCACTTGTAACCTGAGTTGCAGCAGGTTCAGAAGCACTTTCTGAGGGCCACCTTCCTGCCCTCGTGTGGACTGGGAGTTGTTTGATGCAATGCCGGAAATACCAGGGCAGGTAACAGCCGTCCAGGGCAGCGCCAGGAAAGCCAGAGCCCCATCGCGGCTGCCTTCAGCGGTGACTGTGCCCGCCCCAGGGTGAGGGAGGAGCCTGGATGCCACCATACCTGTGACTTCCCGAGTGTCCTCAGGGAGTCCGGCCACAGGTCCGCCCTGAGCCCATCCTCAGGCTATGCCCTTCAGACCACAGCACCCCGAGAGCCCCTGGTCATCACCTGGGCAGAGAGGGAGTGACAGGAAGTCTAAGCCCCCGGGCTGTGGCTCCATCCCCCTCCTTGTATCAAGAGGCGCGTAGTCTCAGAGATCTGCCAGGAGCGAAGCCTCAGGGGAAGCGGCCCTGGGAATGGGAGTTTGCTGGGCTGCCGGCTGCTCTTAGATAAGGATGTTACCTGTTTCCAGAGGGGACATTTTTTTTTTTTTTGAAAAACAAAAACATGCCTGCCTGAAACCTCAGTCTTATACGGAACAGTCTTTGTAGTTACCGCCCAATGTCATTGTCACACTTTGTCATTGATCATTTTCTTTTGAAATCAAGGGCTATTTTAATGTTCCCTTTGGCTGTGACGTAGGACCATCTGAAAATCAGAGACTAGGCCACGATGCTGCCTCTGCCTGAGATGTGCTCTTAATGCTTCCACAGATTCACTCGAACAGCATGACTACACCTAATTTGGCCTCTTTGTCATGCTTGTGCCCCTGCCCAACACACATCTCACACACACACACACACACACACACACACACACACACTCACACACACACACTCACTCACTCACTCACTCCTAACAACTAGATCCCACAGTGCCACTGTCAGTCATATTACGGAGGAGCAGGGCTGCATTCTCGGTAGATGAAAGTGTTCATTTGGAACCGGATGGACATAATTACAGTTTCTCGAGCCAGTGTTTTCGCTTTGCCCTTCCTAGCCTGTGGATCGCTGACACCTCAAGGTCTGACGGAACATCCAGGCTTTATATGAAGGGAGCATTTCTTTGTAATGGAACAACCACGTGGTTGTCCTACTGCCTGTCCCTGCTGAGCCCTGTGGAATCCATGTGGTCCTCTGATGTCCCATTAGTGGGTCAGTGCTAAGAGGATGGAGCTGTAGAAGCCAGGCTCTCCAAGGACAGACAGGCTTGCTGCTCAGATAACTACGTCTCCATGGGTACCCACATCTCCTCTTGACAACACCATGCGCGGGGGTGGAGAGGTCTGTCCTCAGTGGGACGGAAATGGCAAACATACCTTGGGAGATTCAATCATTTTTCTTCTCCCAGGGTCAAGAGCAGAGAAGATAGCAAGACTTCACGTCAGCAGGAAGCAAAGAGGCTAGAGAGGCATCCAGACAGAATTCTTACTAAGACATAAAATAGCAAAAATACCCTTTCTTTCATGCGAACGCAACTGGAAGACAACCAGGGCACTTACAGCCGTGTTTTCCCTCTTTCACTCATCATCTTACATTCTCATTCTCAGGTGAAGGGTCTCAAGGTGTCCTGTGTTCTAAGTCAGCTCCGAGCAGCTCACCCTCCAAACACCCGCACCCACGCACACACACGTTGTTAGAATGAGAAGTTGAGAGAGCACAGAGCTTGCACGTGTGCGTGGTATTTAACGTTTTCAAACCAGAGCCCAACACGCCTCGTACAGTCAGCCCCGCTGCATTTTAACGATGGAGAATATATCCTGCTGCACATAACTGTGTACTTAGGATCCCAGAAAAGAGAACAACCTTGTTACTGTGACTCCTCCTGGGACTCCTGGGCACTTTCAGTGATCAGGGCAAGTACGTTGGTTGTGTCTCGGTAGCAGGCACGAGAAATGGGGGTACATAGACATTTGAGGAGTCATTCTTGAGCATTCGTAGCTTAACTCCCATGTCAAATGGTCCTGAGCTACGGCAGTTTCTCAGCCTGACTCTTCTACCCGTGCTTGGAGAAGGATAGAGTTTTCCAGGGTCACCAGCATCCCACTTAGACCTCCGCCACAACCATCCCTGTGAATGGCTTCCTTTGGCATGGAAATACGGTCGTCTTTTAATTTTAAAGATGAAAATGTTGAAGCATGGCAAAATTTGCTGAGCAGTCAGAACTGAGGTTGTACAGGAGATTCTTGGCGGAACCAAAACTTGTCTGAATTTCCAACTCTCGGCCTAGCTCAGAAAACAGTGCTGCCTGAATTGTCCACCCCCGCTGTGTTCAGCATCTAATGGATAAAAGTCAGGAAAGCCAGGCAGCTAGTTTATGGTTTACCCAAATCTTTCCCATGAGAACCTGTCTTCTTCACAAAGCCACACACACACACACACACACACACACACACACACACACACACACACACACACACACACAGAGTCCACATTAGTCTACAGAGACCAGTCAAAGGGGTAAGAACAAAAAACGAGAAAGGAATAGAAGAGTTTCTATAATGAAGAAGAGTTGAAGGCTAAATAACAAAAACGGTTTTGAATTTTGTGGGGCGACACATTGTGAATGATTTTTTATCATTAAAAAATTTGTATGTAGCATGTAACCCACTCAAATAAAAAGCTCAAGGAAAACCGAGACAGAGGATCTCTTCCAGAGTGTTCCATGGGGAAGGGAGACTTCAAGAATCTGTGCGAGAAAGTCATGGTACTCTGAAGGTATCAGTGGTTTTAATCAGCTCACAGTGAAGAGGGCAACCTCAAGACAGAGCCTTTTAGTTTCTTCTGGGTAACTTAGTCAAGTTCAAACACAGCAAGCTTGATGCCAGTTTTAAGGCGTGAGTTAGTTCTGGAAGCCTACATAGAAATATAAGGAAGTTCATGCATGCAAGGAATTCCAGGAGGAAGCAATTATCCCCCGTAATAATTATTGCTGCCTAAAGCCCAGAGGCGGGGCAGCATGGACGTTGCAAAGACTAATAAAGGTCTCCTGAGAATTCTTACGAAACCTTCATTTCACCCCAAGATTATAGCGGTAAAATCATTACGCACCCAAGGGCCAGGGAATCCTGCAACCATCTTCTTTTGCAGTCCACCTGTTCACTGATGAATGACTTAAGATCAGGAAGTAATCATCAGTCTTTCCAAAGAGGATAGTCTTTAGTTTCTGCCACAGAACAGATTTTGGTTCATGTACAGAGCACGCTGCTTACCAAGAGCAGTGAAAGAGTTCTAAGTGTCCTAGTTCAATGTAGAAAAAATTTTTTTTCATTTCATTGGTCCCTCCTGCCCCAGGGGAAAGATAGGAGAAGAAATAGGAAGTTGCAAAAGTAATAGCCGCTTGGGGCAGTGGAGGGTGGTGGTCTTCTGTATCATCGATCGCACAGTGTGGTCATTCCCAGAGCCTGGCTCAGGACCCTCGCTCGGGAGAGAATAGGGGCAGAGGAAGGAGGTGAGTTTTATTCTCACGTACGGGGCTGCTGTAGCAGAAGGTACTAGAGCCCTCCCTGAGCTCAAAGTTTAGAATCAAGCCAATGACAAATATCCACTCCTTTCTGTTCCCCATAGGCCACCTGAAATCATGATGGTGTTACAGGAAGCTAAGAGAGAGGGGCGGGGGCTGTCCCATCTTCAGTCCATGGGAACGTCATCCTTCACAGGAGGGTCACTACAGATGCTTGGTCCTGATGCTCCTTCATGAGGAGTAACAGGGCCAACAGCTGATGAGCATTCGGAACATCTTAGTGCCTGGGATGGCCATTCCGTGCTCTACTGCAGCTCTATTCACTGACGCGGGGAGGGGAATAAAAGGATTCATGGGGACCCTAAGGGCAAGAAATAACAGAATTATTTAATCAAAACTACAGAGCTTTTGTGCTTAGTATTAAAGATTATGGTAGAAATGAAAAAGCCAACCCTTCAGTACAGCTGCCAAAAAGTTAGCTCATAGAGAAAGAGAGGAAGCATTACAAGGGCAAAGTTTTCCAAAGAAAATGCATGCGTGCACGAGACTGGAGTTCTAAGCCGAGAGCACAAGCAAGATGCGGGTAGCTTCCCATTGGGAGTAGATTTTATTGGGCCTGGGTGCTAGGTGTCCCGTGGAAAAGCAGCGGAGGGGAGAGTCCATTTCAGAGTCGAGGGCTCTGCTGGGCAGCAGCCTCCACAATGAGTTTAAACTCCTTCTCTCGGAGGCCGGGGGCAGGATGTAATTTCCTCTGGTAGCGCGGTTTTGATTTCTCCTCAAGCCAGGCTTGTCCATCTGGTCATGGGCACCTGGGCAGCTCACACTTTTCCTTGGCCTCTTGCTTTCTGTAGCTAACATGAAAGAATTACCCGCATGGTAATTCAGGTAAGTGGGTAAAGTCCAGTGAGTGGAAAGATGAATGAGACCAAGAACAAAACTGTGATCTTCTGGGGCTGTCATCATCACTTTTTGGTTTCCTTTGTTTCGTTTTCATTTTCTTTGCCCCATTGTGGGGAAATCTACTTGGTCATCGCCCATCAAACATCCTACAGGTAGAGTTTGGTATGGAAATTCACACAGAACGAACAGAATCAGCATATGTCCTCTAATCCCATCGTTTGGGGGAGCTTGTTCTCTCTTCCAGAGCCGTCTCTTCTTTGGGGCACTTGTTCTCGCTCCTGGCCCAGCAGCCATGATTCCAAAACCAATTCCAGTGGTTGGTACTGAACAAGAAGAATGATGGCTAGGATAGGAAATAGACCAAAATACCTATGTTTTTAGCTGTGGTGAGGTGGCTTTTATCATGGAACCTTCCAGGTTTCTTACGTGGAAACCCTTCCTCACCTCTCAGCCTTCTTGGTGGCTCTCCTGGTTCCTCTTCATGGATTTGGTTCCCCCCCGCCCCCCGCCTCAAGGAGGGATGTAGTCCTTAAGCCGTGTTATTATCTAAACTCTTAGATTGTTAAAAGAAACCATTGGTAATTTCTCATGGGTTTTTTTGTTTGTTTGTTTGTTTGTTAACTTGGGAAGATGGAGAAGTTTTAAAAGGAGAATGATAAGCAAACACGAAGGGCCTACTACCAGATGCTTCAACTCAAGGTCGAATGCTGGGAAAGTGTGTGCCTGTTCCGGTGATAACCTGTGGTTCACCTAGTGGAGAGGGGGTGTGTTCTTGAGTATCAGGCGACCTCCTTGAGAGTGTGCACCGGGGCTTTGGTTGAGGTGCCTGTCGTGTGCACAGAGGCATTCTGTGGCTGTCATTATCTTCTCTCTTTTTTAGTGTCTCAAAGCACAAGCCCTGTGAGACGGGGGATGCTTGCGTTCCAGTCTGAAGGTGCTGGGGATATGACACTCTCCTCAGCTCTCCTTGGCCTGGCGGCCCCAGACTTTCTAAATATCTCACCCAATGAGCTGTTGTACGTTATTTTATTAATCGTTAACATTGTCCCTCTATTGGGATGAGAGAGAGAAGGTGAACTAGGAAACAGACATGGTGACAAGGGGACAAAAACCTTTCTTCTGAAAATTGCTCTTTACTGAGCTGAGAAAAATTCAAAAGCAAGGAAAGGAGAAATCAGGGTAGAACGGTTTGGGGGTGAGGAGGCAGTGACACCGACACCCAGATGCTCTGGTTTATTCCATAAGAGATTTGCGCAGCAGGGGAAGCTGGGCAGGTATTGATTGTTCAGGAAAAACAGTGACGCTGACTTGAGAAAGGGGCGTAGGCTCGCTTCCAGGTAGACCTTGGTAAGCACTGCACCTTGACTCTTCCAAAATGTGTCCACAGATCTTTAGGGCAGCTCCTCTCCAACGATTTCCATTCTCCAGGCAAAAGTGTTCTGAATAGAAGAACTGTAGCCCCATTATGACTACATTTACTTAAATTGGGAAGGCAGAGGGTGCTGTGGGAAAACAGTACATCAGGGAAATAGAATTTAGATGGGGCTTTTCTCAACTTTGGATCACAAAGTTGTCACCTCTGAGAGAGAAAATCTTTTAAATAAAATTATATCTGCCAGTCCCCCGAGAAAACACCAGGTTTCTAATCTGGTTACTCTTTACTTCAGGAAGGAAATTGGTAGATTTGATTACAAATAGGCATTTTTTACAGATTGATTCAATCCCGAGTCTTACACATATTAACATGGAATTAACTGACTCAGACATGATCTTTTAAGCTATAATATTATTGAAAGGCAGTAGATCATATGTTGTAAGCAAACCAGAAAGGCTGAAAAATGTTAACTATCCCTCCAAATATTGAGTCTCTATACATTCTGCTGGACCCACAAGGGATTTAAGAGTTAGGCAACAGCAAGAGAGCCTTTGAGACTCAAGGAAGTTTTTTTCTTAATTATAAAAACATAATGAACCCAAGGGCAATTCTTAAATCAGAAAGGAAAGCTCTACTCTTGTCATTTACAAATTTGTTAAAGTTTAGAATAGACAATCAGATTTTTGTTTTTGACGGAAACTCTTCTTTGGGGGAGACTTGGCCTGCAGTGTAGGAGCGTGTTTTGGAGTGATTGTTTATTCATGCACTGATGTTTATGGAATGGAACCCCCAGGCCAGGGATACAAAAGAGAAGAATGCGAGGTCCATGCCCTTGTGAAGCTTACATATTGATGAGAGGAAATCGGCAAAAAATCAATAAATATATTTCATGTCAGACACTTCAAAGTGCAGTGGAGAAAAATGAGGCAGATTGAGGGGGGTAGTGGTGATGCGGTGGACATGGGCCTGCTACTTTTTATAGGGTGGACAGGAAAAGTTTCTATGAAAAGGTGACAGTTGAGCAAAGGCTTAAAAGGAAACAAGGGAGTGAGACTAGGAGTTGTCTCTGTGAAGGGTTTTTCAGGCGAAGAGAAAGCAATCACAAAGGCCCTGAGGTCAAACTACATGTTGGACATACTTGAGGAAGAGCCAGGAGGCCAATGAGTGAGGAGGTGAGTGTGGCAGAGGCCAATGAGTGAGGAGGTGAGTGTGGCAGATGAGGTCAGAGAGATGGCATTGGCCCACGGGCCTTATAGGCCATTGTAAGGCCTTTTTACCAAGAGCAAGATGAGAAATCACTAGAAGGGTCTGAGTAGAGAGTGATGGGAACCGATTTCCATTTCAAAAGCAGCACTGTGACCACTGTGTTGGGAATACACTGTGAGAGGGTAGGCAAGGGAAGGAGCAGCAAGGCTACTCAGGAGCCTGTGGCCTCCCTCCAGGTAAGAGATGTAGTGGCTTGGGCCACGGTGTCCGTGAAGGTGGTGAGAAGTGGCTGGATTCCAGAAATACTCTGAAGGGTTTGCTGAGGAATTAGATATTGAGGGAGAGAAAAGAAAGAATCAAGAATGATCGTAGAATTTTTGGCCTCGGCTACTGTAAGTTTGGAGTCACCATTAATAAGATGGGAATCCTGGAGGTGAAGGAGACTGGGAAAGATTTCCTTCTAGTAAGGCTAAAATGTCCATCAGACGTCCAAGTGGAAATGCTGATTAGACTGTTGGCTCTATGAACCTGGAGTGAGGGCAAGAGGTAGAGCCTGAAGATATAAATTTGGAATTCAGAGACATTTGGTTGGTATCTGAAACCATGAGACTAGATCTAGGAGTGAGTACAGACGGAAGAGTCCCTCGGCCTGAGCCCTGGGTGGGTGGGGGGGTTGTTCAAAGCCCCAGGAGATGGGGAGAAACTAGCACTGAGGAGTGGCCAGGAGTGGCCTCCATGGCAACAGGGAGGTCGTCCTTTTCATGACCTGGAAAACAGCTGATTCAGTGAACTGGGTGGGGGGGGGGGCAATAGCATGGTCGGGGGGGTTCAAGAAAGAGTTGGAGAAGAGGAAGTGGAAACAATATGAAAAGGCACTCTTTTGCAGTAAAGGGAACATAGAATAATAGTAGATAGTAAAGGATGTGAGGTCCAAGGAGGTTATTTTTTTAAAAGATGGAAGAAATAACATTCTGTTTCATGCTGACCAGAAAGATCCAGTAAAGAGGGGAAATTGCTGATCCTTGAGGAGAGGGGATGATTGCTGGAGTGATGTCTTCGACGAAGTGAGAGGGAAAGGGATCCAGGGCACAAGTGGAGGGACTGGCTTTAGGATCCTAACCAGGTTGTTATGGTAACAGAAGGGAGAGAGTGGGGCACAGGTGCAGGGGGATTGGTGGATGTGATGCTGGGAATACGTCTTTTCTGACTGATAATTTTGTAGTGAATTACCAAGGGAGTTCATCAGCCAATAGTGAGTGTTGGGGAATGGGTATTGGAGGTTTGGGAGGAAAAGAAGGCCTGAATTACTCATACTGCCATACAGCAGAAGAGTGAGGAGGGAAAGTGACTGTAAGAGGCGTCCTAGGTGGCACGAAGGACTTACTTGAGATGCTGCCAGTCGTGAGTTTAAAAGTAACTTAAGAATCTTCTTCGGCTGCATTCAGCTGCTCGGCTAGAGTGGAGAGTCAGATTTAAACACAGCTGGGGGTTAGCCAGGTAAATGCAATGAGGGCAGCACGAGAAACACAGTCAAGGGCAACTGCAAAGCGGTGATTATGGTTGGCCCTGGAATCTAAGCTGGGTGAGGGGAAAAGTGAGGCTTTTTTAGGGAATCAGGAATAATGAAGTGTGGTAGGGGGAGGGGATCGAGATGCAGACTGGGGTGCCTGAATTACTGAGTCAGTTGCCAGAAAGAGCGATCTGGGAAGTAGGAGCTGGGTCAGAGAGTGTGATGCTTGAGGCTTCGATTACACAGAGGTTGGAGTTACTGGTCTGGGGTCTGGGGTGGGGTGGGACTGCCGTTAGGTGGAGGAAAAGGTTATGGAAGGAGCGGAGGCCAAGGCACTGAGCGCAACTCTGGTGCCTCTTCTTCAGTCCTGATGTTTGGGGTTCTTTGATGTTCACTAGAAACTCCGTTGCCATCTGCGGTAAGCCACAGCCTGTTTTTATAGGTGTCAGCAAATGTGATCGTGGCTTGAGGCCGCACTTTGACTCTCGCCCTGGAAAGAACACATTTTCCCAGTAAATCTCGTCCTTTCTATTTCAAGGCTCCCATCGAAGTCAGTTTCCTTGGGGGAATCATAACTCTTTGTTCACCTTTCTCCTCATTTACCGTGTAAACAAAATCAAAGTAAAAAGATTGGAAAGCAGCTTTGCTTCTGCCCAGTTCTGCTCTATGAAAGTTTTCTCTGACTGATCGTTTTCATTTAGTATTTTCTTTTGCGACAGAGAGGAACGTAAGGAAATGATCGGTGGTCTTTAAAAGCCCTGGATGAGAGGTTCGGAAGAGCAGGAGAGGGTTAGGAAGAAAAGGACTCTGGGTGGGGCTGCATGAAAAAGGGACAAGTGAGGGCTTTTAGGGAGGGCTGAAAAAAATCAGAAGTTTGACCAAGGGAGGCAGGGGGAAAAATCCACTTGCATCGGCATTTAGAGATTTAGCAAGAGCAACCTAGAGTCTGCCCCCAGGAATAGTCCACATGCTTCTGACACAGATGGCGTGCTCATTCTATTTTATATCCTGTGCCCTTAAAAAAAAAAAAAAACTCTCATAATTTGCAAAGAGATAGAAGCTGCTCAGCCGTTCCGGGTGCGCCAGTTCTCCAAGCTGCTGCAGAATCTTGAACAAGCCATGCATTTCATCACGCCACGGCTGCCACCGCTTCAGTTTCTCTGTCCCCCAGGAAAGGGACCCCCGAGCTTAGTCACATCCTGCCTGGCATTTTCCCCAGAAGATTCTCTTGTGTTCACCCTGGCTTGTCTAATGCCACGCCCTGAGTTCTTGTATTGGAGGGACATCGTGACCAACCCAAGGGGATATACTGGGCTTTCTGCGCCGAAGACTAAGGGACTAAGGAAGGAAGAAGGAAGCAAGGGAGGCAAGCCAGGGATGGGTTTGTCATGCCCTCTGTTTGCTTTCTGAAGCCTGGGAACGAAACCTTTCAAAGGTGAGCAGGAAACAACATGGCTTCCATTGCCTCAGGTTTTTCCCTAGTTCAGGTTGCATCCCACACCTGGTTAAGTGGGTGTACCTGTTTGTTAAGGGAATTTGTAGGAGGAGGGCAGGGGGCAAATCTCCGTAGGAGCTTTGTTACCCAATGAGCATCCCAGCATTAATATTTCAGTGTAGCTGGAAACATTTGAAGGCCCTAGACGGCATGTTACAGTGGAGATCAGAAAAGGGACAAGATAGGGCAATGCGCTCTCGTCCCGAAGGGCCAATCTCTTTCGTCCACTTGACAGAAGCCAAGCCTCCAGCACTGTCATCATTACACTGTGCCGCAGTGACTGGCACATGCGCGTGTGTGCCTGTGAGTGTGTGCGTGCACGCATATGTGTGTGAGCATGAGGGGGTGATGGTGGAAACCACAAAATACGAATCCACCACAGGGCTGGGTTGCAAACTCAGAGCCGCACCCCTCCCGAGGCACCATGGCACAGAGGACACGTTTCTAGCTTTCCCAGTGTGGTACCCTCCCCAGGGAAAACACAGAGGACTCAGGCTCGCCTTGACTCTGTGAGGCCCAGATCCCATTCCCGTCCCTGGGGCCGGCTCTTCTTCCTCTTGACTCTCAGATCCCCAGTCCATCCACCTCCAAGTTCTTTTTTTGTTTGTTTGTTTTCTGTAAATATATATTTCTTATTTTGGACGTGTAGGGATCAACTGAGATTCTGGAGTGGGGGGAGAGGGCGGATGACTGGGTCTTTTTATTTTTTTCCTTTCTCTCTTGGATTTTGGTGTTTGAACTTGAAAAAAAATAATTACAAGTATATATATAAGCAAATGACTTACCTTGAAAAAAAGAAATAAGTTGATTTCATTCTTTTGATTTATCTTGTTTCTCATGGGGGTTGGGGGGGGGTCTTTTGGGTGGAGGGCTTTTTTGTGAGCTGTATAGATTTCCAGTTTGGACTTGTTCAAATGATGCAGGAACAAAAATTAAAATGAATTAAAAAAAAAGACACAACATAAAAACAAGAAAAACTTTGTGATGTATAAAAGCTGTAAATAGTCAAAGATTCTTTCTCTTTTCTAATGGCAAATTATTTCTGTCACTTTATATTCAAAAAATAAAGAAACCTACCATAAATTATCAGGGTTAAAAAATCCAGAATCAGAGTGGTTTTGTGTGTGTGTGTCTTTTGTTTTGTTTTGTTTTGTTTTTTGGTCTTTGTGCTTTCTTTACTGTTTACTATGACTTGGAAAAGCTTGTTATAACAAGGTGCTGTTCGGAAAAAATTCCTTTCCCAATCGGTTTCTAACTGTCAGTGGTGGTCTGGACTGGTGAATCCAGTTAAGTTAGGAGACTGTTTCTGCTAGCTGATGCTGAAGATGTTGGTAATACTGAAAATGATGTTGGTAAGAGGTTGAGAGGAGACTAAATAATTATGATCTTAAAGCAACTTTTTCGTTTCCATAAGATTCTTTCTTACTACATGATAGCTGTCATCTACTTTTCTTTTCAGCATGGAAAATTTTAAACATATTCAAAAGTAAACAGAATGGTATAATGAACCTCCGTGTATCCATCATCCAGCTTCAATAATTATCAACTTATGCCAGTCTGGTTTCAGTCATATCCCTGTCCATTTCCCTCTTCTATATTATTTTGAAGCAAAGTCCATAATGGTATCATTTAATCTGTAAATATCTCACTAACGTATCTCTAATGATTAAGGACTCTATTTTAGAGTAACCACAATACCATCATGACATCCAAATTTCCCAGTATTCCTTGATAACAGATATCTAGTTACTGTTCCAATTTCTTGCCTCAAATATAACACTGTTTTACAGTTGGGTATTTCTTGTTTTCATCACAAGCCAAATAAAGTCCACACAATTGGTTGCTACTTCTCAAATTTCTTTTGAACCTATAGTTTCACCTCTCAACTTATTTTTGAAATGTATTTGTTAAAGACGTGGACTCTTTTATCCTGTAAATGTTCCCACAGTTAGATTTTGCTGGTGGCATCCCCATGGTCACAACTGACATATTCCTCTAGCCTCTGTTTTCTTTAAATTGTGAACTGTCTTTCTTACTCTTTAATGCATTTTTCTTCCATTGTGTAGGGTTATCAGGAAAGCAAACTAACCCTCATTTTAACCAATGTGTGGTGCATTGAAAAGAATGAGCTACTCACATACCTCCAGGTGGTCAAGAGTAATGTGGCTTTAGTCACAAGGTGACCGAGCTTCTCTCACAGCCAAGACAGGAAACTGTACTTGGTCTGGCTCTTCAACCTGTCCTTGCGGTATGCGGGCCTCTCACTGTTGTGGCCTCTCCCGTTGCAGAGCACAGGCTCCAGACGCGCAGGCTCAGCGGCCATGGCTCACGGGCCCAGCCGCTCCGTGGCATGTGGGATCTTCTCGGACCGGGGCACGAACCCGCGTCCCCTGCATCGGCAGGTGGACTCTCAACCACTGCGCCACCAGGGAAGCCCCAACCTGTTCTTTTGAGCTATTACATTTGCCTGAAAGGTCTTCTTTTTTCTCCTCTAGCCCCAGTTCTGTCATTGATTTTATATATATGTATGTATACACACACACACACACACACACACACACACACACACACACACACACACACTGGATGATTTCTCTTACTATACTTTAATTTCTAAATTATTCAAGTGAAAGGATATTTCTGATAATAAAAGAAAATAGCATAGATATATTTAGCTTTTCAGATGGAAATCATAAAGCACGTTCCAACATCACTTTATTAAGAGCCATGTGCTTCTCCTAGAATCCTAGTGCTAGAAAGTATTATACTATAGAGAGAATAGTTAGGAGAATCCCACCTTATGACTCAGGAGTCTCAGAGAGCTAACACAGGTGGCAAAGTCCTGGCTAGAAGCCAGCACTTCCGATCCTCGGTTCTGAGCATCTTCCAGGGTGACGTATTGTTTCTTTGTCTCAGAGGGATCCTCTGTGAGGGTTTCTCCTGTATTTTCCTCTGTCCTGAAACAAAAAGGTCTCCTATCTCCTTGATCACTCCTGAAAGTAGATGAGCTCTAACATAAAGCCAGAGTTCTTCCCAGATATAGTTATTCTCTTCACTTCTGGAGGTATTTCACTGAAGCCCAAACTGTTCTTGGGCCATAAACTTGCTTTAAAAAGAATCTGAAAGTTATATAGTAGGTTTGATTTGAAAATATGACATTCATTTAAAAAAAAAGTTGGGGGAGATAAGATTTCCACCCCATTTTAAAGTGGTTTTAAATAATGAAAGCTTAAGAATAGGTATCAGAATTCTGGTGGGAGCCCCAGGTAAGGACATACTTAAAGCTTTGACCATGACCAGGGCACCTTAAAAAACCAAAGACTCAGGCTTCCCTGGTGGCGCAGTGGTTGAGAGTCCACCTGCCGATGCAGGGGACGCGGGTTCGTGCCCCGATCCGGGAAGATCCCACATGCCGTGGAGCGGCTGGGCCCGTGAGCCATGGCCGCTGAGCCTGCGTGTCCGGAGCCTGTGCTCCGCAACGGGAGAGGCCACAGCAGTGAGAGGCCCGCGTACCTCAAAAAACAAAACAAAACAAAAAACAAAAAAAAACCCCAAAGACTCAACTGACAAGGTCACCCTGTAGGAATTCTCGAGACTGTGGCAGATGTCTGTTCTTCATACCACCTGCCTCACCCACCACCTGGGACCTCCTGAATTAATTATCTCAGAGCACCTGTGTTGTTCTTCACATCTCTGTGCCACCCTGCATTCCACTGTAAGGGAGAATCAACAACAGCACTCTAATGATGGGCTGAAGGGCACCCAGTCATGTCCCCACCAGCCAACTGTCCCAGAAAGATGAGCTTCCCAGACTGACATCCTTTCTCGGCATTTTTCACTCAAACACCTGCCCTGATCATTTGGCTTGAATTCCCTTGTCCTTTCACAAACCCGAAATAATCCTTTTGAAATAAATTATTCTCAGGAAGCAACTTCCTGTAGAATTCTAGAATGATCAAAGAATGGGAAAGACCACCAGAAAGATCGTTCTGATACAGAGTCCGGAAGCCTGTTAAAAACTTATGCCAAAGCTGTCGTTTGTGGTCTTCGACAAATCACTGAACTTCAGCGGACTTCAGTTTTCTTACCTCTAAGCCCAGATAGCCACCTTTCTGCCCTCCTCCAACACAGGTTACCTGGAGCAGTGGTTCTCTATTCCGGTTGCAGAGTGGCGTCATCTGGGGTGCTTTTAAAACACCGATGCGTTGGTCTCATCTCCCAAGGATTCTTGTTCAATTATTCTGGGCGTATTCAGCCTGGGCATAGGGCATGTAGAAGCTCTCCAGGTGATTTTAATATGCAGCAGTGTATTGGGGGCAAAGGAGGTCTCCTATTTGCTTCTAATTCAACTCTGTGCTGCAGCTGTTGCCTGTTCCCATTCTCAACCTCAGTATGGACCACCACTCATGTCACATGTCATGGATGTCACCCTCTGGAACTCCTAGACCTCTTTTCTCCTCTACTGGAGCTGCAGAATAAACATAGGGAAGGCTCAATTGACTGTTACAATCCAGTTCTTTGATTTTGCCTACCACCACAATCCATGGCCAGATAGAGATATACTGAGAAGTTACTCTACCTAAAGGAAATTCAACACATACATTTTAAATGCGGGATGCACATTAAATATGACTATGCCCATGATCACGGGAGGAAAGTCAAAAAGTTAAACCTATTACAAGAGGTTGGTTTATGGATATACTGTTATTCCTGGGTTTATTCCGAAATTTGCAATGACCTATGATCCTCTAGTGATTGAACACCTCTAGATAGTATCTGCTCTTGAGTTTTGTGCAGCTCCTATCGGTTTCCATTACCTGTCTCATCTCAGCAGGTAATTAAGTCTGCAACACTCTCCTTCCCTGCCACCTGCCCTCAACACACACACATATACAAGTCTAATCTCCTAACTGCTGCAAGGTACTCAACAAAGTTGTAATTACGCCATGAACATAGCATTCCTTCTTTCGGGGCAAAGCGGTAACAGTGTTTTGTTTTTTCTCACATCCTCAGTCTGTGTACCGAGGTCCCACCAATGACTAATAAAATGACCCACTACACGACCGTCTACAACATTTAAGTCCACGTACCCACAAAAGCTTTAAATGTCAAGTTTTTTTTTCTCTCTCTTTTGCTTCTTTTTGAGATTAAAGTTAATATTTGGATAGATCCTTCTTTTATTCCCAGTGCACATGGCAGTGTGAGTTTTATCCTATCCAAGAAACCTCCCAGACATCAGCGGAGAGGATATTTTTTTCCTTTTAGTTATACCTAAAAGAAACTGCCATTTAATGTGCTCCTATTATATTCCAGGCCCTTTATTCATCATCTTATATAATCCTCTTAATAACTCCCATTTCACAAACATTGTTATTGAGGTTAAGAGAGATTCATCAACTTGCCCAAAGCCACACAGCTGTTGTGGGTAAAGAAGACAATTTAGATGATACAAACAAACTTTCTTAACACTTCACGGAATGGGCAGTCTCTATGCCCAGGGGTCCAGAGAACTGTAAAGTGGGGCGGAAGGCAGGGAGATTTTTATGGGATAAAGAATAAAGAATAGGAAGTAAGTATAGAGCCCAGAGTTGCCTTGGTGTTTGGACATTGGCTGGCTGGATATGCTATCAAGCAGAGCGTTTACAGGGACACTAACGTTATCTAAGTTCTGGTTTGCTGACATGCCACGCTGGGCAGAAGCAACTCCATCCTGAGCTTAGAAATGTATATCCACACGACTGAGTGAAAGATGAGCAGTTCAGAACCAGCAAAGCTGATCCCAGACTCCCCACTCTCACCGTTAAGTCAAAAAGTCTTACCGATCTATCAAAAGGAGTACACATTACGCTGCAGCCATTCTGGGAACAGAAGCGTACTCCAGATAAATGGAAGGTCATGTTAACCTGTCTAGTAATGGCTTGGTATTCGCTCACCTCTTTCTGATACTCAACAGTTAGTTACGTTTACTCACTTAGGCACCAATCTTGGCAAATCTTGCCCCTTTGAAGCCATTCTGAGAAAGTCACGCAGAAGTGGTCTTTGCAAGTGAAAATAGCCACTACTTCTATCATTATAAATACCATCTATTGCATACTTACTACTTACCAGCACTGTGCTAAATATTTCACGTGTATCATCTCATTTGCTCTTCCTAATAATGTTGGGACAAATCATATTTTTCTTTCCATCTCTCATTTTACAAAGAAGGAAACAGAAGCTCAGTGAGGTTACCTAATATGCCTGGAATTTCACAGGTGGAACAGATCCATCTAACCCCAGAACCTTTCCACTGCAGAGCCTTTGAAGGTTTACAGTGCCCCTAAAACACATTATTTTTGTGGCAGCCTTACTTTTTGCCACTTTCTTCCTGCCAGAGGTTTTCAACTCTGGCCGCATATTAGAGTTACCCCATCAGATTTTGAAAATACAGATGCCAAATACTCAGTATTTTGTAAAAGTTCATGGGTTGGTGCTAACCTGGAGCCAGGGTTGGGAACAAGTGGTTTCATTTAACGCCAGCAAATAAATCAGGGTCACAAGATGGGGGAGAGGCTGGAACAAGTTTCTTCAGCCCAGTGAATGCAAAGAGGGTTCATGGCCTCTTTGGTTCAATATATAAAACCCAGAAATACTTTTTACCCCATATGCCCTCGGGGATGTGTCAGTTATTAAGTTTGGCCTCCAAGTTCCACGCACACCCTTCTTTGCTGCTTTGTGATTCTAGAGCTGGTCTCTGCGAGGTTCATTTCTCCTTTGCCAGCCATGCCATGTTAGGCTTTGCCAGTAGAGGGCGCTGGAGGGGCGTGGAGGGTTGGTGAAGGAAGAAGAGTTCTTTTGTTCAGTCAGCAAGCCCGCACATCCTTGCACATCTGGCCCCCAAGGCTACACCACACCTGTGGGGTGGGCAGTTCCCAGGGTTCCAGAACAGCCTCCAGCCAGTTTCCTCATTGTTTCCTCAGCCAGGGCGTTGCTCCCTCTTGCCACAGTGGTTAAGTCTCAGCCTCGCAGGTTCTCCTTTAAGAGGAAAGTCTCTTGTCTGTTCACCCTCCCCTCGGTCCCAGGGATGGAAGCCCTTCTCTGCAGGGTTCTCTTTCACCCTTCCAGTAAACGATTACCCAGGAAACAATTCTTCATGCTGAATTTTCCCCGTTTAGATGACTGCTGTGGTTTCTCTTTCTTTCCTGAACCCTGACGGCTACACTGGGTTACGTCAAAAACTTGTGTGCAGCGTCCATCGCTCTCTTTATAACCAACCCTGCTGCCAGATCACAAAAGCTTTGCACAGGCTCCCCTGTGAAGCCTGGATAAGCATGTCCCTTTTATCCAAATGACAGGTGTTGTATTTCTGGAAACAGATCTCATGGGTGTTGTAGGAATAGGGGGATCTATCTCAATTGATGATTTTGGTTAACAAAAGACTCCGTGAGCTGCGGACTCCTTTGTGACAATTAACCCTGGATCTTCGCTCTGCTTCCACTGCGTTATCACAGTGGTAGGAGAATTCAAGCGAATTAATTTGCGAGCTACCTATAATTAGGAGACATGATTTCCTGACAACTTCATACAGAGGATATTTACATAAGATGAGTTACCTAATATATAATTTATAATTAGTTTTCTATGTGACTTAATAATAATTTATATAAGTAAATGCTTATCCTTTTATGTTTTATATTGATGCTGGTGATTGTGGTGGCAGTAGGGGAGAGATAAGGAAGTCTTAATCATTTTCTCTGTGTCTCTTTTTATTAGGGTAAACTTATTGGAAAATTTTCGTAAAGCTGGTGTGCTTCGAATCAACAATGATCACAAAACTTGGGTGGGGACTCCCGGGCAAGGCTTGTGTGAAGATTCTAGGGGAAGAGCAGGGTTTCCACTGATTCCACTTATTTTTATTCATTCCTCCATTTATTGAGTGTCCACTATACACCAGACATTGTTCTGGAAGTTAAAGATGCAGCAGCTTGTAAAACAGAAAAAAGTTCTGCTCTCAAGGAACACCCATGCTAGTACTTAATTGGGCAGAGCCTTGGAAAATCAGTCATGGCCCCAACGAACCTCGGGATTGACTTTCAGGCAGGACAACACTTGTGCCCACTGCATCTGGCCCAGCACATACTTAGGAGGTAGATTCAGTCACTGGTCCCAGGAAGTGCTCTCTGTGCCTGGGGTACCAGCTCCAATGCAAGAGCCTTTGTGTCTGGAACGGATGCCTTAATTCCTCTTCAGAGAAGGGGTTCTCTTCCACATAGACTCGTTTTGCAGAATGCCTCCACAACAGATGATGAAAGCCATACCTGAATTGAAGTGAAAAATAGACACGGTCATAAATAAGAGTATAATGAACTCTAGAACCAGAGGTAGGGGTGGAGTGGGGGAGAGACGGAAAGAGGCAAACGACTTAGGAAGACAAATTGCTTCCATCCAGTTGTCTTTCTGAGTCTCACAACATCCCTGAGGGGTAAACAGGCAGAGAGTATTATTATGTTATAGAATGAGAAAACTGGGGGGAAAGGGACTTTTCCAAGGTAATGCAGTGAGTAAAAAGTGGGTCCCAGGTTTTCTAAGCCCAGTGTTCTGTCCATTGCACCAGGCTACTTTCATGATGATTGACATGGATAATTGCAGGAATTTTTTTTTTAATGTAACATAAGGTGATGAAGGATGATGAGGCAGAAGTGAAAGTAAAATGGAACCAAATATAGAGACAGATGCACACCCCTCCTTATGACTTTGATTAAGTCACTGTTGCAAAACCTTCACGTGAAGAAAACAACTTGGCAGATCCTTTGTAAACATTTACCAGCACGAACAGAATCATATGAACCCACAGAACTTGCGTTGGCTCTTACTTGCCAGCATGGCATCGTGGTGCTGGCATCTAACGGCACAGAGGCCGCTGAGGAAATACCAGTGTGAGGGCTGCATTTTAGCCAGGTTTCTGCTTATCTACAACCTGATCGCCCCCGGAGCTGAGCCTGTCCTAGAGCCCCTGGTTGCCCAGTGTCACTCCCCCGCCATCCTGCTGAGTCAACAAGTACAGACGTTGTCCTAGGGGCAAAAACATGTGCCAGAGTTCTGCTCAGGCACTGCCTTGCTATATCCTCCTGGTATGTCAGGCTCTAAGCTATCTCCGCCCCATCCTGTAGCATCTGTAGGGTGATGACCCCCTCTCCCCCACATCAGTCTGCAGCCCACTGCCACTCTTATCTAAGTGGGAAAGAAAGATGAATAAGGGGGCCTCTAGGCTGCCTGCAACCACTCATGTCACCCTCACCAAACCCATCCTTGGCCAGTGAGATGCTCTCAAGGCACACAGATGGCCAAGGGGACTGAGAACATACACGGGCTCTAACCATCAGAAGACGAAGCTCCGGGCTTTGTCTAGCATCGTCGCTCTGGCACCCTGCTGTCCCTTCCATGGCCTCTGAGCCATGGTGGCTTTGACCTTCCAGGGTAAACACTGGAGAAACAGGATTCAAAGGAGGGTTTGCACAAATGATTGACAGGAGGGGAACAGCAACGGTAACGACTCCCTTGGGAGAGAGACCCTCCCAAGAGAGTTTGGGGAAAGGACTGAATGCTTCGCTACACAATTATGTAAGTCTTGGCAGAGGGAGAATAGAAGGAAACCAAATGTAGACACAGATGAACACCCTTCCCTGTGATTAAGGTGCCCTTCCCAGTAACAGAGCAGAACTGAACAAAACAAAAACACGGAAAGCCAAATCCTCCTCTCCTTTTCCACACAAAGGCGAATGGCAGACGTGGGTCACGACCTCTGTCTTCCTGCTCAGTTCTTTTCTCTAACATGCCTCAGGCTTCACTCCATCACCCTGGAGTGAGAATCCCCGGGAAGGAAGTTGACAGGCGTTCTCCACAGTGGCAGGGTCAGACGGACCCAAGACCTCAGAGGAATGCTTTGCAGGTTAGTGTCACCCTGCCTGCCCGCGGGGAGGTCAACCCAGCTCTCCCCTCGGAGTGCTCGCCCTTGGCGTCTTGTCTCCTAAAAGCAGAGGAAGCCGCAGCAGGGGCCTGGAGGCGCGGGACCCCGGGTGCCTCCCACGCTGGCTTCTCCCTGTGCAGGCTGGACCCTTGCTCCCTTCGATCTACATTACCTTCCACATTGGCTCTGCCAGTTGGAGGAGAGCCCTGGTTTTCAGGCTCCAGTTCATACAGTGTTTTCCGTCTTTTGCCATCTCCATCACAGAGGGCGGAAGCTTATTCCCTGGCATCACGTGGTCAAGTAATAGGCGTCCTGGGCTCTCATCACAGCAACTGCAGCATCACTTGGGGCCTGGGTCCCGGCAGGCGGCGATCAACTTATAATAACTCCCTAGTCTTTTCCCAATTACCCCAAACCAGTAGGTCCAACGCAGACTCCACGCTTAGTCTTTGCAATTTAGATGCCACAGGTAGCTTCCTGTTTGGATGGTTGAGAAAGGAAAATAACAACCTTGTTTTGCTCGTAGCCGCTGCAGTGGGTGTTCCAGTGTCCTGGGGCTTAATAGCCTGTGTCTCTCAGACATATTTAGTGCCCTTTCTCTCCTCTCACAAATGCAACCCCTTCCCGGGGGGAGCCTGGCGGGGCTGAACCATCTGCATGGGAACAGAACAGAGCCACAGCTGAGGGCCCAGGAGCTGCGCACAAAGAAATCAGGACAGCGGAAGCAGCGGCCATGGGAGCTGGAATCAAGCCTGATTCTGACATCCCTCCGCCCCCGCCCGCGCAATAAATAGCGCCTTCAGCGGAACAAGCCCTTTGTGTGGACCGACCAACGGTGTTTCCACCACAGCCCCTGTTAGGCCAGGAGTTCATTGTGCACGACGAAACGTTGTCCTTAGACGTTCATGCTGCAGTTTGAGTTGGTGCAAATCAGCATCACCCAGTTCCAACAGAAGGAGAAACTGGAGCATCCCTGGTTCAGGGACGTGCCGAGGGGGCTCAGCTCAGCAGTGCTGCGGCCCTTACACTTTGCAGTAGATGTTCTGTTCCCAGCACGTTGCGGGGCAGCCCGCTCTGTGTAACTACATCTCAGGGTCTCCTTGTGCTGGCGGAGGGGATGGATGGGTGAACCTGACCTGTGGCTGACTCCAGGACCCCAGTCCTAAGGCTGCCTACTCAAAATAAGGTTGAACGGCCCGGAACTTTGAAAACAGACAAGATTGCATCCCCCTCTGCTTCTGGGAATTCTCCCTCCTTGTATTCCATTTCCATTCTCCTGTGCATTCGGGCTTAAAGCCTGGTTCATCTTCGACTCTGTGTCCGCACCCCGACGTGGGTCAGTTGCCATGTTCTGTCAAATCTGCTTCTGGAATGTGCCTAAAAGCCTCCTCTGCCGGCCGTCGTCCGGGTCTGGCCCTCCGGATCTCCCCGGGACAATGGCAGTGGTGTCCTGAGGGCTCCTGCCCCCGCTGAGAGCCCCTCCTGACAACCCCTGCTTCAAACCCGCTGGCTCGCCTTCCAGAACCGTGAGACCCACGCCGTTTCCCAGCCGAAGCCACCGCGGCTCCCCACTGCCTGCCAGTGAAGTGGGACCGCTCCCCTGACGTCATGGCCTGGCCTCTGTCTCTTGCCTCCTGCCTAGCGTTACGATACACAGTCCGAGCTGAAGCCCACTGGGTTATTTCCTGTTCATCAGTCACACCCGGTACCGCCTGCTTTCGTGCAGATATTCCTATGCATACCCCCTGTTTAGGAAAAAGCCCTCTTGTGTGTCACCTCTCCTCTACTCTGTCACTGAACACTTCCGTGACCGGACGTGTGGGTTCCCCCTTCATCAAGCCAGCTGAGTGCTCTACAGTTCAACTCAGTTCTGATGCTATGACCTGGGGACAGCATCAGCTCCCATAGGCTAAGGGCTCAGTCCCACAAGTCTGTCCCCTCCCTCCACTTCAGATGCCAATTGTAAGTCCAGGTTGTCACTTATGCTTCTAACTGACCAGCTATAAATCAGAGGTTCCCTCCTCTGGTTCAGTTAATTTGCTAGGGTGGCTCACAGAACTCAGGAGCAGTTTACTTACCAGATCACCAGTTTACGATAAAAGGATACAACTCGGGAGCAGCCGGATGGAAGAGATGCACAGGGCAAGAGGCCACTGTCCCAGCGCCTCCGCCTGTTCACCAAGCACCATTGTTTAGGGTTTTTATGGAGGCTGCTTTTTTTTTTTTTTTTTTTTTTGCCGTGTACACGGGCCGCTCACTGTTGTGGCCTCTCCCGTTGCGGGGCACAGGCTCCGGACGCGCAGGCTCAGCGGCCATGGCTCACGGGCCCAGCCTCTCCGCGGCATGTGGGATCCTCCCGGACCGGGGCACGAACCCGTGTCCCCTGCATCGGCAGGCGGACTCTCAACCACTGCGCCACCAGGGAAGCCCATGGAGGCTGCTTTGTGTCGGCATGACTGATAAACTCATTGGCCATTGCTGATTAAGTCAGCCTCCAACCCCTCTCCTCGTCCCAGAGGTAGAGGCGAGGATGGGGTTGGTCTGAAAGTTCCAACCCTCTAGTCACAGAGCTGGCTCCCATCCTGCGGTTATCTAGGGGCTTTGCCAAAAGCACCTCATTAACATAAACTCAGGTGTGGTCGAAAGGGGCTTGTTATGAATAAGGAAAGACACCTTTATCTCTCTTATCACTTAGGAAATTCCAAGGATTTTAGAAGCTCTGTGCCAGGTATGGGGATGAAGACCAAGTATGTTTCTTATTATAAATCACAACATCCTACTTCCTCTATCCCATAACATGCCACCTCAAATGTCTCCTCTTTCTTAAAGCCTTTGCCAGTCACCCCGACCATGTATCCTCTCTTTCCTGTGATGCCCACAACTTAACGCCACTTGTTTCCTACCTGCTCTCAAAATCACAGCTGGGTTGGCAGGTCCACTCACTACTCCAGGGTGTGAGCAGGGGCTCAGCACAAAGTATAGGTGGAAACACGGCTTGTTAAATTGAATGGAAAGTTTGGGGGCAAAAAATGCAATTTTGCCTTTTTTTTTATATCTTTATCTTCCCTTTCATCTCCTCTTTTCCTTCCTTCCATCAGACATCTGAGCATCTACTATATGCCAGGTAAATGCTTGTTGCTAAAGATATAGCAACGATTAGACTTGACAAAAATACTTTCTCTAGCGGACCTTAAGATCTAATGAGGGGAGGCAAAAGATAAACACGTGAGAGATTTAGTTCGCTGAATGGTAATTAGTGCTGTGAAGAAAAGTAGAACAGGAAAAGGGGGAGAGAGTCCAGGGGGGGTGACCAGGAAGACCTCCCAGAGATGGTTCCACATGAGCAGAGAGAAAGTGAGCCATGAAGCATCTTAGGGAGGAGAACTCTGTTAACCTACAGCAATAAAACAGCCAGTTATTTTACCAGCAAAATGGGTTTATTCAGGAGATGGCGACCCACAGGCAAGTTTGGTAAAGCTGAGAGGAAACTCTTTTATAGAGGAGAAGGGGAATTTGGGAGGGGCTCGTATAAACAAAAAGTCCATTGGAGTAAACTGGGAGTTCGAAGTAGAGTGGCTTTTCATTGGCTGAGCTGTTGCCAGGGGAGGAGAAAACCTTTTTTCCTCCTGCTGGCAGTAGTGGAGTCATTTCCTGCCAGAGATGCCTTGGGATCTGTATTGATTTCCAATGGCATGCACGTGAGCGCTGCCCCTTCTGGCCTCTCGACTCCCTTTTAGTGAGTTTTCCCTTTGTTAGTTTTCACAACTCCGTGCACAAGGAATGGCCAGTGAAAAGGCTCAGTGGATGGGATATGCGTGGCGTGTTGGGGAAATGGCTGGGTGAGAAGAGCGGCGAGGAGAGAGTTTGTGTAATATTCTCTCTTTTCCCCTTCTACCTTCACTGTCTTCTAAGAGAGGTTCACCATCATGGCAATATTATTATCAGTATTATCAGTGCCAATGACTTAGACTGGTCAAACCCTAGCACCCTTTCCCTGCATCCCAGCCAGTCGAAGGCATACCAGCCCTGGCTATGTGATATAATAAAGGGCCTATGTTCTCTGAAAAGTCCTCATTTACCAGTTAATTGTATTGCTAACATAGCATTTGGATAGCTGCCTAGCTTTCTCTAGCTATGGAATTCCGCAGGCCGTCCCTGTGACCAGTTCCCAGGTGCAGAGTATCTGGTTGCCACGAGAAATCAGATGGGAACAGAGAAATTAAAGGGAATGGCAGAAAGTCCCGCAGCTAGTGAAGGGCAGTGAGCACATTCATAACCTCCAGAGAACGTGCAGTGGTTGTGTCTGACTGAGGTGGGATGACCACACCAGCTGTTTGGACACAGGCTGCTGCTGGGTTCCCATGTTGACACCTGCCGGGGGCCAAATCTTATTATAAGGGAAGATCTCACTGGTGGCCTGCCGTCCCCATGTTTCTCCTGACCTTTGACTCGCCTGGATGTATCTTTACTTCCAACCTCTTTCACACCAATGGTTCTGGTCCAAAACATCACTGTCTAGGTAGGTCTGGTGGCCCAGAGCTCCGTGTCACTGGGTCAGTCTGTGCAGGGTCTCTACGTCGGCACTCCTGGCAATGCTGGTTGGACTGCAGACAGCCCTGCTTGAAGTTTACGGTGCACACTGTCTCTTAGGTTTAAGGATTCCTATCTGGCCCTCAACAGAGACCCATACCTGAGTTTCCCACCTCATTGCGGCAGCAAGGTTTCTCACCTGATGGAAAGTAGTCTTGAGCCTTTTCATGTTTGCCTTCATAATAGCAGTGGTCAAACTATGCATAAAGATGTGACGCCGCATCCTGTGCCGCACAATCGTCACGGTGCTGGGGGCAGGGTGTCGCTATTCTTATCCCATTTTATAGATGAGCAACTGTTACATAAACAACCATGTAATACTCTGAGGTTCTTTGTGTTTATCATTTCCATTATTATTAAATGATTGTATGCTTCGGGGTTCTTTGAGATGAGAAAAAATTATAATTATTCAGCACTTGCTGAGTACCGGGCTGAGGGTTAGGTACTTTCCATTTTCAGGTTTAATCACACAGTAACGCTGTGAGGTAGGTATTCTTATTCTCATGTTCACCATGGAGGAAACAAAAGCTCAGAGAGGTTAAGGAGTTTTTCCACAGCTACACAGCTAGTGCATGACAGAGATGGAGGTCAGGTCTGTCTGACTTCTCAGCCCATGTGCTCCTGCAATACCTACCGTTCCTGAATCTGGAGAAGGAAGACACCTCCCAGTGGAGGAGCGCTGAAATTCCAAGTCGATATGAAAAACATCCTGCTGGGGCTTTGGAGTGAATGGTCACCCTAGCAACCGGGCTGCTTCCGTGGAGTGTGCCAGCCTGGAGGTTACTGGGGGTTACTCCAGGGGTGGGCAAGGCAGCTCTGGGTCCAGAAACAGATTATAAGAGTGAAAGACAAAGGAGCGTGGGAGTTCAGAGGCAAGGTCATTCGCTCAAAAACTCAGGGTCGTTCTGTTTCATCTCACTGAGCCTCAGGTAGCCCTGACGGGCAGCTGCTCTCCCAGAGCCAACCACAGCCGCACCTCTGATCTCCTGCACGTCCGTTTCTCCTCAGCCTGACTCCGTCCTACCGGTGCACAAAGCAGCCAGGCCTCTCCTGTGTGGAGAAGTGCGTGTCCCTGGGGCTAGGTCCACGCTCAGCTGTCATCAGATCTCTTATTTCCAGACGAGTCTCTGGGAAAAGTGTCTGTGGAACGTGGCTCACACGTACTGAGAGGTGATGAGGCTCCATTCGTGGAGCCGGGTGACTTGCATTTCTTTTTTTCTCAGTTTCTCACAACTACCCAGTGAGACAGGAACTGTAGGGGAATAGCATTTGCCACCCCAAAATGCCTCTTTAGCGTGCGGGTTATTTCAAGCTGAAAAGAATCAAGGCCCAAAAGGCTCAGGAAGAAACTTTGACCTTTCCCCTAACTGCCTAAAAGAATTTAGACAGGAGGCCTGTCCCTCCAAGAAAGCTGTCATCAGAGGGATCTGCAAAGACTATGGGTTGGATGAGGTGGGGAAACTCGAGATCAGAGTCACGCTGTGTCCCGTTGTCTCTGCAGCCCCCGGCAAACATTGGTCTACCAAACATTTGCTTTTCCATCTTCATGTGAATCGCCTTCCTCCCCTCTGAGGTCCCAGACCACTACCCCCAGCATCCTCTTCTGTCTTTGGCCAGAGATGGTATTTAAGGTGAGTGTTTTAGCCATTTTGGTGAGTTACTTAGTTTTCCTGGGTCTCCCGGGTATACACGTTATTGAACTTCTGTCTGATTTTCTCTTGTCAATCTGTCTCATGTCAATCTCATTCAGAGATGCCACCCCACCCTGCCCTAAGAAAAACCTGGAAAGGTAGAGGAAAATCTTTCTTTTCTCCCTGACAGTTCTGTTCTCATACCCATTTCATGGACTGGTAAACTAAGACTAATCTCAGTTAAAATAACTTATCAAGGCCACACAAGGAAGAAGTGTCAGAGTCAGGAGTCAAACTCAGGTTATCTGAGGATGTAAGTTTTGGAAGAGAAGGGATTTTCATTTTTATTCTGTTGTTCACTGAAACACCCATAGGTCTTAGATAAATGCCCCAAACAGAGTGGACATTTGATCAATATCAGTTGAATAAACCAATCTGTTACCAGAGTCTCCTCCTTAATCGCGATGGTGTGCTGTCCACTGCTGCCTCTCCCACCACTGCGATGCTGGGCTGCCCCTTCTTGCAACCTGACTCCCTCCCTCCCTAGCCCCCTACCCTTGGCCTCACCCTTGAACTTGCTCTGAGCAAACCAGTGACTGCTTTCTGGGCTCCTCTACGTTATTTGACACTGTTGAAAATTTCTTATTGAAGGTCTTTTCCTTTGTGGTGTCCATAATGATAATCCCTGGCAATTTTCTTCCCATCTTTCTGGCTGATACTTTCAGGACTTTTTTTTTTTAATTTTCCTCCCCTCCAGCCCACCTCTTAAATATTGCCTTTAGCCTTCTTAATTTTACTGCACGTGTGCGTGCATGCACACACACACACACACACACACACACACACACACACACTCATTTACATCTAATGCTTCAGCTGGAACCAGAACCTATAGTTTCCAAGTCTGTACCTGTAAGCAGACCTATGTCCAAGCTCCAGAATAACATTTCTGCCTGCCTGTTACATGCATACCTGGGGGGCTCTTGGTGGCTTCAAGTTCATCCTCTCTAAAATAGAACTTGTTAATTTGTCCTCCATGCCTGTTCCCTCTCCTGTACCCCCTATCTTGGCAAATGACACTATTATTGCCCAGGCTACCCAAAGCAGAATCTGGGAGCCACTGTCCACTCCCTCCACACTGTCAATCACTCTGTCCACTCTCCTGCTAAATGGCTCTCCAACCTACCCCTGCCTTCACCCCACTTCCTGTGCTGGTCACCCTGTTTCACCCCTACTCCACACATCATCGCTGCTTTCCTGAAACATTACACCATCTGTGCCATTCAATGGCCAAACACTTTTGTTTTTCTTGCTTTTTGGGTTTTTTTTTTTTGCGGTACGCGGGCCTCTCACTGCTGTGGCCTCTCCCGTTGCGGAGCACAGGCTCTGGACGCGCAGGCTCAGCGGCCATGGCTCACGGGCCCAGCCGCTCCACCGCATGTGGGATCTTCCCAGACCGGGGCACGAACCCGCGTCCCCTGCATCGGCAGGCGGACTCTCAACCACTGCGCCACCAGGGAAGCCCCACTTTTAACGACTCTTTTCCAAATAAAAGAGTTGGTAAGTTAGTAACTAAATGAAGGAATGAAGAGAAAAACTGAATTCAGGGATCTATCTACCGAAGGTTGCTTAGTCAGTGTGATACAGAAGAGAAAAGACCCCAGGACGGGTGAGCAGTTTGCCTCAGAGCAGATGACCTCTCCGAACGTAATTATATTTCTTTTTCAATTAGAATTGTCTTACCTAATCCTCCAGCAATCCTGTAGCTGGGTTACTTGTAACTCAGAAGGGAATATGTCATTTAACTTAAGCTCTACCCTGTGTAATTAAACAGCAGCTTCAGTGCGTCTTATTTCCCATGCATACCAGTTAGGACACTTCTTTTTTAGAGATATAAAGCTTGGACCAGTGACTTGGGAGAAGCAGGGAAGGACTGAGTCATTCACGTATGCCAGCCAAGGGAGGCCGTAAAGCACATTGGTTAGAGTGGTGTTTTTCAGCCTGTGAGTCTCAACTTATTAGGAAGTTGTGAAATCAATGTAGGGAGTTCTAACATTTGTAACGCAATAAAATACGATAAAATGTAACCAAAAATACCGAAGAACGTTGCTTGTAGCAAAGAGAAGTATTCGTCTGCGAAACTTTCGTTTCAGAGTTGTGTGTATCTGTCCTAGGTGGTAGTGTAATATTTCTTGTTCTGGACCATTGTCCGAAAGTTAGAAAACACTGGTCAAAATTATGAGCTTTATTAAATATTGTTGCTGATGAGCTCTGCTGCCAGCACCCTGAGTGACCCTGGACAATTGTTTAACTTCTCTAAATCATGGTTTTCTCTTCTATGAAATGAGAATAATAACACTCACTTCCTGATGTTATGATGAGGATTAAATGTGTTAAACATGTAAAGAAAGTACTTAGAATAGTGCTTGACATAGAGTACGAATTATATGGTTTTTAAAATTATTATTGTTATTATGGTCTCTCGTGAAGAACTGGACTGGGCTCGAACTATTTAACCCCATAAAGGAGAGAGAATAGATATGCAGGAACGCTGGTTCACAGTTGTCTATCAGTACAAATCCACGTGAGAAATAGAAAACGATGCTCCCGTTGTGTTGAGTCATTAATTCAATTCGACAGACATTTACTGAGCATCTACGACCCAGCCCCTGTGCTTAGGAGATTGGATTCTTTATTTGTACTGCTCCTACTGGCAGGAAAGCACTAAGCAAGCCTGAACCAGAATACCAAGTTGTGGAATGATGGTCCTTGCCCTTAAGCCTAGTGGAGTAGCTGAGATCCAAGAAGAAACGTCTCACTAAAAGGCAATACGTAATAAATACTATATTAATGGTATAAACTGTGCCACAAGAGAGCAATGAAAATAACTTCTGGCTAAAGGCATCAGCATGTGGGAAAAGGGGAGGAACAAAGGAGGATCCCTTTGAGAAAGGACTGGAAGAATGAGTGCTATTGAAATGAGAGAAGACAGAAGAAAAATTATCCTGAGCCAGGAAAGGACACACTCAAAAGTATGGAGACGAGCGATTGTGTTGCTTATTTAAAGGAGCACAGCATCTGCCATGAGGACTGTAAGACGTAAGAATGGAAGCAGAGGGAGAACTGGGTTGATGCCTTTGACTTTGTCATCACTGATAAGTTCGTCTTCTCCGGATTTCATTTCCAGCGTCCGAGCACCTCTTCCCATCCTCCCAGCTCAACTTCTCTTCTACGACCCCTGCAGCAAAACTTTGACCTAGAGTTTTCTGCAATCCACTGACCCTGCCACTTCTCCCACTCTCCATTACTCCCATGCATCTTCTCAGTCCTATCCATGGCCAAGCATCATCATCATCACACTCATTCCCTCCCCAACATCATGAACTCCTTTGCCCTCTTCCCTCTCCAGGGAGTTGCCAGCAGAGCCCGAGGCTGGTTAAACCAAATTGTCTACCTGCTCTGTGCCTGCTCCCTAACTGATGAACTCTGAAGAAAAAGTCCACACTGTGCTGTCGCACCTTAAATTCATGAGCGTGAATTTCCAATGGCACTCACCATGATGGGCAAACTTATAGCACTTCCATAGCATCTCTACTCTTGCAATCCCCCAAACTACTATTTCACACTTAATCCATAGAGCCAGTGCCAACAATTGTTTTATCACTTATTAGTTATATGGATTTAGTCGCAGCATGCCTCAGTGTCCTCATCTGTAAAATGGGATTAATATGGAATCCCCATAGAGGATTTTTATGAGAATTAAATGAGTTAATAGATGTAAAGCATTTATATACTGTCTGGCACGTAGTAATCTCAGTAGAAATATTTGCTATGATTATTGTTCTTCTCACTCATTAAAGACCTTATAACCTTTCCTCTTTCCTATTCACTCTTTTTTTTTTCCACTTAAAAAGTTTTATTTAAGAGAGAGATTCGTAATTTTTTATGGGACAGTTTTAGGTATAGTATAAAATTATTTCACTGATAATTATTTTATGAACATTCTGATCAAAAATATATTTAAGCTTTTTCGACACCTGTTCCTATTCACTCGTAATGACCTTACCTCAGACTTTATTTGGGCATACAAGCAATTGGACAGCAACACTATCTCCCTTTCACCAAGCCCACCATCCTTCTGGCATCAGTATCTGTGCCTTTCACCCTGCCTCCTGGCCCTTATCCAGAATCAAGCCTTCTCTTGGGCTCTGGAAACGTCTGCTCTCCTTCAAGGACTTCCATCCTTCCACTTCCTGTCCTTGTATTCTTTCTTCAGCCTAACCCTTCTAATCCTCCCATTCCACTGAGACCACGTGTTGCCTCTGTTTTCATCTTACTCTCCGTCTCAGCACTCCACACAGCTGATCACTCTCTCCATTTGCAAGCACTTCCTTTTCTTGGTTTCCATGATACCTCACTTTCCTGCTATTCCTTCTCCCTCACTGGGCTGTCCGTCCTTCACAGATAACGTTATCGGCTCTTCCTCTTGTGTTCAGTTCCAGCTATCAATGTGCCGAAAAGCTGGCGCCAGGCCCCCTTCTCTGTTCTACCCAAACACTCTTCCTGGCAACTTCACCCAGCCTCGTGGTGTTACCTACCTTGAGTCCCCCCTTCATCCTAAACGTTATTTCAGTCTTTTACTCTTTCCAAACCTAGATACCTATGTCAAATATTTATATTTATTTATTTCACCTCTTCGCTGGAAAGTTTAATAGTTACCTAAAACCTAAGATGGTAGAAAGAGAACTTCAGATTACCTACCCCTGTCACCCTGCTACTCCTTGAAACTCCCCCAATCTCAGTACACAGCATGTAGTTGTTCAACCCCCACATCCATAAAGTAACCTTGATTTCTCCCTATCCTTCACCACCACACCTAAATCATCAAGTCCTGTCAGTTCCATCATCAAAATGTATTCCAGACCAATGTACTCCCCTCCATCTCTACTACTCCCACCCTGGTAGGGCAACTCATTCCTACCATTTTTGCCCTGCCTACACTTTATTCTCACAGAGCAGCCAAAACAATTTTCAACTAAATACATCAGACCACGTTACACTCCTTTTCAAAACTCCTCCAGTCGCTTTTCCCATTCTTATCACACTTGGAATAACACAGAAACGAACTCCTTTGCCTGACTTTCAATTCCCAAACTGACCCGGGCCCTGCCTCTCCCTACAGCCTCATCTGAGACCATCTTCCCCTGGATCATACACTCTAGCGACACTAGCTTTCTTTTTGTCCCTCAGACTTTTCAAGCTCATGGCCACCTTCTTGCTGTGTTCCCTCTGCCTGCAATGTTCTTCCAGCAGTTGTCACAGGGCTGTTCCTCCTTGCCCTTCAGACCTCAACTTGAAGGCCACGTCCTCAGTGAGGTCATTGGTGACCACCACTTAAAATAGTCATTAGTCGCTCTATCATTCATTTTATTTTAGGCCTCTGCATGGCATTTATCTCATTATTATTCACTCATTCATTCACTCAAGTTTTATCGAGGTATGATTGACAAATTGTAAGATATTAAAACTGTACGTCATGGGGTTTCCCTGGTGGCACAGTGGTTGAGAGTCCGCCTGCCGATGCAGGGGACACGGGTTCGTGCCCCGGTCCGGGAAGATCCCACATGCCGCGGAGCGGCTGGGCCCTTGAGCCATGGCCGCTGAGCCTGCGCGTCCGGAGCCTGTGCTCCGCAACGGGAGAGGCCACAGCAGTGAGAGGCCCGCGTACCGCAAAAAAAAAAAAAAAAAGTGTACATCATGATGATTTGATAGATGTATACATTGTGAAAGGGGTCTCCCCATCTAGTTAATTAAAACACCCATCACCTCACATGCTTGCCTTTGTGGAGGGTAAGAACATTTACATTCTACTCTCTTTTGCAAATTCCAAGTCTACAATACTACAATGCTATCGACTATTGTCACCATGTTTTTTTTTTGTTTATTTGTTTGTTTTTTTGTGGTATGTGGGCCTCTCACTGCTGTGGCCTCTCCCGTTGCGAAGCACAGGCTCCGGACGCGCAGGCTCAGCGGCCATGGCTCACGGGCCCAGCCGCTCCGCGGCATGTGGGATCTTCCCGGACCGGGGCACGAACCCGCGTCCCCTGCATCAGCAGGCGGACTCTCAACCACTGCGCCACCAGGGAAGCCCGGTCACCATGTTTTACATTAGATCCTCAGATCTTATACATCTTAGAGCTGAAAGTTTGTTCACTTTTACCAATCTCTTCCTACTTCCCCAGCCCCAGCCCCTGGCAACCACTTTTTTACCCTCTGTTTCTATGGGTTTGACTTTTTTAAAAAAATGCCATGTATAAATGATATCAGTATATGCCTTTCTCTGTCTGGCTTACTTCCCTTCATGTGATGCCCACTAATGTATTTATTTTTTGATGTCTACCCTTCCCTCTCCTCCCCACTGGGCAGTGGGCTCTATACACCTTCTTCTGTCCATTCACTACTCACCGTATGACCTACAACGGCCATATTCTAGGGATTAAGTACACTTCTTGCTGCATGAGAGATGAGAAAATGGCTGTGGGGTTTCATAATTTAGGCTATGGGGGGCAGTGATGTGGTGAAAGGGGTCTCATTCTCCTTCTTCTTCAAAACCCCAGGCTGATCTCTGACAGACCATGTTCACAGAACCCCAGTCCTTTCATCCCATCACACAGCCTTTCTTCTCTCCCAATTCTCTTCACCTACGTGGTTTCAACTGCCTTCTGACAGTCCCTGATCCAATCCATTCTACATGCCACCATCCATCCTCTTAAAATGCTGCTGTCACCATATTGCTTTCCTGCCCCAAATCTTCATAGGTTTCCCACGGTTTACAGAATAAAGTCCAAAAGCCTTCACCTGAGGCAAAGAAACTTCTGCTATGCCTATGAAAGCTGCCTCTGGATATAGAAAGAAATGCTAAATGTTTCCGGTCCAGCAGCTGGAACACTCTGAGATGAATTATTTCTCCCTTTGTAGCTCAAGTAATTTCTCAAACAGTGTGGCTGAAAATTCAATGCCACATATCCCTAGAGTAACGTCTTCTGCCCACCAACCCAGAACATCTGAGCAGGGGTCCGCAGTGGTCTCACCACAGGTACCTGAGCTGAAGGCGAGAGTACTTCAAGATGATGTAAGGGTTCCAAAAGCACGAAGTCAGCCTGGAGTACTTACCAAGGCTCCCTGATCACTTCCTTTAGAAAAAGATTGGTGGATCTGTTGAGTGGTCCAGCATGCTTCTTCTCCTCCTTCCATTCTTTTGATTCCAATCAGCCTGGACCAGCGGGTCTATGCTAACTGCACGTTAGAATAAAATGGGGCACTTTAAAAAAACTTACCAAGGAGCTTCCCTGGTGGCGCAGTGGTTAAGAATCCGCCTGCCAATACAGGGAACACGGGTTCGAGCCCTGGTCTGGGAAGATCCCACATGCCACGGAGCAACTAAGCCTGCGTGCCATACAACTACTGAAGCCTGTGCACCTAGAGCCCGTGCTCTGCAACAAGAGAAGCCACCGCAATGAGAAGCCCGGGCACCGCAACGAAGAGTAGCCCCTGCTCGCGGCAACCAGAGAAAGCACACGTGCAGCAACAAAGACCCAACGCAGCCAAAAATAATAAATAAAATAAAATTTATTAAAAAAAGAAACAAAAAAAGTGTAGCAATGCCTGATCCCCAGTGCAGTTGACTCGAATCAGAGTCTCTGGGGTGGAACCCAAGCATCAGGGTTGTAAGTCTATGACCCGGTGATCAAGAAATGAAGCAGAATGGACTTACAGGAAGGAAGACTTCAGGGAATCCTGACCCTTTCTAGAACGTCAAGTACCAAAGTTTAAGAAACTACACGAGTGTGGGGTGAGGGTGGCAAAGAAAGATAATGGGGAGAGAAGGAAAACTAAGATGATTAAACTAATAGCTAAAATATATAAGAGCTAATATATATCAAGGAGGCACTGCTCAAAGTGCACTATCTTCCCTGCAGTCCTATGAGAAAAATATTATCATCTCCATTTTACAGATGACAAATCAGAGACACAGAGAGAAGGTGAAGTAATTGCCCAAGGTCAGCAAGGTGACGGCAGGATCTGAACCCAGAAAATGTGACTCCAGAGCCCGGCCTTATCCACCACTAATAGCAGCAGCTGCCCCAAGTGCTTACATGGGCGTTACTGAGCACAAGGCACTGTTCTAAGCATTTTACATATCATCTCATTTAATCTTCAGAACAATCTCGTGGCGTGGGCACTGGTATTTCATCATGTGCAGGTTACAGATGAGGACATTGAAGCACAAGCAGGTTAAGGGACTCCACCAAGGTCTCTGAGCTCTCTACTGGGAGGGGGGCATTGGAGCATCCTGTGTGCCTTCTTGGGGTCCCAGCTTCAGCTATCCTCCTGGAGATAAGGCACCTGCACCCGTGGTTTTGCTAGTCCCAAGAAAATGCTTGTCAACTTCTTGGCAACACCACGCACTATTTAAGAAGAACCTGGAACCCTGTTTATGAAGGCAATGGGGATCCCATAGCTGACAGTAGACTAGCAGTATGAGTGCAGTTGAGGGGGAGGCAGGGTCCCCTCATCTCCTCGCAGAGGCATTTCTGTAATGGGAAATTCTGAACTTGACCTCTCTCCGAGGAGCTGGGCTGCACATAATTTACTGCAAAAGGTTCCAGGCTCTTGTGAGGCCCCTCTCGCTGTTTCTGGGTTCATCCCCATCCTGGGTAGAGAGTCCACATATGCCTTTAGAGTAGGCTGTTCGTAATTCACATCAAATCTCCTCAACCCCAGCAGTGCACCATCCTCCAGGCTAGACCTTCCTCCTTCCAACCCCCCTATCAATATGTACCATCTGAAACTTCTATTATAAAAATTCCCTAAATGTATGAAGGAAACTTCACTGGAAATTGCCCATACTGCGTCTACAAGGACCCCGCTTTCTTTCCGTCTGTTAAATGTACCCATTGTTGAATTTTCCATCTGGTGCTAATGAGTGATAATGCTCTCCTTCCGGGTGTCATCATACTTCCATTACGACTGGTGGCTTTTGGAGGCAAGACAGGCATCAAGGTTGGGAATTTCAGGTACCTTGGCCAAGTTGGAAAGTTCGAATTCAATTGTGTTGGCAAGAGGGAGCTTTTGCAGGTTTTTGAACAGAAGTGTAACATGGGACCTACTTTTGAAAATCAATCTGGCAGCGATACCTAGAAGAAATTGGAGCAGGCAAAGGAACTGTTGGTTGGAGCGTGATGTCGCAAAGCCAAGGGCTTGGAAATGCTGGCACTGAACACATGGATTCAACAGCACAAACCGTTTTCACTGCGAAAACGGCGGTCAAAAGCACGGCTAGCTGATGATGGATTTGTATTAGGAGGACGGCACTTAAAATATATGTCTCTCCTGAGCTGCTTTTATCTTCAGATACCATGTTAGGAGAAAGCTTCCATACACCTGTCATAACTGAGTTAGTGGCCTCCTCGTTGCATTAAATCTTCTATTTTCAGACTTGAAAGTCCCGAACAAGTCACTCCATTTCAAAGGGATGAGGATGCTATTTCATCTCTCTTTATATTATGCAGGGTTGGATCCAGGCAGAAGTTTTCTCATTTACCACCTCCCCCTGTGTTGGCTCTTGCCTCTCCTTAGTCACTTTATCCATCTCTGAACCCATCCAGGGCGCTCCATAGAGGGAGAAAGGGAGAAAGCACCTCCCTTTCTCTCTCTGCACATCATCCTCCACTATGCCCGCCATCTTCCCCAGGTCAACGGAAGCATGACTGGGGTCACAGTGGACGGTACATTGAGCTCTGACCCTGGCACGGTGACAGACAACTTGAGAGGCAAATTGCTTGAGGTCTTGTCGCCATGAGAAGGGCTTTTCCAACCTGTTGGCCGAGCCTTGCCATGGTCTACACTGCTGCCTGAACATGGTGTTAATCACGCTCGTGACACAAGAAAGACCTGGGCCCAAGTGCTTGTGAACCTGAGTCCTGTGTTTCTGCAAATTCTTTCCAGTTTTTCAGCCAAACAAAAGGAGGAAGACCTCAATCACATCCTTCCAAATTATGGCTACTGTGCATTGGAATAAAAAGTAGGATATGTTGCCATCGATAGTGTGGGCAACTCAGATTTCTTTAATGATTCAGGGGGAAAAAATTGCTAACTCACCATTCAGGCTGCATTCTCCGTCCCATCGCTACTCCAGGAGCAGCAAATCAGCTTTCACAATTTTCCCTCTGCCAACTGCTAATCTTAAGCGGGGTCTGAAAGTTACCTCTTCCTACCTTTCCTCTCTTCCTGTCTTTCTCTCTAATTCTTTTTCTGTTTCTCTTTGCTGGGTGTCACCCTACTTCTTTTCCTTTCTTTAACTTCTGGTCTTCTTCTCATCCTCAAACAAAAGAAAACAAAACAAAAACAAATCACTCTGCTCCTTTTAGAGTATTCGCTATCTCAGCATATAGCAACTTCATTTACCCAAGGACCCAAGGCAAAATTCTGGAGGTTATTCTATTGAGTTTGGCTCTCACACTGGAGCTTGCCTCAGAATACCCTGCAGGGTTTGCTAACATGAAGATTTATGGGGCCCCAGCCTCAGAGTCACTGATACAGTAACTGATTTGAAGGTCTGACACCGGCCACAAAATTTGCACAAAATTTGCAGATCCCATCCAGCAAATAACTGATCAGGTTCCATTGATTTCTGTCTACAAATTAGTCTGTCTCCTCCCTGGTACCTCTGTCCTAGTTTGGACTTTTGCCATTCTTTCGTGAACAATTCCAATGACCCGCAAGCTGGCCACCTCCACCTTCGCTATGTACTGCCAGTGAAATGATCCATCTAAAACCCGTCAGACCCCACTTGTCCCAGGTTAAAAATCTTCAGTGGCTCCCACTCTACCAGCAGAATAACGTTTAGCTTTTTAGCATGGCTGGCAACGCCCCAAGGGACCTGTCTACCTCCCCACACTCCTTTTGCATTACTCCCTGTGATACCGAAGGGCTAGGAATTCCCAGCACATACTTTGCGTTTCCCTGTTCTCTTGGACGCGGGCACGCTTTCTAGACCACTCCTCTATCTGTGCATTGGGCTCTGAGCTCAGCCTTCAGTTGTTCGGGAGCCCTTCTTCAAACCCCCGCAAGGTGGCCTCAGTGACCCCATGCTGTTTTCCCAGCATTCCCTAGCACATCTCCACACTGTTCCTCAGGACCTGATACTGAAATGTTCTGTTTGTGCACCTTCTCGTGCCGCAAAATTTGCACTTTCTTACAAGATCCTGGGTGATGCTGCTGCTGCTGGTCTGGCTGTCACACTTTGAAAACCATGGTTCCAGAAGCCTCCTTATTCTCCTTTCCCCCCTTTTTTTTTCCCCATCCAGCAAATAACTGACGAGGTTATTTATGGAGTTTTGTCTCCAGCAGGTAGGTCATGAATGTGCGCTGAACTGACTTCCTCCCTATAATTCCTTCTCCCCTTCTCCTTCTCATGGCCCCGTCCTCCTCTTCTCCTCCACCCACCTCTCCTTGATCATCCCAGAAGAGATCAAAGATCCTGAAAGGGCCAAGAATGGCTAAGTTTCCCAGCACAGTGGCCTCTCCCAGTCAGTCTGGGAAGCCGAGTGATATTTTCTCGTGTATCCTTAAGAAGAATACGGATTCGCTTTGCACAAAACGGGCCTTTCTCTTCAAAGAGCTTGGGGAGCTCTATAGCTCTGGCTCTGCCGTCCTAAGTGGAATCCCACCAGGGGAGCAGAGGCCAAAAGGAGATTAATGTGGCACCTTGAGAGGCCAAAACCCAAATTAAATACGTTTCTTTTGCCGTGTTTATGAGTCACCGTGGCTGCAAGACTCCACGGCTCTGCAGAATCTGGTACTTCTACTGTTTCATTTCTAAACTTGAATAAAGCCAGGCTGGAGTGTGCTGGTTCATGAGTTTCAGACCTCAGAGAGCATGAGTAGAGATAACAGAAATCAGGCACAATCCCCGATGTCAAAATGTGTTGTTTGCTCCTGTCTCTCAAGTTCTTTCTGCTTCAGTTTTCTGAACATGAAATGACAACCTCACAGGAAGAGGCCCCCAACTTCTTAGCCATCTACTGGATATTAATAGATAACAACGTTGATGCTAAAAATGTAAATGGGTGAAATTGATGACAGTGGGAGGAGGCTAATGTAATATTTGGTATTAACATTTTAAAATAGGGAAGATGAATAAATGTTGGAAATTAATCAGAGGGCAATGTTTCATCGGATCATTTTATGGACTCAGTGTACACTGTGCACATCCTCCTACAGGCATATGCAAACGCATAAGCCTCCCATATTAAATAGTAGACTAGGGGATGATAAGTGCTTTAGGTGTATAAAATAGGATCATTTTCATTATTACGATTATTGCGAATTTGAACACTCTTTATTGCAATCGTTATTTGCTTGGAGAACTTTCCTGGGTTTGGCAATTTTTCACCATCATTATGAATTTCTCTATGGCAGGCAACAGGGCCTCTGGATGAGAGAAGGGTGAGGAATGCGGACAACAGGTTGGAAAAGAATCCTGTTTATTATCAGAGCTTCTCTGGCCTGACTGCTGAATCTTTGGACCATTGGTAGTCTGAGGCACCTGTCCCATACCTTCCATTTCTGAGAAATAGCCACTATTTTCTGCACTAGGTTGTCAGATGTTGAGAGACTAACAAGTTAAGAAACCTAAGGATTCTTACCAGTAGGAACTGCCTTGATCTATAAGCATCAGACATAAAGGAAGCTCTGGGTTCTTTGTTCTAACAGCTTAATAAGGAATGGCTGTGGTTGCTGGCCTTAAAATGTTGATGGAAACATGTCAACTCAAGGTGCAATATGGCAGCCCTCTTTACCAGTAGGCAAAGCTTTTCTCAGGGGCTCTTCCAGGAAAACCGTTAGTTGGAGCCTGGTGAATATACTCAACCAACAGGAGGAAGAAGAGATGAATGGTTCTTGACCACTGTTCTTTTGGTTGGTCTTCTAATGTGAAGCCTAGTCCTATTACTCTTTTTATTTGTGTTGGTCTCACTTCCTAATTCTCTAGTTACAAATATGAATGAGGAAGTGTCCTACCAAGCTTTTAATGCTGTCTCCTTTATAAGCCATTGACCCGAATAACGAGAGTCTCTCTCGATGTTGATGACGAGGAGCTTAAACCAGCAGCACCCAATTCACTTGGCAAGCATTTCTGAACCATGCGGTCTAGGTAGTTTTACTAATGACTATGTTACAGATAAAAACATTTGGGCTGACCTCTGGCAGATGGGACTGCCCTGAACTCAGCAAAGGGAAATAAAAAAATAATGGATTTAATAAAGGAGATTTAATTTAATTTTTTATTAACTTCATTGGTTTTTAATTTGTTTCCTTTTAAAGTTAATTCCGTTGAGTTGAAAGGCCCGAGTTAAGGTTTTCTGTGTTGGGGCAGACCACCCTCACCAAACGCACACACATAGATGAGGCTGCAACTGGGCAGGACTTCTCAGTGGGCCAATGAAATGTACAGGAATTCATGGCAACGTGTTTATGAGAGGAAGGGGCAGGGGAGGATGAGAGACTTTGCACGGAATAACAGTTATCTCAAAAAGTCCAACGCTACATAGAGCACAGCAGAACATTCGAGGAGGAATTCTTGACGTTTTTTTGTTTTATGCCCTCTTTAAACCCTTCTCCTTCCTTTCTGATTCCTAAAACAGGATATATTACAACAACGACCATAATAGTTACAATGTAAGGAGCACTTAGGATTGTGCTACTCATTTTCTGTGTATTACAGCATTAAAGCCATACAATAATCTGTGGAGTATATACTATTTTATCCCCATTTTACATACAAGGAAACTAAGGCACAGAGAAGGTGAGTAACTTGCCCACGATCACACAGCTAAAAAATGAAGGAGGCAAGACTTGAATCCAGGCAGTCTGACCAAAGAGAAATGAACAAAATACCACAGTTTTTCTAGCCCTATGGAAAGATCAAGACAGATTGATAAATAGAGACATTTGGATCCTCTAGGAGGGGTTACATATTCCCAGACTCTGGGGGCCATAAGTAATCGGTCTCCTGCTGCAGGCTCAGAAAATATAGGAAATATTTCCATGTGGGTGTGGTCACCAGCCTCCAAGGTGACCCCCAAGGATCGTGTGTAGTCTCTGCCATCTCGTGCTGGGGTTGGTCTATGTGACCATTAGCAAAGGGCAGAAGTCATGGTATGATACTTCCAAGGTAGGTTATAAAGGGATATGGCTTCTATCTTGGTGGTATGTACTCTCTCAGATCGTGGACTCTGTGGGGGAAGAGCCCGTCACGAGGACATTTAGAAGAGACTGTGGGGTTGGCATGGTGGCGAGGAACTAAACTCTCTAGCCAATAGTCAGAGAGGCCAACAACAACATGGGCGAGGCTGGAGGCAGATTCTCCAGCCCCATTCAAGTCTTGAAAGCATTGCAGCCTGGCTGACAGCTTGATTAACCAGAACAACCCAGCTAAACCACTCCCAGATTCTTAACCCTTAGAAACTGTGTAAGATAATAAATATTTATTGTTGTGAACTGTTAAATTCTGGGATCATTTGTTACACAGCAATGGATAACTAATACATAAGATGTGAAGAACAAGACTACAGTAGCATGTGTGTGTCAGGGGCTAGTGGATAGGAATATACAGACTCGAGGAAAAAAGGGGGATGCTGTGATCGGAGTAAGTAAAGAAGCATTTGATTACAGAAGTGTGCTTTCACCACGTGGAAGTTTTTGTCTGTGTGAGCCTGCAATCAGGAATGAAGGTGGGCTGGTGTGTTGTATGCAAATCAATATTTATGAGAAAGCGTGAGATAAAATGTTCCTGGTGGGAGAGAGGCGGTGAGCTCTCTAAGGCATGTGAGTTTTACAAGTGCCTCTCAGTTTTCCCTTATTCGCAAAATGCTCAGTATTGAGGCATGAAGCCCGCAGGTCTCAGGAATAGCCCAGCTTTGATAAGAGAGGCCTCTGTGATATCCAGAGAAAGGCTTTCACAGTCCGTCAGTTAAAGCGGAAGCATCAGGACATCAGGAGCAGATGCAAGGTTTCTGGGCCATAATCAGAGAAATCGGTCAAGATCGATCAAGATCACCCAGAGCTCAGTCTACCCAGAGGAAGAGTTCAGTAAAAACTGGCCCCCTTGCCACCTTGCAGAGAGCCTCGACCTGGGGTCTGAAATGCAGCCCTGATCCAGGTGTAGTCTCTTCCCAGGGCTGCCGTAACAAAGTACCACACACCAGGTGTCTGAAAACAACAGAAAGGTATTCTCCCAGTTCTGGAGAACAGAAGTCCCAAATCAAGGAGTCGGCAGGGCTGTGCTCCCTGCAAAGGCTCAAGGGAAGAATCCCTGCTTGACTCTTCTATCTTCTGGTGGTTGCTGGCACTCCTTGGCCTGTGGACGCATCTCTACAATCCAATCTCTGCTGCTGTCTTCGCATGGCATTCTCCCCTGTGTCTGTGTCTCTGTGTACATCTGTCCAAATATCCCTGTTCTTATGAAGATGCCTGTCGTATAGTATTTAGGGTCCACCCTGTCTTAATTCAGTAACATCTTCAAAGACCCTATTGCCAGATAAGGTCACATTGATGGGTTTTATGTGGATGTGAATTGTGAGGGACACTATTCAGCTCAGTATATCAGGTGTGATCCTGATGTTAAGTATCTCTTCCTTGCCATCTATTCCAGGCAACACTGGTCAAGTGTGGCAGTCGTGCTGGACCCCCGTCACACACATAGCTTCCATTTCCTTGACCTCTGTTTAACTTCTCTCCCAAACTCCCTCGGCCCCATCTCTTCTACCCACCTCTTCTAACTGAAGAGTGGCCAGCTGACATAGCTCTGGTCAGGAATTAAGGAGAGTAAGGATCCTGTTCGGGATCTGTTGCTATGGCGTGCGTTTTTCCATCTATCAACCGGCCAGGTGTCGGGCATCTACATCTGCTATGGGTTAGTGGTGTATTAGGTACACATAGTCCCTTGGCTCTAATGTCACAGGATTATTGAAGAAACTGGCAATAGAATCATTCAATAGTTGCTTCTTCTTACTCTTCAACAGATTAATATTATCAAAACTGATACTGTAATTTTCCAGATGCCTCTGTCTTAGACTTAGGCTGTTACTTCTTGTGAACAAAGTACACTGTGATTTGGCTTTGTTGTTGTTTTAATAACAGCTTTATTGAGATATTGTTCACATATCATAAAATTCCCCCATTTTAAAGTGTACAATTCAGTGACTATTTCCCCCTAGGATTGTAATACATTTTTTTCAGTTATACATATACATGTATCTATTCTTTTTCAAATTCTTTTCCCATTTAAGTGGTTACATAATATTCGGCAGAGTTCCTTGTGCTATACAGGAGGTCCTTGGTGGTTATCCATTTTAAATATAGCCGTGTGTACGTGTCAAGCCCAAACTCCCTAACTATCCTTCCCCCACTTCGCCCCTGAAAAAATGAAATTAGAACATTCTTTAACACCATATACAAAAATAAACTCCAATTGATTAAAGACCTAAATGTGAGCCCCGACACTATAAAACTCTCACAGGAAAACATAAGCAGAACACTCTCTGTGCTTTGGCTTTGAAACAAAAACTTACTCTGTACACACAGAGAGGTACAGAAATAGAACAGGGGCACACACACTGGCTCGCATATATATGAGAGCAAGCGTTTGATGTTGGAAGAGTGACCACGATTCTTTACTGTCTTGCAAAGCAACACCAACTTTGTAAATTAATATAAATTTCTTAATTTCTATAATTGTGTGGTACTTTTTCGTTTCAACTAATATCTAAAAACACGTGAGCTGCGTTGGCATAGCCTGTGGGCTTCTCGGTTTTCTGGGGTTTGTTTGGGCCAGATGGTAAAAATAATTAAACTCAAGGTAGATTTGGACTGCACAGCTTCCAGACCACGTAAGCCCCTTGTGCTTCTCCGCCTCTCTCTCTGCACCATTTCAGGGCTTTATTTTTACTCCACAGTTGCCTGCTCCTCTTGATTCTTGAGCTGGTGACTGATCTTCTAGCTGGGGAAGGCCCTTCCCGATTCAAGACATAACTACAAAAATTCCATCCCAATGGCACCAAAGTTACAAATGTCTCCTTACAGGCCCCACCTTTCCCTACCTGTAACTCTCTAGACTAGCTTTTGATGTATATTCCCTACCCTGTGCCATTAGACTGAAGAATTCCCCCCAGATGATTATTTGGGCTGTTCTCTTTCAGTAACATCAGCTGCTCCAAGCTCGCCTTCCCTACTTAGTCTCTTGTTCCCCTTTGCTCCTTTCTCTTCACCCCAAAAAGTAGCTGCAAGGCTTCAATGGCCAGTGCTATCTTACCTTGGGAAACTTTCTTCAATACAGCTCGTTCTTCTGAATCCAAGAATTACCAATTCTTTTCTCAACGACCTTATTTTGGTTCGTTCAATATGCTTCTCTTTTATTGCCTTAGGATTTCCTCTAGTTTTTAGCTTATTTGCAGGATAGAGGTTACTGTGGGGCTAAAGTCTAATCAGGCCTCCTGGGAAACAGGCTCTCTTTGATGCCTCATACAGAGGTGGCCTTGCAGAATCTCCCACCAAAGAAGGAGGCTCACCAGGAAAATGCATGTCTGTTCTACAGGTGGCATTCCTAGTCACTTACTAAACTATGATCACTTGGGATTTAAAATAGGACTCCATGGTCCTCCCCTGAAGATTAATATTTAATTCATAAATTACTTATTGAGCAACTTCACAGCTTGGTGTTGTAGGGAATTGCAAAAATAAACAATACTGGTATATGCCTTAACGTGGTTTATAGTCTAATAGGAGAGGTGAGGTATTGACTCAAATAACTGTACTACACAATAGAAAGGGATACATACTGTAGACAAGATACAATTTGCTAGGAAATCCCAGAAGAAAGGGAGTAATTATCCATTTCTGGGAGTCAGGAGAGTCTTACCATTTGAACCTGTGCTTGAAGGATGGTAGAATTTGAACATGATGTAATCAGGGCAAAGGCCCCCCAGATGAAAGTAACATCCCAAGTCAAGAGAAGAGTATTTGAAGGTCACAGCGAGTCTTACCACTGGGCTGGAAACACGGGTGTGGTGAGAAAGTTGGAAAAGGAAACCGAAGACAGAGCTCGTGGTTTCCTGAAAGCCAGAAAGGGGGATTTTATATTTGTGGGTAGTGGTGAACTTCTGATGGCTTCCGAATAAGGAGCAATCTGGCCTGAGCTTTCAGAAGACTACCCCGGCAAGAGCGTACACGGAGACTTGGAGGAGTGTATTAGGTGAAGCTAAACAACAACGAACAAACAAAACTCCAACCTCAGTGGCTTAAAACAGCACACTTTCTCATCCCTATGCATGTCTGCATCACATTGGCAGGGGCTCTGCTCCAGCACATCCTCATCAGGCACCTGCTGGCACAGGCTTTACTCTCTGCAATGATCTAAGTCTCCATCACAGAAGAGAGAGGGCAGAAGAGAGAGGGCAGAAGGCTTACAAAGGGAAAAAAAAGATTACCCTTTCCAGAAATAATCATTAACCTTTAACTACTGATTACCTTCAATGAAAGGATGCAATAGTTATGATATGGATTTAAAATTGTTAAATTTATGTTGAAATTAATAAGTAGTATCTGATATTTTAGGGACTGGGTAACCTTGATAAAAGTAATCACGAGGGACCAACTCAAGAAGTGCTGGAAAGTTCACTGATACCTTTGTTTTGGTTTTACACTTCACACTGGAGATCATGTTACTCCTACAATTAATGTTTATGTCAGCCCAGGATAAATGACTCATACATTTTGAGGTGTTGGGGTTTTTTTAATGTCTTTTCTAAATTAAATATGAAATCTGAGTGGTGTTCAAATCTCTCTTATTTAGCATCTGGTAAACAACAACAATGAAAAGATGTCAAAACCCATTTTGTTCATAAGCCATCTAGGCAATACTTTCTTTTTCTTTTTTTTGCGGTACGCGGGCCTCTCACTGTTGTGGCCTTTCCCGTTGTGGAGCACAGGCTCTGGACGCGCAGGCTCAGCGGCCATGACTCACGGGCCCAGCGGCCATGACTCACGCTCTGCGGCATGTGGGATCTTCCCGGACCGGGGCACGAACCCACGTCCCCTGCATCGGCAGGCGGACTCTCAACCACTGTGCCACCAGGGAAGCCCGGCAATACTTTCTATGATGACCCCTATCTAACTCTTAGTGGACAGTCAAGAGTAGATGACGCTATGAGATTGATCCCTACTCCTTTTGTTTTCCTGAGATTTCTGAACTAAATCCGAATTTCCAGGCTATACAAAAGTCAACGATGCTGTTTTCTGGGAAAACTGCACCAAACGTGTTGCAGGTTACCTTCCGTTGAATGCTCTTCGATGCAGAGGGCTTCAGCCATGACCTTGAATTCCAGGACGGCCCTGTCTGGGGATGATACTGGGGAAAAATGGAGCCAAAGAGACAAACTGTGTTCTCAGAAAACTGCGTGCCTTGCCACCCACTTTTCCAGACTTAGCAAGTAGGACATTTGCCTCATTATGTAGGTAAGTGGCCTACATTCTCCTCCCCCCGTTGGTGCCATGAGGAAGTCTCCTTTAAGTGCTCCTATTACCAGCTCAACTGCTTGTGGAGAGTTGCTAAGTTGCACAACTGGGTTGTGTGTAGGCTGCGGGCTTTGGCCTTTTCTATGTCTTCACCTGCACACGGATGCCAGGAAGAATCAGAGACAAACACTGCCTTTAATCACCCTTTCTTGGGGGCTGCTTTTCCCTAGAGACAGACTCTGCTGGGGCGTTTTTGAGCTGAGTCCAACAGACCCAGAAAATATGGCAAATGAGAGAGCCAGGTTTTCTGGCAGGAAAAAGGAAACCGGCTTTCATGCTCAATGAGGGACCCATCACAAATGGAGTCCAAGTGCATCGGGCCACAGCTGAGAAAAATGCCAAGCTATTAGGAACCCATGCTTAGCTTTCTAGAACACCAACAGATAGAAGTACGGTCACGGTGCCCTCAGCCTTCATTATCAGGGCTGACCAGGCAGAGAGATCCTTCAGCCCAGCCTGTGGGGTGGGAAGGGACTCGAGGAAACGAAATTCTCTACTCACCAGCAAAGCCAGAGACACACGTTCTCTCCTCTACATTTATGCAAACAAGGCACAAGTCAAGTGATGTATTTTCTAGAGGAAATCTTGAGAGGTATCACACAGTTTCGAGCGAGCTCCATCTCTACGGCACCAACACCTGTCTCTGTCCATGTTAATAAGGACATTCCTGAGCTGATGAAAAATGGATAATAATTATTAAGGCATTTTTTGAAAAGATAAAAGGGACATAACAGTAAATGGTGGTCTTGTTATTTATATTGCTACTATTATAAACGACTTTGTACATTTGGTAGAGTTCTACAGAGCCAACTTCAAACTGATCTTTTTTGTTTCAAAACCGGCAACCCACGGTATATATGGTAACTCTGTTGACCAGAATATTGAATGAACATAATAAATTTAAGTGGTCATGCTGAATTACAGATAGCTTAAAATAACTTGAGAGTTTCTTTCATAATTGATGGCTACCAGATTAACAGTATTCAGAATACAATTTCATAAAATTATGTGACCTTCTTCCCAATTTCTAACAAGTTCATGTATATTTTTAGGAATATGTATATACAAATATACATATAAGACTCGTGTCACCTGATTTTCTGCACGGGGTCAGGGCCCTCAGGACTGGCCACAGAGTCAGTGAAGGAGAGGTGGAAAGCCAAGCTTTGCAGTCGGGCAGATGGTTCTTGTCTACTTACTGTTTAACATTGGTGCGTTACTTAACCTCTCTGAGTCCTGGTTTCCTCATCTGCAGTATAGTGCCTATGTCATAAGGTTTTTGACTTCAAGACTAAAGCACCTGAAGAACTGAGCACCATACTTGGCACATGTGTAAATATCCCAGGGTGAGATATTATTATTTTAGGAATATTAAGAAGGAATCGTTTCCTTTTGGCAACACAGTCATGTTCGATCTCTTTGCTAGCATATTCTATTCAGTACAGCAGAGAACATAAAATATATTGAAATGGTATGTCCTCATAGTTCCTCTATAGCCTCACAAGCAAATTTCCCCCAACTTTCTCTTCTGAAAAATTCCAAACCTACAAAATAACTGAAAGGATATCACAGTGAAGGTTCACTTATGTTTCACTCATAGTCACCAGTTGTTAATAACATTTTGCCACGTGTGTTTGCTTTCTCCATGTTGCCATCCTCCCTCTCTGTCCCCCAACAGAAAAACATTTGAAAGCAAATCGTAGACATCACAATTAAAATTTACCCCCAAATACTTTAACAAATGCCTCCTAAGGGCACTATGTTAATTCTGAAAAAAAGTTAACATCGATACGAGAATGTTTTCTAATCTATAGCTCATCTTAAATTGGTCAATACTCCCATTCTCCCATGAAGGGAGATGAAGGCTTTTTTGATGAAGATCAAATGAAGGCTTTTTTTCCTTCATTTGATCCAGAATCCAATCAAAGACCATGTGTTGTATTTAGTTGATATATCTCTATAACCTCTTTTAATCAAGAACAGTCCCCTGCCTTGTTAAAAATCTTTCATAACATTGACATCTTGAAGAGGTCATTCAGGTCATTTATTTTGTAGATTGTCCCACAGTTTAGATTTATGTGATTGTTTTCTCACGATTATATTAAACATTTTTGCCAAGAATATACATAGGTGATGTTTTGACTTCTTAGTACATCAAACTGGGAGACATGGAATGTCAGTTTGTCCCTCTATCGGTGATGCTGAGTATGTTCAATTGGTTGAGGAGGTGTCTTCTGGATTTCTCCATTGTGAAGTGTCACATGTTTTCATTTGTAGTTAATATATAATCGATGGGGTGATACTTTGAGACTGTGTGAATATCCTTTTCCAATAACATTCCTCCAGTGGTTTTATCATCCATTGATGATACTGACCTAACTTATTTTGGTGATCGTAAAGTGGTTATGTTATAACTTTATCACTCCTCCTATATCTATTAGCTGGCATTCTTCTATTAGAAGAACCACCTCCCTTTTTTGTGCAATATTCTGGACTCAGGGATTCTTTGTTTGATTGAGTATATTATTATAATCCATCACTATTATTATTCTTTTGAATGCCTGAATTTTACCAAGTTTTGGGCATTATGACCTACTTCAAATCTCCTCCTCTGTAGTTATAACACATTCCCATAGTTTTTGAGCAATTCTTTGCTTTCTGGTACAAGATATTCTAGAACTTGAACTTTCCATGCTACAGAAATATAATCAACCAACCATCACTCCATGATGCCCTGGTTCCATTTAGTGGCAAGTGTTTAGTCTTATACATACCCAAGACTAATAAGTAAAAATTTATACATATATATATATATATATATACCACTAGTTAATCTAAAGCCACTTTTGTTTTTAATTGGGGTAGAGTTGCTTTACAGTGTTGTGTCAGTTTCTGCTGTACAACGAAGTGAATCAGCTATATGTATATACATATATCCCCTCCCTCTTGGACCTCCCTCCCTACCCCATCCCACCCGTCTAGGCCACCACATAGCACGGAGCTGAGCTCCCTGCGCTGTACAGCAGGTGCCCACTAGCTGTCTATTTTACACATGGTAGTGTATGTATGTCAATCCCAATCTCCCAGTTCATCCCACCCTCCCCTTCCCCACCCTGTGTCCGCACATCCATTCTCTACGTCTGCATCTCTATTCCCGCCCTGCAAAGAAGTTCATCTGTACCATTTTTCTAGATTCCACATATATGCATTTGTAGCGTCACATTTGGGGGAGTTGGACTTCACCCTGAGGATCCTCCTGGCGTTCGCTTGGTTGTCATTTCTTGCTCAGTAGACTGTTTCCGGGGGATGTGGAACAAGGCCTGGGGCAGGCTATTTTGGGCTGATCAGCTATAAGAATTTGATCCATTACCGGGTAGGTTTTACCTCAATGCTAATCAAAGCCATTAACTGCACCATAAATAGCTATATATGTGGTATGTGTGTGTGTGGTATATGTATGTGTATTATATATATACATATATAAAATAATATATATACATATTCTTAAATCACAAATTTATTTATATATGTATAATAATATACATACTTATATACATTTATTTATATATGTGTTATGTGTGTGTGTATATCTATATCTATATCATCTCCACACCTGAACCCTGAATATGGAAACTAAGAATGCTTTCAGGCACTCTCAGTTTTTAAACTCCAATCACTGTTCAAGCCTTCAGGCCAAGGGAAGAAGGAGAAAGGAGAGCCAGGGGGTCTTCCTGTCTTGGCAATCCATCCAGGGCTTTAGCCGAGAGCTGCTTGCAGAGTTCAAATATGTTCATACACTTGCTCTCAATCTTGCCAGCTCAGCTAAATGTCTTTCTTTCAGTCACCTCCCAAATAGTTTCTCTGGGCCTCTTCTTTTGGGTTCTTAATGCCCACTTGATTTCCCTGCAGTAGGCAACTGACATCCAGCCCATGCTTAATCTTAGAGGACAGTTGGGGGTAAACGTTGTCCTATTTGGTCCAAGTAGTGAAGTTTCTTTTCTCTTCTCTCCTTGAGGCTGGGAGCACTTCTCCATTTCACTCCTCTCATACTACCCTCATCACTATTTGTCACTGTTATTCTCAAGCTAATATTTTTTCTCTGTATGTATGATGAAAATTTTTATAGTTGGAGGTTATTTGGTTAAGGTTAGTAAGTAAGTTTAGGTTAAAATTAGTAGCTCTCGAGCCTCCAGTATGTTTAAGATGACTATAAAATTTATACGCAGCATGGGTCTCCAGCATCCAGGATGACTTTGGTTATTTCCAGAAAATTATACCTATTATTTCTATCATCCATCTTGCTATTTCTTAGAACTTGTGTGGCCTTTACAGTAACAATAAATTCAGTTAAATTTAAAACTAAGTGTCTTCTAGTCTCATCCATCTATAGCCCAATTCTTGTTTTTCTTTGGAATTTCACCAGATGAATTTGTAGAGATGCAGAAATAGCTACCAGCCCAGATCCCAGTGGTGCCGCTAGCGCTTGGGAGTGTGTCTTAAGATTTAACGCTGCCTGTGTGCCATGTATTAGCCCTCTTCTCAGAAATCTGGGGAAGGCTCACTCTGCTTCCATGAGCTTTTTCTGCTTTCATCTGTTAGTGGGTTCAGCGTCCTATCTCTTCACATTCCTCATGGCACTAATTATTGAGTCAGCTTGCACTTCTTCGTCTCAGAAAAAAAAAGCAAGATCCTTTAGGAAACCCCCAAGCACCTCACCTGACCCAGCTGCCTCCTGAGCCTTGACAATTAAACACCTCAGGTGGTGTTGATAGAAATGATCTTGTTGTGATCTTTGAATTACAGGCTGTGGACTCTCTCCCTGTGAATCCCGATGTGCTGTCAGGAACTCACTGTACCTTTGCACGGTAGTATTTTAACCATGTGTAGGTTCTATGGCATATATACGACTCTCCCAAAGCACAGGGTCATCTAGATTTGGCATGAGTTGCAAGGGAATTCCACTTCGGACCGTCTGCCCACCCCGCCAAGAAAGGCATGAACACGTTTATGGCATGAGCACAGTATTAACACACAGTCATAGTAAAAGGAATTGTGTCTGGATCTCAAAGAACGAACCAGCAAACATGCATTGAGGGGCTATGGGCACAACAACGTGCTAGTGAGAGTTGGCATGATATATGAGAAAGAGCACACTGAGTACACGGGAGGGTGCACTTCTAGATGTGCGCTCATACGAGATTCAGAATGAACATCAGAGAGAGGGAAGCAGGTCTAGTAGGATACACCTAGGTTAAGGACTGTTTGTAGAATGCCCTCATGGTCAGTGGTGGTTGGCTTGGGAGGATGGGCCCCAGGTGGAATGCACAGGCCTGGTGCCTGACACAGGGGAGGAACTCATTAAATATTTATTGAAGGAATGATACCGAAGGTATGCAAGTGCCTCAGACTACGATCAAAGAATGTGTTCGGGCCTCATGTGTGATCAGCTTTGCCCAGCAATACTGGAGAGTCAGTGACGGGGTGAGGCAGTCATGGGGACTCATCAGCACTGTGCCAAAGTTACTTTGCCTCTTCCACCATCTGTAGAGGGGCCTGGGACACATGGTGTGTTGAGACAAAAGACTCCTACCTGTCTTCTTATGGAAAAAAGCTGCAGAATTATTTCTTTTTCTTTTCACTAAATTTATTTATTTATTTATTCATTTTTGGCTGTGTTGGGTCTTTGTTGCTGCACGAGGGCTTTCTCTAGTTGCGGCAAGCTGGGGCTACTCTTCGTTGCGGTGCACGGGCTTCTCATTGCGGTGGCTTCTCTTGTTGCAGAGCACGGGCTCTAGGTGCGCAGGCTTCAGTAGTTGTGGCACATGGGCTCAATAGTTGTGGCTCATGGGCTCTAGAGCACAGGCTCAGTAGTTGTGGCGCACGGGCTTAGTTGCTCCGTGGCATGTGGGATCTTCCCAGACCAGGGCTCGAACCCGTGTCCCCTGCATTGGCAGGCGGATTCTTAACCACTGTACTACCAGGGAAGTTCCCAGAATTATTTCTTAATGAAAGGACGATGAAGTTTTATTGATGAGAACATAAGAACTTAACATATACTAAAAATAAAAAGGAACCAAAATGCATATATGTCCGTGGTTAAGCATGAATACTGCACATGCATGGTCTATTCTGGTTCTTTGGATGAAATTGTTCTCTCTGATAACTGGTCTCTCTTTAATTTCTAAGACAAAAACAAATTAGGCTGCAGCGTTGGCTGTGGGTTCCTATGTGGCCGTGAAAGCCCAGATGAGGGAAGGTGCTCTGTCGTCTTGGGTGTGCGGTATATTCTTCCATAATTAATTAGCCTTGTGTTTCGTAGTAGGTAATGTGTCTCTCCTGAATATGATTAATCTTCCTCTGTTGACTCAGTAACAAATTTCCATGATTATATACATAACATTTATAATGACAAATACGCTGTTAAGAACCACTTTTGGCTGATGACAGCAAAGAGCAAGTAGACTGTAATTATGACATAAAATGAGATTATAGGAACTTCGTAGTATTGGCTAGAAGCCATTTCCGGATATGCTGTGCCCGTGTCTCCTCAACCATTTCAAAGTAATCTTTTATGTTCTGAGTTGCACGCCTGTTGCCCTTTGAACTACATGACGGGGAGGGTTCCATCCAGTTCCGCTGAGATCATCGTGTGAGGTGAGGGCTCAGAAGACGGGGAGCTGAAGCCCAGCATGGCTCTTAAGCTGTAGAAGAGTAAGCTTATCACCTACTAGCAATTCAGCTTTGTGTGCCCATCTACAGACAGTACACGTCAAGGGGCAAGGGCAGGACCTGTCTTGTTCATGTCTGTAATCAGCTGCAGTGCTGACACAGTAGCTTCTTCACAAATATGTGTCGCATGTAAATCAATGAAGAAATGACTTACATGGAACAGCCATAGTAAGGGGCTGCCCTGAGTGGTGGACAGAGCATCTGTGGACACTTCCGCCTCCCATCCACAAGTGCAGTCCTCTCTCTCCTCCCTAGATCTCCCAGAACCCATTCTATGTGCAAGAAGCTTGGACCGTCTCCCCGCTGACAGTAAATCTCCTTGACATGTTAGCTGATCACACGGCATAAAGTCTAAGCCTTCCAGGGGACTCCTGAAAGTTCAAAGGAACGGAGAGATTGACGGCGCTGGGACTTCTGACACCATGACCACCATGTGTGATGGTCCTCAAATTGTACCAGGCGGATGGGCACCATTCTGCCTTCTTAGGAGGCTGGCCTGAGCTTGTGACCTAACCTTCCTGCCTCAGTTTTTAATTTTTTTTTTTCCTCCTAACCAGGGGGATTATGCTCTTCTGAGGAAATTCTTCAGCAGTTGTTGTTCTTTTTAAGTGAGTTTTTTTCTTGAGGTATAACATACTTACAGAAAAGTATACAAATCATAAGAGTTTAACTCAATGGATTTTCACAAAGAGGCCTCACCCGAATAACCAGCACCTACATCAATAAATAGAACCTTCCCAGACCACAGACGCCCCACTGTAGCCCCACCTGGTTACTGCCCCCTCCAAGAAATAACCACTATCCTGACTCCTAACAGCATAGATTGAGTTTGCCCAATCTGTACTTTACATGAATGGGTACTTTATGTAAGTTGGGTGATGCCGGTGGTGTATGGTGGAACCTTAAACTGTGGTTTGGAGTTGCAGTTTCCTGATGACTACTGAAATTTTGATCTTTTTCAAATGGTTATGAGCCATTTTGACATCCTTGTGAAATACTATTCAAGACTTTTACTCACCTTCTTTGGTAAATAGTTCTCTTTTTTATTGATTTGTAGGAGTCTTCTCTATATTTTGGATATAGAAAGACACAAAAGTATATTGGAAATATGTTCTCCCACTCTATGGGTTGCATTTTCTTTCTCTTAATAGTATTTTGAAGAACAGAAGTTCTTAATTTTTAAGAACTCCAGTTGATTTTTCCCCTTTATGATTTGTGCTTTTCTATTTCTATCTAATAAATTGTTCCCTGTGCCAAGCTTATGCAGATCTTTTCCTATGTTTTCTTCTAGATGCTTCGTAGTTTTACCTTTCACATTTAGATCTACTATGCATTGGGGACTGATTTTTTGTGTATGGTGTAAGGTAGGGTAAAATTATTACTTCCCATTTAGATATCCGATTAAGCCAGTACCATTTACTGAAAGGATTATCTTTTCCTGACTGCACTGCATTGTCACTTTTGTGATAAATCAAGTGACCTCATGTGTGTGGTCTATTTCTAGACCCTATTGTGTTCTGTTTGTCTATTTGTTTATCCTGGGTCAATACCACACTGTCTTCATTACTGGTACTTTATAATAAGCCTTAATATACAGTAGTATAAGGGCTCCTGCTTTGTGTTTCTACAAGAATGTCTTGCCTTTCCTCATCCTTTTGCACAGGCATATAAATTCTAGAATCAGTATGACACTTTACACACACCCCCGCACACACACCACTCTGCTGGAATTTTGATTATGATTATGTTGAATCTACAGGTCAATTCAGGGAGAATTCACCTCTTCACAGTATTTCAACACATTAACATGATATGTATCCCATCATTTGTTTGGGTCTCTTCATTTGCCTTAATAATTTCTTTGGGTCTCTCCATCTGCAGGATAGTGCAATTGTACAATTTTGTAAGATTCATGCATAGTTATTTTATATTTTTGATGCTTTTCAAATTGTAACTATTGAAAATATTTAGCCAAAAAATTTGTTGCCTATGTATGTAAAATACCAAGAATTTTATGTTGTCCTGAGTCCAGTATTCTTACCGGCTTTACTTATTAATTCCAATAGTTTATCTGTAGATTTAAAAAATTTTTTCTACATAAGCTGTTATGCCATTTGTAACTAATGATGGCTTTATTTCTTCCTTTTCGATCCTTGTACTTTCTTTTCTTGTCTTATCGTCTTGGCTGGGATGTGTGATACAATGACCACAAGTCGGGTAGTGGCAGTTACCGTTCAATTCCCCAGGATAAGAGAGGCTTGACAGAGTTTTAACCATCTGAGTTGAAGCACGGCCTGGCCTCTCCCCTTCCGAGGTCAAATAATCTGAGCTTTTGATAAGCTTTGAAACTGGATAAAGTGCGGGGGTGGGGGACAGGTATGCAGGAGAGAGTTTGCCTCAGCAGAAACGAAGAGGAAAACAAACATCTGTGGAATAAACGGCAGACCTGTCATGCTTATGTGTTGCCCACCTGTATGTGGTGCAGCGGGTGCAATTTGAGCGTCTATGCGCTGAGGCCTGTGGTGCTGGGAGAGGAGATGGGGTCCCATCAGCAGGCGATAAGGAGGTGCTGGTCCTTAAACCCATGTAATCCCCCTAACGCAGGAAAATCTGGCTGACTCAACAGAATCACCCGATCTTAGACTTGGGGAGCATCTCATTCAGTCTTCTACCCCAAGCATGAATCCCTGGGAATATCTTGAAAAACGTGGGATTGGAGGACAATTGTGCTCATCCCCACATCTAAGAGCATCTCCAAAAACGTCCCATCAGCCCTTCCATGACCCCTGCCTGTTGCTTTATGACCCCGCAGCGTTACCTACTCCCAGCCTTCACCTTCCACCAAGCCAGGAGTTGTTGTCGTCTTGTACCTCCGCGGCTTCTGTGGATGAAATTTAACTCCGCCCCTTACGGAGGCCTGGGTGAGCCGTAAACCAAATGAGCACAGCGGGTCTTTTGGGGGCGGAGCCTGACCCAGGGGGTGCCCCACTGAATTACCCTGTTGAGGAAGCCCCTTGCCCTCTGTTCCACTCTGTGTGTTTAGATGACGCACACCCCCGGGGCGCTCTGATCTCGGGTTTCCGTGTGGTCTGGTGGGAACTTCCCCCAGGCACAGCGGATGGCGAAGACCTGACCTACTGCAGGAAGAAACTCGAGATGCTGACGGAGCAACTGACGCTGGGTTCCCGCTCCTCATGTCTACGCCCTTGGGTAAATTGGAAGATAACCAACCCTGCTTTGTGCCCACTTTGGATTTTACTAGCTCTTTTCCTTTTTCCTGGCCAATCTGATGACTAGGTTACAGAGTGAGACCCTCCCGTTCTGCCTCCCCCGTCACATCCCTGTCTCTGATTTTTCACTGTACTCCCCCTCCAGGAGGCTTGTGCAGCTCAGAACTCTCTTCTGACTCTATTGCACATCTGGACTCACGCTCTGGACAAGAGGAGAGGCCGAGTCCCAGCGGGCTCTGTCCCGTGGGTGTTACACAGCCCGTGTCCAGGCTCCCATCTTCCCCCAGAGCTCACCGGGGGAGCTGGAGCCTGCACACTCCCCTCGGCAGGAAGCAGAGGCACACACTGCCGGCAGAATTCTGTATTCCCCATCAGTGGGTTTCTCCACTTGAAAGAAAGAGAGATCGAACGGGAATGCAGATCACAGTTTCACTGTCTCCTTTTGTGTCTTGTCTCTCCTCTCTCTCTCCTCTCCCAGCCCTTCTATGGCTGCTTTCAATTTCTCAGACCCTGAAGGAGGGAAAAGAGAAAAGCAGTAACCTCCAGGGCCGCAGAGAACACGCAGTTACTCAGAGGGAGGGAAGGAGGGAGGGAGGGAGGGGAGGAGGGCGACGCAGCGAGGGCTTCACATGAATGGAGATGTGGGAGCTGCCATCCAGCGCCTCCCTGCCGGGATCCTCCCCAGCCTTCACCCTCATACGCATTCCCTACATCACCACCGGCACTGGGACACGAGCTGCCAATAATTAATTTTTATTGAAAGAGGTTTTTTCTTTGTCTGCAGACATTGTGTTCTGCTTTTGCCATGACTATAAAGTCTCCAGTACAATTCTGGATTTAATTATAGCCCTATTTCGAGGGAATAAAAAAAAAACACCCTATGTCAGAGGCACAGATAATTGGTGGTGCCAGGTGGAACTGAGACATGGGTTCTGGGGACCAGAGCAGTGGCTTCCGGCTGATTCAGATCTCAGAACCATTCAGCTGGGCTTTGGTTGGGTTCAGGCCTCCCTCCACCCCAGCTCCAGAATTAACTAACCTGGAGCCTGGAGGGACAGAGATAGGAGGATGTGACTTCTAAGTGAGCTGCAGACCAGCTCCTTGCCCTCCCCCACCCACGCCCTTGCCACCCCTCAGTGTTCTGGTGACCTTACACCAGGCCAGGATTTTTCGCTATGGAGTGATCATCAGATTCCTTAGGGCTGGGCAGAGCCCTGGAATCTGGGTTTTGGACATTCCCTCTGACTCTTGCCATTAGGCTTGTCTGGAAACCCTTCATGAGGCAAAGGACTCGGCTTCTGAGGGTGAGGCTGGTGCTTCTGAGTAAGAATCAAACGTGAGACTCCAGCAGGAGAGGGCGGCACCGAGGGCAGCTTGTCCAGGCGTGTGATGTTTCATGGATACAGAGAGAGAGGAAAGTGACAGGAGATCGGCAAGGAAGCGGGGGACCAGAAAGGAGACGATAGCAGAGAGTCTGGGTCAGCAAGAGAACAAGAGGACCCAGGGTGACACGGAGGGGAGGGAAGGCACACAGTTAGGGCCAGACATTTGAGTGTTTCCTTCACCATCCCAGGAGGCCAGGGAAGGGATTCAGAGAGGTGAGATGAGTCAGAGCTGGAGGTGTCCAAGAGAAATACTCTCAGCTAGAAGAGTTAGTTAGGGATCATCTTCATTAGGCTAGCTTTACATTTTTGCACAAAGTTTCAAAATTGATGTCCTTCTTTGGCAGTAAGTCCTAAAATTATGAGCCAAATAGTTGACAACGATAAAGGGAAGGAAAGAACATAGGCTAAAGCAATGGAAGCAGAGTGGGGAAATGCACTAGATGGAGGAGGACCAGAAATTGGTGATGGCTGAGGCATCAGGGAGAGACCCTTAGATGGACAAAGCCAAGAAAGAAAGAAATGAAGGAATTGGGAGGAAGGGGGACAGTTGCTGAGATTCCAAGAGAGGGAGAGACGGGGGGAGGGGGGACAGAGAAAAGTAGATGATAATAATGCTCGCCCAAAGCAATCATGTTTGCTTCCTCTCCTTGGTCCCCCTCTTCATCCTCTAATAGCCCCCCAGTAGGCCGCCATGTTAGCTGCTCCAGAGGGCATCAATCACCAGGTATTCAAGTGTATATTCCATGTGAATGGCGCCCCCTGGAGTTGTGCATGGTGGTGGTTCCGCCTCCGTCCATCTATATTCCTTTCTTTAACCGCCCCCCCTTGGTGTGCTTTTGCCATGCTAATGGCTTGTGGCATTCCCACCAGGGAAGTAAGTGCCTCAGAGCTGGCCCTGATGCCTAGAGCAAGGGTCCTGGACAGGCTGCACCAGGACGGCACCTGGATCACAGCAGTGCAGACAGACTGCAGTCACACAAATGCCCCACCTGTGGAAAACACCATATTCACATATATGAACCTACAGAGCTTAGGTGATTACAGGTCAAAGACTGTAGCACTTAATGAAAAATATTAGGCAGGTTTCATTATTTCACGTATATTCTGTCTTCTACATGCATTTGTAAGCTCTTCCAGGATTAAACTCTATCATGCCAAGTCTCTTTAGTTATATTTTCTTTGTGTGGCTATGAAACCTTGAGTTCAAAAAGTGTATCACAAGAACAATTATTTCAATGGGAAAAATGGGTTAAAGACTAAAGCAGTTCAGCCTTCCAAAAAAAAAAAAAAGTTATTCCCCAGCAGCAATTTCAAAAGTAAACCCTTTTTTATAGCTATGAGTGGGTAGCTATAAAACCCAAACATCCCTGAGTAAGTCCAGTTTCTGATTATACGGAGCTTTTCTAGAGATGCGCACAGCCTCTTCCTTCCATCAGCCACAGTAGCCTTAACATATTTTTATCACCTTGATGGTCTGTTTCCTCCACAGCACCTCCCAGCACCAACCTTAGGACAGGTGCAACAGGTATTAGTCTATGTGGCACATTTTGTAGGATTCAGGAAATGGGCCTCTTGCCCCTTAAAATAATCCTCCCCCATCCGCATCTCCTCCCAAAGCGTACTTGATATTTCTTCTGGACCTTGTTCTCTGTTCCTCACTTTGAGATAGAACTTTAAAAAAGAAAAACACCTAGCATGGGCACAGATTGAGACTAAAGGGCAAATGAACGATAATGTCCCCAGAGCAAGAGGGGGGAGGGGATGCTACAACCAGGCCACCCAATCTGCACCTGTGGAGAGACGGTACCTGTGCACATGGGCATCTCCCACTGCAAAGCATTTCCATCCCCTGAGCCCTTCACCTGGGTAAACTCATACTGAAAAGCCCAGCTCCTTATTCAGGCATCACCCCTTCGTGGTAGGTTTCAGCGTCCCTCCTCTGTGCCCCCATCGCTCCCGATGCAGACCATCACCATCATCTTCACCACGACACACTGAACAAAGTCTCCATGGTGTGTTTGCCCCAGAGTCACACAAGCTGCACCAAGGTAAGAATTGAGCGTTCTTCATCTACGTGTCCTGGCTCTGAGCGTGGTGCCTGATACACAGCGGGCACTTAATAAATGCTTCTCTTGAACTAAACGTATCGGTGGCACAGTAGAAAGACTGTGGAGCTGGGAACCAGCGGTGGCTGTGACTGATAGCCTCAGAACCTGCCAGCTTCGTGACTTTGGGCAAACTGTAACTGTGAGCCTCATCAGCACAAATGGGCAGAATCAGACCTCAGGTGGTTGAGAGGATTCATGAGCTAACGAAGATGCTTCCGTCAGCACAGGTGTTCCCTAGTTGTTTATAATACTAGCAGGAAACCTACGGTGAATGCTGGTGATGAATCATCAGCCCTGCAAGTGTGTGCGTGGGACACACAGCTGTTTATACACCCCCTTGAAGAACATCGCTCCACATAACACTTGAGAGAGTGATAGGGGGACAGAGGAACTGACTGTCAGTCAGAATCAGAAATGAGAATTGAATGTAGCCAGTTTGGGGGTAGTCTGCCAGATATAAACTGCCTTCCAATCCTTGTGTCTTTCCTTCAGTAACATCTTGGGCTGGGTTTCATCATTCTCAGGTTTTAAAAAAATCACTTGTACTTAAAACTTAGATCTTAAGCTTGATTTAAATCTAATATCCTCTGCTTTCCTCAGGAAGTTCAGGGTGAGGTGAGGTAAGGACATGCAATAGACTGAATGGGTTTTTGTTGTTGTTGTTTTATAAATTTATTTACTTTTTAATTTATTTTTATTTTTGGCTGCATCGGGTCTTCATTGCTGCACGCAGGCTTTCTCTAGTTGTGGTGAGCAGGGGCTACTCTTCATTGCAGTGCGTGGGCTTCTCATTGTGGTGGCTTCTCTTGTTGCAGAGCACGGGCTCTAGGCACGTGGGCTTCAGCAATTGTGGCGCGCAGGCTCAGTAGTTGTGGCTCGCAGGCTCTAGAGTGCAGGCTCAGTAGTTGTGGCACAGGGGCTTAGTTGCTTCACGGCATGTGGGATCTTCCCAGACCAGGGCTCGAACCTGTGTCCCCTGCATTGCCAGGTGGATTGTTAACCACTGCACCACCAGGGAAGCCCTAGACTGAATATTTGTGGGTCCCCAAATTCACATGTTAAATCATAATGCCCAAAGTGATGGCATTAGGAGGTGGGACCTTTGGGAGGTGATTAGGTCATGAGGGTGGAGCCCTCTTGAATGGGATTAGTGCCCTTATAAGAGAGATACCAGAGAGCTCTCTTGTCTCCTTCTGCCATTTGGGGACACAGTGAAAAGATGGCCATCTACGAACTAGCAAGCAGGCTCTCACCAGACCTCAAATCTGCTGGTGCCTTGATCTTGGACTTCCTGGCCTCCAGAACTGTGAGAAATAAATTTCTGTTGTTTGTAAGCCACCTAGTCTAGGGCATTTTTGCTATACCAGCCTGAATGGACTAAGAGAGGGAAGTTGAAAGATGCTACCTGGAACATTTCACTTTTCCTTAGAGGTTTTGGAATGGAGAGAGCGGCATAGTCTAAACTGGGAACATACCCACTCCACCCCTCTCTTTAAAGTCTGGCTCCTTTAGGGTTGGGGTGGGTGGGAGACTGAGAAAGAAGGAAGTACTGCCAAGGGTGTGTCATAACTGACAAGCTGGTGGGGGGGAGGCCTGGTCTTGATCTGAAATGCTTGTGCGAAAACTCTGAGTGTGACTCGCAGGCCTATAAGGGTTTTGGTACGTGTCAGGAGGGTGGCAGACCAGACAGAGGAAATACTCTTTGCAAATCACAGGGGCACAGGAAAGCCTACTCTGCTCAGAAGCAGACAAGCACTTGGAAATAGCCAGAGAGATACTGGTATGAAGGGCTGATAAAACAAGCAAAGGTCACAGCTCAGGAAAAAGCCCTCTCTTGTCAGGCAAAATAAGTTGGGTTTTATCCAGTAATGATGGGGATTCATGGAAGGGCATTTAGGCAGAATTGTGGCATATTGGGAAAGTCTCCCAGGTAGATCTTGAGAGGATTGGCGGGCAGGTGACCTGTCACCTGGTGTGGCTGGTGAGCTCAGCTCTGCTGCTTTGCTGAGCGTTGCCTCCCATGATGCCCTGTGCCTTCAAGCAAAGGTTCCACCTGCTGGTTCCAGGTCACTCCCCCCATGCCCACCCCTGGGGGCCTCCTTTCCAAAGCTGCCCAAGTACAGGCGGGCCAGGAAAAATGTCAGACTCACTGTTCAAAGCAGCACTTGCTGCCAGCAGAGGAAGAGAGGCCTTCCTTTTATGGAAGGCCTGGGAGTCTTCCTTGACAACAGCTCTTAGATCCTTGCTTAGTAAAAGAAGATTCCCCCCTCCCACTTTTCAAGTTCTCTCAACAGTGGCTCCCACGCAGGGCCCACCAGCTCTCTCTCTCTCTCTCTCTCTCTCTCTCTCTCTCTCTCTCACACACACACACACACACACACACACATGCACACACACACACACACGGGAAGCATGACCCCAACTCTGCTGATGGAGAGAAGTATATTGTGGGAGGTCAGAGAACTGCACTGGAACCAATGTGATGAAAGTGGTGGCCTGGTGGTGTTGGATCCACATAAAACTACACAAAACTAGGGCATCCTACCTAGAGATGATCACACTAAGTGAAGTCAGTCAGAAAGAGAAAGACAAATACCACATGATATCACTTATATCTGGAATCTAAAATATGACACAAATGAACTTATTGACAAAACAGAAACAGACTCATAGAGAACAAACTTATGGTCACCAAAGCGGAACAGGGGTGGGGAGGGATAAATTAGGAATTTGAGATTAGCAGATACAAACTACTATATATAAAACAAACAACAAGATCCTACTGTATAGCACAGGGAACTATATTCAATATCCTGTAATACACCATAATGGAGAAGAATATGAAAAAGGAATATATATATGTGTGTGTGTGTGTGTGTGTGTGTGTGTGTGTGTGTGTGTGTATATATATATATATATAACTGAATCACTTTGCCGTACACCAGAAACTAACACAACATTGTAAATCAACTATACTTCAATAAAAAATGAATTAAAAACAAACTAAGGGAGTAAAAAAAAAAACCCCAAACCAAAATACTAGCATGTCCTAGATTCCTACCCTGCCTCATACTTACCTAGTTAATTAGACAGATTATTTAACCTCTCTGAGCCTCAGTTTTCCCAACTGTAAAATAGGAACAATATCTACCTTTCAGGATGATTTTGAGAATTAGAGATAGTCTTTGTAATGTGCCTTACGTAGCATTATATAATCAGTAAAAACCATTAATGTTACTAACATTGCTGCACACATCAGCATAAGAGGACTCCCTATCCCACCTCCCACGCTAAGATGCTTTGAATCAGTTTCATTTATTACACTTGTTGAAATGCTGCTAAATTCAGAGCACTGTCATAAACATTATAGGAAATAAAATATATAAGATACTAATCATAACCTTGGGTTGTTTACAAAGGATGTGAGGATGGAACATTTTGCTTAGAGGCTAGATTTTAATAGAGGCTTCATTTATGCCTGCCTTAATGGATCTTCTCAGACTTGATTTTTAGGGCCTGTGTTTCCCCTATGGGGAAAGGAAATAAGAGAATATATTGTTCAACTTAACACTAAGACAGAAATTCTTAATACATAATGCTTTGGTGATTTTTTAAATGTGTAAGTTCTTGTGTATCTGAATGTATATGTGAGAGCAAAAGAAAGATTAAAGTTACTACAAAGAACCAGTCCAGTGATGAAGCAGGAAAAGCACCCCCCTTATTTGGACTTAGGAAGCCAATTTCTAAACGTCGGACCTTGGAGAAAACATTTGACTTCTCTGCAAATGGCAATCATAATCTGCTCTCAAATTGTGGAGGAGTCGTTGAATCCAATAAAATAATAGTCAAAATGTTTCATAAAAGAAAATGTTAAATTACTAGCAAAAGGTGATCAAGAAGTTGAACAGAAGCCAAACTTTATATGGGTGAAGGTCAGAGGGCTGGTATATGAGATGGGTAAGTCATTTCAGGCTACAGAACTTGGCAAGTGGTCCCTCCTTGTAGAGAGTAGGAGCTCAAAATTGATACCTCCATGGCCTATAGAGGGAAGAGGAGGACAGAAGACATGAGTTCTTTCTCGTCAAAGGAAGAGGCCCAGCCTCTCTCTAATACTCTCTGACGGCCCCTGGCCACTTTCCCCCATCCCTCCCACTATTGTCTTTTTCCCTTGACGCTGACATCCTCAATAAGACCATCTATAGACTGACTGGTAGGCTATTGGCTGATCACCATCTCTTCCATCAATACCTTGCACATGAAGGGCCTCAGAGGGAGTGGACACTGCATTTGAGGTTCCCATCCAAAACTCTTGTCCTTGGAGTCAGCTTTTCTAACCCATTAGAAATCTATGATAATAAGAAAAAAAATCATTAGAACTACTATGTTCCATCTCTTTTTTTCTTTTTGTTTTGTTTTTTATTTTTTTTTTCTCTTTGGCTGTACCATGTGGCATGTGGGATATTAGTTCCCCAACCAGGGATCAAACGCATGCCCCCTGCCGTGGAAGCGCAGAGTCTTAGCCACTGGACCTCCAGGGAGTTCCCTACGTTCCATCTCTTTGCTAAGTGCTTTACATGTATTACCTCATTCAATCTCCACACTAGTCCCCATGTGAGACGTTCCATTATTATCCTCATTTTACTGGTGAGGAAACCAGGGTATAAAGAATCATGTACCTGAAGTCACACAGTAATAACTGGGAGATCTGGGTCTGACACCAAAGCTCACACTCTTAGGCACACTCTTAAGTTCTACAAACTTGGAACCAAGTATGAAGTCCTTTTACCTGAAGGTCACCTTGAGGTCATTCAGGAATTCAGCCCCTTCTCTGGAAAGATGAGGTTAGAGGAAAAGATAAGGGAAACTTCTTGTTTCATATGTGATAAGAGAATCGGAGTTGGAAAGAGGAATGATGGCCTGGCGGGCGCCCTGGTGGAAAGAGCATCCTCTGAAATGGAAAGGATGCTGTCCAATCTCCCTTCTGATTCAGCTGGAAAATGATGTGATTTGGAAACCATGGGGACCCCTAATTCTGGAGGAAGATCTTCGACTGTCTCCTTTCACCTCTTTGGAATTTTGTCTCCAAAACACAGAATTGACAGTTGTCGTTAACCAGGAGAAGATGGACAGAGAGGATGAGGAAAGGAAGAAAGACATCCAGAAGCCCCCTTTTTTGGTAGTTTTTTCTTTAACTTTTCCTTCTGGCAGCAAAATAACACATCTTGTCTCAGAGAGGCTTTCATGGTGTATAATTTAAGGTCTATAAATAGACGACTGTTATTAACAAACACACACACACTCACACACACATACATCTTTCTCTCTATTCAGACATCGACAGAAATATTGCAGATAGAAGAGATAAGCTGTTTAAAATGGGAGGCACCTTTTTCTCTCCTCCACCAGCTGGATGGCTGTATCTGTCTCTTCCTCTGCCCTTACTCTCAACTCATTCTATTCTAGGTTTTATTTCCATCTCTGTTCCCTTTATGCTGCTAAACCCCACCCTTCATGTTCTTACTGTGATCTTTCTGGAACACTTGAGACTCCCCTCTAATCTTTGTGCCTGAGTCTTTCCCTCATTAGTGATCAGTCTCCTTATCCCTTTCCAAAGGCAATTTAAAACCTTATTAGAGGGCTTCCCTGGTGGTGCAGTGGTTGAGAGTCTGCCTGCCGATGCAGGGGACGCGGGTTCGTGCCCCGGTCCGGGAAGATCCTACATGCCGCAGAGCTGCTGGGCCCATGAGCCATGGCTGCTGAACCTGCGCGTCCGGAGCCTGTGCTCCGCAACGGGAGAGGCCACAGCAGTGAGAGGCCCGCGTACCACAAACAAAACAAAACAAAACAAAAAACCTTATTAGACGTCCCTAAAATTCTATCTGACACAGAACACACAGGTGTGGATACAACCACACTGGTAGAAAGAACTAGAAGACAAGGTTTTACAGAGGTTCAAAAAGAAGCTACGTCATGAAATAAAAATGACAGGAATGACCATGAAATCTGTGCGGCAGCCACTATTTATTACAGAAACATTTAAAGGAGGATCAGATCTGATGGGATAATATAAGATGATGAATTCACTGACGGTTAATATATTAAAATGCGCATTTCTATGGCATAACACAGATTCCAAAGAGCTTTTAAGTACATGATTCCTCATCGTTTTCCCTGGGATACCACGGCCAGTGAGTGGCAAAGCCAGAGCCAGCACCCAGTTTTGTGTGACCCTCAGGAAGTGTTCAGGTCTGTGTCTGGTCCCATCTTAGTCTCCATCACGATGATTTATAACTGTCTGTTTACTTGTCTTTCTTCTCCACTCTTCTTTAAGTACTTTGGTTGTATTCCCAGCACTAGATAAATGCCTGACTCAGGGAAGGAGGGTAATAAGCGTTTCTTCAATGGATGAATAAATGAATAAAGGAAAGAATGGATGGATGCTTGGATGCAAATGCCAATGTTAAACTAATAAATGGTAAACAAGGCGAAGTGTGACGTGGGACACCTCCTTGTATCACTTCACAGCATCCTGTTGGTTATGGGCCACATTGCAGCAGCAGATAAGGATCCACTTTCTCCATTCAACCATCATGGCCCCAGTCCTTGAGTCAATTCCCTTCTGTCCATTCAGACAATCTCAGCTCCTTTGTATCCCGTCTCTAACACTAGATGCATTCTGCCTTACCTTTCCTCCCATCACATACTTTAAGCTTCTTAAGTAGCCATGTCTTATTTAATTCCCTCATTCATTCATTAAAGGAGGAAAACTAATGTGAATTATAGGTCTACTATATGCCGGTCACTCTCATAACCTTAAGAGGTTATACTTTAATCTTTATTGATGAGGAAACTGAGGCTCCAGGAACTTAGATAATTTATCAGAACACATCACAGGAGCTTAATACATATTCCTTTAATGAAGGAAAGAAAGATGGTGCTGGTGATAAGCGATTGATCAGGGATTCAAGGTCAAGCCTTTCTGATTCCAAAGCCCAAGATTTCCCCAGTAGGTGATTCTCTTCCAATTCTAATTCCAATTGGAATATTGCTTTCAATTCTAAGACACCATGAAGGATTTACGAAATCACTGAATCGAAAAATCAGCCCTCAGTCTCCAGGCATCTGTAATCATAACTATAATTCTTTGAAACTATTTTAACCTTTTCTTCCAAGGAGTGTAAGGAATAATATTCATAGTGCTTATCCCTGAGGCCATTTTATTTACACACAAGGGGACTTGTTATTAGTTCCATTTTTCAGGCTAAGGCAGAGAGCTATTTCCTGTGTGACCCATGGTTACCAAGTGAGCGAGGATGACTCTGGGGGAAGAGGCTAGTTCCCCTACCAGACTCATATGCCCTGATCCTTTCACTAACCCAACAAATAAAGTTTCTTTTATTTGATTTTAAAAATATTTTAGGGGCTTCCCTGGTGGCGCAGTGGTTGAGAGTCCGCCTGCCGATGCAGGGGACATGGGTTCGTGCCCCGGTCCGGGAAGATCCCACATGCCGCGGAGCAGCTGGACCCGTGAGCCATGGCTGCTGAGCGTGCGCGTCCGGAGCCTGTGCTCCGCAACGGGAGAGGCTGCAACAGTGAGAGGCCCGCGTACTGCAAAAAAAAAAAAATTTTTTTAGTTTTCATGTCTCCAAAAGGAGACCCAGGAACTAAAATGAAGGCTGTCAGCCCTCTCTTCTCTCAGAGGCTCAGCTATCAGCCGGCACCCTCTGATGGCTTCTGAACATTGTGATCTAGAAGGATCCTGGAGCTCTGTAAAGTCCTAATAAGGCTTCTGAGAAAGCAAAGAAAGATTAAATTATTTTCTCTCCTGTTTTGGTATTAGCAATTCTCTCACATGCACTCCCCGGCTCTTCCTGTTTATTCTCCACCGGCATGCCAGGTAAATCCTACTGGTCCTTCAGAGCTCTGGGGGTACCTCACCTCCTCCAGAAAATCATCTCTGACCACAACTACCTTCTTCATGGCTGTCTTTCTGGGTCCGTTTTCATCTTGGTCAAGCCTTCTTCATTGTTACATGTGTTTTAGATTGTTAACCAGCTAGATTTCCAACTTCTTTAAGATATGAACCTAAACACTAGTGAAACTGCACCTCTTCTCGGGTGGGGCTTGAACCCAGCCAACATCCAGATTGGGGCTCAAAGCCACAATCCCTAGCTTAGGAGGGGACTGAAACCCACTGTCCTTTCATTGAAACCTCTCACCTAGTGTCAGGACTTGCTGAAGCTCAGGTTCTTCTGTCTCGGTGCAGAAAGAATTCAGCATGAGGCAAAGCAACAGGTAAAGAGTGAGTTTATTAGCATAGGATGCTTGTGAGAGACATCAGCGGGCAGGCGAGGGAGCGCAGCCCTGAGAAGAAAGAGGGCTACATTTTTGCAATCAAAGAGAAAGTGGGGAGGGGAGAAGACCACCTTCTTCGTCATTCTTGGGCAGGCGTCAAGGCTTCCATCATTAGTTCCTCCTTTGGCCCTATATGGTTTAACTGGGACTGTCATGGCGTTATTTAAATCATGTATATTAGCAAAAGGGTGGTAACATATATTAAATACGGTCATTCATCTCAGTTTTCCGTATAATGCCCCCTTTCACCTAGTTTCCTTCCCCTTTCACCTATATTTCTGTCTTGGCCACATTCAGGAATGCTACTCTTCAAGAACTATTAACTCTCTGGCTTCATGTAACGAGATTCAGCCCCCATATCTACTGTCTTGTGTTTTAACTGTCAGGGTTTGTGGCTCGAGTGTGTCTGGTGCTTGGATGCCCCTGGTCTTCCTTCAAGGTAGTGCAGACTATTGCTAGGTTACTAGATTATTTTCTTGAGTGGTCATTAGCTTACAACAGTCTTCCAAACTCCCTTAAAATTCCCTTTCTGTCTTTAATCACCTAGTGGAATTTCTAAACTGACTGTTTAATTATCCTACTCTATCCCTATCACTAGAAACACAGTAAGTGAGTAGCAGGTTAACTTCAATCCCTTGACATCTGGAAATGTACAAATGTTATGAATGGTAAACCTTTATTAACAGATTGATCTAAGCCTCTAATAATCTGAATTAACCAGAAAGAACTCTCCATTCCTCAGACTTAACAGACAAGAGACTTTGGTGTTCCTATCGACTGGGCCAGCATCTCTTTGAAAGCACGCTCTGGGCACAAGAGGTCAGGCCTAACGAGGACCTTGATCTGACATGGGGAGCAAGTGAGCCCTGGTGAGACACTCAGCCCCGCGCAGCTTATAGAGCCACGAGGGAGGGAGTGGGGCCTGAGGCTGACTCAGAGCTGCAACTATATCCAGTGCTCTGGGAAGCACACTGAATCATATCACGGCAAATTTAGGCCTGTGCTGATCAAGGCAGGAAACTCAGCACCTCCTTTCTCTCTGCAGCCTGCCAGATGCCTGACATCTAGGCCACAGTCCCTCTGCGGGGCTTCTTCCCATCCTGGAGAATGAGAGGTCGCTTGGACGGTGGGTTCCTGCAGGCGGTCTTACAACCTCGCGCCAGAGAAGGTGGCGTATTGGAGCCCGTGATCTGGCATCATTTTCTCAAGGCCGGGGCGCGTTTCGAGTACCAGTTCTTTGCCCCTTTCCCTCTTGTTCATATTTTGCTGGACACCAGTGGCCTACAGCCTTACACAGTTACAAGCCTCAGCTGCTCTCTTGGGTTTTTGAATTTTACTGTAGGAAATTATGTATTCGCTAAAAATAACATTTTAATCAAATGTCCTCTAGAACCCAACTGCACCGGGGCTGTAACATTACCAAAGAAGAGACAGGGAAGTCAAGATCTAGAATTCAAAGTCGGTTAGAACCTCCTCGTTTCCGGTCTTCAAAGCTGTAAGGAACTCCTGTCACTCCATGTCTTAAAACAAGACTATCAGGGCTTCCCTGGTGGTGCAGTGGTTAAGAATCTGCCTGCTAATGCAGGGGACACAGGTTCGAGCCCTGGTCTGGGAAGATCCCACATGCCGCTGAGCAAGCCACAACTACTGAGCCTGCGCTCTAGAGCCTGAGAGCCACAACTACTGAGCCCACATGCCACAACTATTGAAGCCCATGCTCTGCAACAAGAGAAGCCACCACAGTGAGAAGCTCGCGCACTGCAACGAAGAGTAGCTCTGCTCACCGCAACTAGAGAAAGCCCACATGCAGCAGCAAAGACCTAACACAGCCTAAATAAATAAAATCTATTTTAAAAAAAGATGTTCCTTAAAAAAAAACCAGACAAGACTATTAGATTGAAGCAGAGACTTCTTTGGAATCGTTTAGGATTACAAAACCTTCCCTTGGGGACTGTCATTTTCATACCTGGCTTTCATGCAAGGGTGAAATTATGTATGTGAAATTAACCACCAAGGCCAGGCATTGATTTAAAAACTTACAGATAATTCCTATTTCTGTTGTCAAGCGAATGTCTTATTTTTTGTTTTTGCTCTCTGTTTGTTTATGTGCATAATTTAATACATAACTGCTGAGCCTAGAAAAAGGAGCAATTGTGTCTCTATTCTTTTTTATAAAAATACTCTTTTGAAATGCTAAGAGACTGAAATATTTAAGTAAACAGAATTTTAGGATGAGAACCTAAGTGTCAAACAACAAAAAAACAAAGTAGCAATTTGCTATTCAGTAGACAGAATTCAGAGCTACCTTGCAGGAGACAAAAAATAAAAGATAAACCCGTCCTGACAACAGACCTCCCAAGCCCATCCTACAAAAAGTCTAAGTAACAACAAACAACAGCAACAATAATTTCCTTGGTTGAGACAAGCTGATCTTCCCAGACATTAATCTCATTTCTTGCCATAATCACTGAGATGGGTAGAAGTTTTCATCCCCATTTTACAGATGAGAAAATTGAGTCTCAGAGAGGTTGGATAACTTGCCTAAAGCCACACAGCTAAGTAGCAATTGGGCCAATGCTAAAAACACATCTTTTTACTTAGGGCTGTTTTCAGGACACTCTGCTGCAAGTGGAAGGCATTACAGACCTCCAATGGTCCTTTGTTTCTGGGTAAACCTAGTAGAATACCTTGCGTGGGCCTTCATTTCTGTCTTCCTCAGCCTGATGACATTTACAGGATTATTCTTTTTTTAGTTCTGTCTTGGCAAAAGTTCTATTGAAGAGGCCCTTGTAGCTTCCCTGGTGGCGCAGTGGTTGGGAATCTGCCTGCCAATGCAGGGGACACAGTTTCGAACCCTGGTCCAGGAAGATCCCACACACCACGGAGCAACTAAGCCCATGAGCCACAACTACTGAACCTGCACTCTAGAACCCACAAGCCACAACTACTGAGCCCATGTGCCACAACTACTGAAGCCTGCACACCTAGAGCCTGTGCTCCGCAACAAGAGAAGCCACTGCAATGAGAAGACGGCAATGAAGAGTAGCCCCAGCTCGCCGCAACTAGAGAAAGCCTGCGTGCAGCAACGAAGACCCAACGCACCAAAAATAAATAAATAAATAAAAGAAAAAGAAAAAAAGGAAAAAAGAAAAATGAAAGAAAAGGCCCTTGTAGAAAAAAACCTTTCCGCTAAGGATTTCAAAGCAATTTTACCCAAGGGAAAATCCAGGCCCTCAGGGGCTAAGCCGCTGTCTTCCAGGCAACATAGTAACCCTGCAAGACAAGCAAATTGTCTGATCTTCCTCCAACTTCTAATAAACCCCAGACAGGGGTCAGCAGCCCACGACAGAGATGTGCTGCTAATAGTGTGTAGGACACAGCGTCAATCACCGACAGAGCTGTCAGGCAAAAGCTCCGGTCAGGTCCTCTCCACCTCAAACCAAACGAGATACTTGTGAAAAAAAATTTAAATGGCAATATGACATACAGAGGTAAAGCATTATTGTCACCTTCATGTTTCATGAGCCCCAACAAAAACATCCTTTTTTCCCCTTTTCAAAAAAATTTTTTTGGAGAATAGTTGATTTCCAATGTTGTGTTAGTTTCAGGTGTACAGCAAAGTAAATCAGTTATACATATATCCACTCTTTTTTAGATTCTTTTCCCATATAGGTCATTACAGAGTATTGAGTAGAGTTCCCTATGCTATACAGCAGGTCTTTATTAGTTATCTATTTTATATACAGTAGTGTGTATATGTCAATCCCAATCTCCCAATTTATCCTTCCCCCCACTTCCCACCTGGTAACCATAAGTTTGCTTTCTACATCTGTAACTCTATTTCTGTTTTGTAGTTAAGTTCATATGTACCCTTTTATTAGATTCCACACATGAGCTATATCGTATGATATTTATCTTTCTCTGTCTGACTTACTTCACTCAGTATAACAATCTCTAGGTCCATCCATGTTGCTGCAAATGGCATTATTTCATTTTTTATGGCTGAGTAATATTCCATTGTATATATGTACCACACCTTCTTTATCCATTCCTCTGTCCATGGACATTTAGTCTGCTTCCATGTCCTGGTTACAGAAATACTTTTTATCTTACTTCCCCACATCCTGCTTCTGATACTTGCCTGTCCAGCCCCTGTTTTGCATATAGTAGGCGCTTAGTAAAAATGTATCGAAATTCCTATTGATCTTTACACTTAAATCCCTTCTAGGAATACTTTCAGGGGTCCTGAAAGCTGAAAATATTTCCTTAAATAACCCTTAATTTCGTCATGCCAGGAATGGATGGGGTTCACGCAGTAAACCTTCTTATAAAATCAACCCTACATACGCACTCAGGACAGTCCAGACAGTCAGAGCTGTTTGTTGTTTCTGGAATGCACCCGCTGCTTCTCACTTATCCACACACTGCTTCATTCTCTTGAATGATCCTTCACTATTCCACATATGTCTGGCAATTGTCCCCTAACACAGAACTCAGGTGTCATCTTTTCTGGGAATACTTCCCACACAAGACCCACTTGAGACTAGCCGGCATCCTACTGTAATCAGTGGTTTCCTCCTCCTCTCTGAGCGTAAGCTCGCTGAAGCCCACATCTCACTGGGCTCTGTATCCCAGCACCTAGCCCCATGCCTCGCACGTTGGTGGGGCTCAGTCTATGTTTGTAAGTGACTGCTGGGTTCCAAGATTGTTAGAAGCTGGAATGATGAATAGAAACGCCTACACAGGTAATTTTCTCCAAAAGTCTTTCTCAGATTCTGGGCATCTTCAGCTCCCAAATGGACTCCCCTGGGGTACTTCCCATGCATCCCTTACCAGGAAGTTAGCTAGGCTGTTCTTCTATGACTTCTGTGAGTCGATACCTGTATGGCATCAGCACATGGAAACTGGCATCCAGTGATGATAATGCAAACTTTTCCCCCTTTATTTAAAAAAGTTATGATGCGTGGATACAGAAAAGTACATAAAACACATGTATACAGTTTAACAAATAAATGAATAAAATAAGAGAACACCCAGATAATCCACCAGCCAGGACAAGAAAAGGAACACTGCCAGCACCTTAGAAGATCCCAGGCGCCCCTTCCTGATGACAATTTTGCCCTTTCTTCCTAGAGTTAACTGCTGTGCTGGCTTTGAGGGTCATGATTCCGTTCATTTTCTTTATGGTTTTACCACTCACGTACGCAACTCTAAAGTCTGGCTTCTTGGTTTTGAAGTTTGTAGAAATGGAACAGTTCTGTCTGGGGTCTTTCATTTGACATTGCACTTGTGGGATTCATCCATGGGTCTACCTGTACCTGTGTTATTCCATTGCATGACAAACTACAGAGTAGTTCATCTACTCTATTGTTGATGAATATTTGGGTTGTATCAAAGTTGGAATAATTATAAACAGCGCAGCTATGAACATTCTTGGGTTACTTTGTGCCCATCTGAACAAACTTTGCTAGGATATATACCTAGGGTTACATTTCTGGGTATTTTTATTTATAGGTAATATATTAAATAATGCCAAACTGATTTCCAAGTAGTTGTACCAACTTCCATGGTCTTCAGCAGTCGAGGAGAGTTCAAAATGTTCCATCGCTCCTTCGTTATCAGACTTTTCAAACGTTTGCCCATTGAGTGGGGTATGGAAGGAATTCCATTATGATTGTATTTTAGTCCACAGATTATTAATCTTATATTTAACTGGAAATTTCCTTTTTGTGAAGTATCTGTTTAAACCTTTTACCCATTTTTTCCTGTTAGGTTGTCTGCCTTTGTCTTAGCGATTTTGGAAGAATTCTATAAGTATTTTGAATAATAGTGTGTTGTTTGTTTTGTGTGTTGTAAATATTATCTCCCACTTCATGGTTTATCTTTTTACCTTTGATACCATTTGATGAAGAGGATGTCTTGATTTTAATGTAGAACAAATTTATAATTTTTTTCTTTATGGTTTGTGTTTTTCGTGTCTTGTTTAGGAAATCTTTACCCCAAGATCATGACAGTATCTTTCCTTATTGATTTTCCTTTCACCTTCAGTCTTTTAACCAACTGAAATCGACATTTTTAGGATGGTATGAGGTAAAGATCCAGCTTTGTTTTTTCTACATGGATGCCTGTCTCAGCAATTTGTTGGAAACTTCTTATTTTCCCTGCTGATCTTGAAATCTGGTAGAGCCAGAAAGTTCTACTTCTTCAAGAGTGTTTTGGATATTGGATATTCTTATTAACCCTTTGCATATCCATATAAGTTTCAAAACCAGCCTGCCAAGTTTTTTTTAAAAAATCATGGAATTTTGCTTGGGTATGCATTAAATTTATAACTCAACTTGAGGACAAGTGGCATCTTTATAAAAATTATTCTGATTCATAAACTTGGTATACCTCTCCACTTAGCTTTCTTTTTTAATGTCTCTCAGTAACACTTTATAATTTTCTCCGTAGATGTCTTAGACAAAAATATATTGTTAGTACTGTTCCCAAGGATATCATCTTGTTTTATGCTATTCTAAATGGTAGCTCTTTTATTTCACTTTCAATCTGTTGCTCGATTATATGAATTAAATGTATTGTTTAAGTACTGAATGTGAATAGTACAACCGTGTCAAAGCCTCGTAATAATTACAGTAATCTCTCTATGGATTCCTTCAGATTTTCTACACATAATTAAATCATCTGTGAATAATGACAGCTGTTTTTCTCCGCTTTTCAATTCTCATACCTTTTATTTCTTTTCATTGTTTCACTGAGCAGGCAGGGAACTCCAGGACAAAGCTGAATAGAAGTAGCAATAACAGGAATTCTTGTCTTTTTCCAGATTTCAAAATGAGAGCTCTCAAAGTTTCAACATTTGATGTGACGTTTGCAATAAGATTGTAGTAGGTACCCTTTGTAAGGTTAAGGAAATTTCATTCTATTTCTATTTTTATAAGAGTTTTATTATGAATGATTATTGACTTTTACTAAATACTTTCTCTGCATCTCTGTGATAATCACCCCATTTTTTCCCATTTTTTTCTTGTAATGTGGTGAATTCCATGAATTGCTTTTCCAAAGTGACACTAATCTTACATTCCTAAGATAAACACAAATTAGTCATGATGTATTTTTTATGTATATTGCTGCATTCAGTTTACTAATTATAGTTTACGTTTTGCATTTACATTCATGAGTGAGATTGGGCTCTAGTTTTCCTCTCTCGTTTTGCCTTTGTTGAGCATTAGAATCAAGATGACGGGTAGTATCACAAAGCATAATGGTAGATTTGCCCTTTTATTCTATTGTCTGAAGGAATGTGTATAAATTGGAAATATTTCTCTCTTGAACATTTATAGACCTTACTGGTAAACCACGTGGACCTAGAGAGCTCTGGATAAGAAATTTTTGTTTTACTAACTAAAGGAAAAGTCAGGATTCTTATCTCTTCATGAGAAGGGTTTTGGTATGTTATACTTTTCCAGGAATGTATACATTTTGCATCCATTTTCAAATATATTGGTGTTAAGATTTTTGTATATTCTATTATCTTTTCAATATTTGCAGTGTCTGTAGTAATGTCCAATTTTTCACTCATGCTGTTGATTATTTGTGCATTTCTTCTTTATTTTCTTGGTCAATCTCACCAGAGGTTGGTCCATTTTTTTCTTAGTTTCAAAGAGTGAACTTTTGGGTTTGTTTTTTCTCTTTATTATATTTCTATTTTGTATAATATTTTTCTATGCCATTAATTTATCTTTTTATCTTAATTGTTTTCTTTCTTCTACTTTCTTGGATTTTGCATTGCTTTTTTTCCCTAGTTCCTGAAGATGGAATTTCCAGCATTTGTTTTTTTCTAATCCATCTAAATCCATCTAATCCAATCTAAAAACAAACTCTCAAAAGACTATAAATTTCCCTCTATATAATATTTTAACTGCATCTCTTAGCGTTCTGTTAACTAATTTGCGAAAGGAAGGAAGGAAGGGAGGGAGGGAGGAAGGGAGAAAGGAAAGAAGGGAGAAAGGGAGAGAAAGAGAAGGAAGGAAGAAGGATGAAAAGAAAGAAAAGAAAAGAAAGGAAAATAAAAAGTCCTGATTTGTAGCATGCCAATTTCATATTTCTGTGTTGTAAATACTTCATCACAACTGATTTCAGGCCAGTAGTGGATTAATAACCAGTGGGAAAATGTCCTGAATATTTAACATTCGGCTCTTGCAAGCTGATACAAGGCAGCTCTAGAACACCACTGGCTGTATGTCTCAAATTTAAATAGTATTTTCACTATTGTTTTCAAAATATGTTCTAATTAGCACTATAGAGTTGACCCTTGAACAGCACTGGTTTGAACTGCACGACTCCACCTATATATTTTTTTTCAATAGTAAATACTACAGTACTACGCAATCCGCTGCTGGTTGAATCCACAGATGGTTGCTGGTTGAAACCACTGGTGTGGAGGGCCTATCCATGGATTTTTCAACTGCTCAGAGGGTCAGTTCCCCTAATCCACCCCCCCGCTTTGTTTAGGGTAAACTGTACTTTCTCTTTTAGCCACACTTCTTTGATTATTTGGAAGCATGTGTCTAAATTTCCAAATATACGGGAAAATTATAGTTAATTTTTGTTTTATAATTCTAGCTTAATTGTATTTTTATTGGAGATCACACTTGATGTGATTTCAATTCAGTAAAATTCATTGAGATTGACTCAAGGTCCAGAAATAATTGATTCTTATAAACATTATACATGTGCCTGAAAGGAATATGTTTTCTGTAGCTGTTTGATGCAATGTCTATATGCATCCATTATGTAAATTTTTAAAATCTGGTTTAAATGTTCTATGCCATTATGATTTTTTTATGGCAAGATGTATCTGAACTGAGAGCAATGTAAGACAATCTACCGCTTTGACGGTTATTATTTTTCCTCTTGTACTTCTGTCAATTTTTATTTTATGTATTCTGCAGCTTTTTAAAAGGTTTTTTACATATTTTAAATTGTAGTGTTTTTGTTAATTAAAATGTGTCATTGTGAAATTATACTTTTTATCTTTAATAATGCTTAGTCTGTTTTATTTCATATTAATGAATTCTAAGACATCTGTTGATTAATATTTGCCTCCTGTATTTTTCCATTCTTTTGTCTTTAACCTTTTTGTATCCTTGTGTTTTAGACATGTCTCTTGAAAATAGTACATACAGGAATGTATATCATATATAATATAGCTGCTGTTGTTTTTACTAGAGAACTTAATCCATTCAAATTCTTGTAAGTTCTAATATTTCAGGTTTAAAATCTACTCTTTTTTTGTGCTTATATTTGCCCTACTTCTGTTTCTTTTCCTTTATTGCTTTTTATGGATTTATTTATTTTTTCTATTTCCCTTCTATTAGTTAGACAGTTATACACTCTGTTTCTATTCTTTTAGTACATACCCTAAAAAATGCAACATACATACTTAGTATATAAAATTTTTAAATTAATCAGTACCCTTATGTTTATTACATACAGTATAAAGATTTTACAACACTTACCTCCATTTTCCCTCACCAACTTGTTGAATGTTTTTGTTCCTTTTTTCTCTTTTTAATCTAAGAGATTGTTGTTATTTCAACAGTCAAGTACACTTATATTGGAACATATATTCATAAATTTGTCCTTCCTTTCTTCTCCAAGAAGACCTGCCTGAGGGCAAGATGTACATCAAAAAGATTGGAAATCCAGTACAGAGATGGAAAGACAGGACTTCTAATGAGCACCAGTGGCTTGGCCTGATGGATCCAGATTCAAGGGGACATCTGAGGGCCCAGGGTCAAGGCAGAGCTGGGGTCAGAGTTAGGTGAGAAGTCAGGAAAATCAAGCTAATGCAAGAAGCTAAATTTATTTTTAATTGAAGTATAGTTGATTTACAATGTTGTGTTAATTTCTGCTGTACAGCAAATTGATTCATTTATACATATATATACATTCTTGTTCATATTCTTTTCCATTATGGTTTATCACAGGATATTGAATATAGTTCCCTGTGCTATACAGTAGGACCTTGTTGTTTATCCATTCTATGTATAATAGTTTGCATCTGCTAATCCCAAACTCCCAATCCATCCCTCCCTCACACCTCTCCCCCTTGCAAGAAACCAAATCTTGAAAAAGACAAATATCATACCATATCACTTATATGTGAAGTCTAAAAAATGATACAAATGAATTTATTTACAAAACAGAAATAGACTCACAGGCATAGAAAACAAACTTGTGGTTACCAAAAGGAATAGTGGGGTGTGAGGGAAGATAAATTAGGAGTTTGGGATTTATATATACACTACTATATATAAAATAGGTAAGTAACAAAGACCTACTGTATAGCACAGGAACTACCCTCAGTATCTTTTAATAATAACCTATAATGGAAAAGAATCTGAATCATTTTGCTGTACACTTGAAACTAACACAACATTGTATATTAACTATACTTCAATAATAAGTAAATAAATAAAATTTTAAAAAAGAAGCCAAATCTTAGGTGAGCAGTTGGGAACCAGGGGTCTGGGCAAGCAAGACATAGACAGGACCCAACGAGTGGTCCTGACCACAGATACAAGGCATCACAACCAGATGACCCATAATTGAGACAACTCCCAGCCCAATCAGGGAACAGCTTATGTACTGTTTGTTGAGTGGGGCACAAGCCCACAGACATGGTTAGTAAGTCAGGTTAGGAAGCTGGAGGCTGAAGAGAAATAGGGGTCAGGAATAAAAGCAAGATCTTATTTCACCCGTGAACACTTTTCTGTTCAAAGTATTGATCTCCCCAGTAGCACACGATACCCAGCACCTAATAGGCACTCAATAAATAGATATCTATTGATTTATTTATTGACTCTCACCTAACCAATGGGCCTGTGCCAGCCTCCAGAATGATAAAAACACAAACTGTACATGTTTCCTAACTTTGAGGCACTTATAACTAGAGGTTGAGCTCAGTATGTAACTAAAATGTAAAGCAAGATGGTGTAAGGGCTAAGCAGAAGCTAAAATGCCAGAATGGGGCCATTAGCTTCACCTGAGATTATCAGGGAGGGTTTCCTGGAGGAGGTGGCGGGCTTGTTTGGAGGGTCAACAAGACAATGACAGCCAGAGGGGATAACGCTGATATTCTGAACCTGAGTTCAGATTTCCTGAGTTCCTAGCACTGGAGGTTGGGGCAAGGACTTGCTCTCTGGTGGACAGAGCTCCTGAGGAAAGTCTGGCGAACAAGGGAGAGAGACCCCTCCCCCATCCGCCAACTGGGAGTGCTGGTGACTCTGCATCTTTCCTTCCCATCTTGTGATGCTCGTCACATTCTACCTTGCATTCCAGATGTCCTGGGGCATTCTAAGGCTTCTGAGACTAGGAAATGGACCAAGGCAGATTCTAGGCGATCCCCAAAGCCCTTGATGACAAACCTCATTGAGATCACTGAGTTCCAGCACTGGGTGGAAGGCCCGCCATGGCATGTACCACTTTCTACTCCCAACCCAGACTCTGATCGGGGAGTTTTCACTGTAGCAAATAAAACAAGTGACAGGCGTGCTGTGTAGCGTCCACATTCTGTATACAAGAACCTTCCAGGCCTGCTGGAACACTCAGCTTTCCCATAATCCCATGTTAGCACCAGAGAAGTTTCCAGAAGGGGAGGCAGCACACAGAGCCTACCTAGGCTTCTCTCACCTACATCTTCCTGCCCGTCAGCAGCATCCCAGGACCCCAGACTGAGCACCTTCTCTGACCTCTAAGGTCTGCTTACACAAGGCAGCACAGGCAGGGGCCATCAGATTGTTAGCGGGGTCCCTGTGTTGTCAAGGAAAAGGGGGTAACCTTTACCTGAGCCACTTCGCAATCTGCCACCCCCTCCCCAAAACCTTCCTGCAATAGTGCCTTTTCTTTTCACTTTCTAAAAATCTGTTCCGCACTTTTACATCCCACCTAATAGTCCAAGCACAAAGATTGGAAATCTTGGAGTAAAGCCATGGCATATCTGTATCATCACAGATGGGACTGTGCTACACTCAGAAAAGATGTTCTGTGGAAAGCAGCTTGATCCTGAGGTTTGGTTAATGTATCAGTTTCCTGGGGCTGCTATAACAATGTACCGCAAACTAGGGTGGCTTTTAAAACAGAAATGTGTCGTCCCACACTTCTGGAGGCCGGGAGTCAAAGTCAAAACGTCAGCAGTGCTGGTTCCTTCTGATGTATGTGGGGCAGAGTCTGGCCTGTCTCCTAGCTTCTGGTACCCCCAGGCAGTCCTTGGTTTGTAGATGGCATTCTCCCTGTGTCTTCCCATCATCTCCCCTCTGTACACGCACGGCTGTCTCTGAGTCCAGATTCCCCTTTCTTATAAGTATACTAGCCATAACGTGTGAGGATCCACCCTAATGACCTCATCTTAATGTAATCAGTTGCAAAGACCCAATTTCCAAACAAGGTCACATTCACAGGTACTGGGCGTTAGGACTTCAGCATATTTTGTGGGATACCGTTCCACCCATGATAATCAGTATTTGGACACTGGCAGAGGAAAGGTATTCCAGGTTGTAAGTAGAAAATAAGCTAAGGTATGGAGATGGGAAGGGAAGGGATTTTATACGCTTGAAAGAGTGATTGGTTTCATACGGCTCTGTGATTAAAGTAATATCATGAATATAGATGCATCTGAAAAGCGTGCCCATGTACATGACATTTGTTTGTATACAAATTCCCCCCCAAAATGAAAAATAAATAAATTCCCAATGTGGACAGACTCTGACTCACTTCAGCTCTCTGGTTCTGCGTTTGCCTTCTTCGTGTGTTTCAAGAGGTTACGGTTGGCATGGCAATGCTGCCTCGGTGCGTACAGCATCTCCTCAAGTTCTGAGAGGTGAGGCACTGCCTGGTGCTATAGGGCGCCCTTTGTGACAGGTTGGTGGGACCTTTGATCAGGAAGAGAGACGTCAGCTCAGATTGGCTTGCAGAAAGGGAGATTGAAGTCCTGGTAGTCAACTCCTCCTGAAACATTATGTAAACCGCGCTCATTTCCCATTCTGTAAGCACTGTGTTCTGTCCTGGATTGACAGCTCCCGGGAGGCTGGCGTCTGCAGGCTGCTCCAGCCGAGGAGGAGATTCTGTCACATGTCACCTTCACTCGAGCACCACTTAATCCTTCAGCACACCCCAGCTGTGACCCAGCTGCCACTTTGGAGAAAAGCCATGTGGCCACATGCAAACAACAGATGCTTCACACATGTTTTTGGCGTTGATGATGCTGTGGTGATGGCCAGGGTGCTGGTGGAAGTGCCGGTGATGCTGGCAGGGCTATGGTGGTGACGGTCATAGGGCTGGTGACAATGATGGGAGATGTTGTGTCTTAACCCAAAATAGTGAGTGTCACATGGGCCTGAAGCTCGGGGAGAAGGGCAATGAGGCTGTAGATCATTTTATATCCCTCCCAGTGCTAGCCCGGGACTACTCCTCCAGTAGACGCTAAGTCGGGACCCGGCAACTGGATAAATAAATACTCAACGTGATCCTTTCCTACCTAGTTCACGGTCCCATGCTCAGGAGTTGAAAACTCACTCTGCAACTTATGAATTCTGTGACCCTACAGAGCTTACAAGAGCAAATCTTTTTCTTAAATTTATTTTATTGAAGTATAGTTGATTTGCAACGTTGTGTTAATTCCTGCTGTATAGCAAAGTGATTCAGTTATACATATATATACATTCTTGTTCATATTCTTTTCCATGATGCTTTGTCACAGGATTTTGAATAGAGTTCCCTGTGCTATACAGTAGGACCTTGTTGTTTATCCATCCTATAGATAATAGTTTGCATCTGCTAATCCCAAACTCCCAATCCATCCCTCCTTGACCCCCTCCCCCTTGGCAATCACAAGTCTGTTCTCTATGTCTGTGAGTCTGTTCCAAGAACAAATCTTGACACTCTATCTGAACATAGTAAGCCTTCAATTAATGAGCTCTATTAGTAGTATTAATATCCTAATTCAGAATTCATTAAGAAAAACGACAACCTAAAGTTCACAGGCACAGAGGCTGTGAGCCTCTCTGCCGGCTTTAGACACTGGCAGAGCTGAGGTGCCAACGTGTCCTGCCACTGACACCCATCTTTTTCTGCTCCTGCACGAGGCTAGCTGTGAGGGCGCACGGAGGCAGGCGAGTTTATAAATGACCAACATGCCAATTAGGGACGCAGCAAGAAAGAAAGGACTGCAATTGTTATTGATTCATAATTCAAGCCTCATTCGCTGTGAGTAGTATTTCCAAGCCCTTTGTCTTGGGGAAGCAGGGACTAAGGATCTGACCTCAGATGCCACCTTCACCTCCCTACTGCAGCCCTTCTCAGAGACAGAGAGTGCAAAGGTGCAGAGAGGGGTCAGTGCCTCTTCTACAGAGAGACTCTGTTCGCTTGGACTGGATCACCTTTCCTATGGTTTCTTGTCAATTTCTTTTTCTTTTCTGCTGATTGTGTGCTCCTGTCTATATTCTCCCCATTTCCTCCGGAAGGCATTAAACTAACTCATCTCATTTATGCCCAAATGAGAAGGGGAAACATATTCAGAAAAAGGCCAAAGCCCGTTTAAAAGTCCTTATCAAGGCATTCTGTGTCTTTTAAGAAAGTGGTAAGCAGCTAGCTCAGAGGGGAAATACTGCCCATCCTTGCTGCTAGGTCAGAAATGACATATCAAGATGGAAAGTTCTCTCCCTCTCATTCCTTCTTTCTCTCTCTCTCTCTCTCTCTCTCTCTCTCTCTCACACACACACACACACACACACACACACACACACACACACACACACACACGGCCTTCAGATTTGACAAACGTTTGTTAAGCAGCCATTGAGGGCAAGGTGACAGGTTAGCAGAGGGGACGGGGCCCGGGACAGAACTGTGCCCTAGGCAGCATGATCACTGCTCTGATGGAGGGGCAGCAGTTCGCTGGGAGAATCCGAATGAGTCCAGCTGGGAGGCTTGGAAAAGTCACCTGCAGCCCATTTCAATCAGGGCTTTGTTTTCCCCGGCTTTGTTAGTAGCTGATTGTCTCAATTTTGGTGTGATCTGAATCAGCTGTCAGCATTGTGGAGCTAAGCAGGTCAGCTCTGCTTCTGTGTTCCGTGATAATAGCTCACATTTATTTAGAGCAGCTTTCCCACACAACCTCTACATGCAGTATTTCATTTTATCCTCCCACTATCCCTATGAACTAGCTCTGCCGGAAACCAAGGATGGCCCAGTGCTGAGCTCGGCACTGCCTCCCAGTAAGGACTGGCTGTATTTTTGTTGAATGGGGTTGGCTGGCTGGCTGCATGAAGGACATTACCTATTGGGGTTGTGACTTCCCCAAAATGCCAGTGGGTCTTTAATACCAGAACTGGGACTCGAATCCAGCCTTTCAATATTTCTGTTCCCTGTTCCTCTCACTCCATCTTCATGTACCACATAGTTGGGGACCAGCAATTCCCAAGGTCAGAGCAGCCCTCTTCCCTGAAATTCCTGACCCTACTGGGGTTGACATAGTTTTCATAGGTTGCCATGGTTATTTTCAGTTTCTATACTGATTCACAGATTTCAGGAGACCAGTCAAAGAAATACTATTTTCTTTTGATTATCAGTACCATCATCATTATCAAAATTCATTTGGCAGGAGTATAACATATACTGGATCTTGGTATTGATTAAAATCACCTTTCTATCCTTCCATTCTTTTGCCAGATGGACTTCTCCCTACTAATGGCCCTAAACTTCAAGCAACATATTTATTTTTATATTAATTACAGATATACCTATATTTTTATTCAAAATATTATATATTTAATATTCTAGTGACCTTAAAGAAAAAATAGAAAAAATCACAACCTTAAAGACAACCTTAAAGACATAGAAAAAAATCACTCAAATCCTACAGCATTGATACCGGGTTTATTTTTGCATATCACCTCCCCAGGTTTGCTATAGTGCAGGTAATAGTTACAATTATAGCTTCAGACTATTTTTTATCTTCTTTTATCAGTTCCAGTCTATCATAAATATTTTTCATATTTGCTCCATAGATATTATAATTACCATTTAAATAACTGCATACTATCCCGTCAAGTGATGTACGATTTACTGAATCTTGTACCTCATCCTTGGGTATTAAGTTATTTCCAGTTATTTGTTATTATAGACAGCATTGCAGTGAAGATATGTTAATTATAGACTGTAGTGTTTCACTTTGATGCCCATGACTTGTGAGGATGCCCTGATTGGGAGCTTGACTTGTAAAAGGCAACAGTGTTCATTGTATAGTTACTATATGCTTAATGCTGTGTTACGGATACTAGAATATTATAAGGCATAATTCTTTCCTTCAAGAAGTTTACCGTTTTGCTGAGAATGAGAGAAATGCACCTGAGACCACTGGAAGCTATGGGAGAAGGTACAGTATGATACCCTCACACTGTACAGACGCTGAGGGTTTGGAGCCCTTTGAAAAATGTGCGAGTCAAAGGAGATGATTGGAAAGTAGACAGAGAGCGTGCAGTGCAGTGTCTGTTGTCTCAGCATCCTCGCATCCCTGAGCCTGAGCAAGCACACTTCGTTTCCATGACGACCGATTACCAAGTCCAAAAACATTAGTGACGGGGACCAGGTGAGCCCCAACTGTCAGAAGGAGGGCTGAGATGAGGGATCCAGGGAGAGAGACAAGTCTCAGAACTGGGTTTCAGTTGGTAATGCACCGTGTCACTGAGCAGAGCCTAACCACGTACATCTGATGGCGGGGTCGGGCCTGAGCTAAATAGGACAGAAAATACCCTCAAGGCCAGAGCAAGATGCTCTGGGGGAACGAGCATTCCTGTTGGCCTCACTCTTCCGCAAGGTAGAAGAACTGTCTGGAAGCACATTAATCTCATGGAACAGTATGATAATATTTCATTTGTATATCTACTGAACAAACATTTATTGGATATCCCCAGGGCCGCTGTGTTTGGGGAGCTATGATAGGCTTTGGGGCACATTTGAATAAAATGTGGTGATCTTGAAGGCTCTTGTAATCCACTGAAGGAGACAGACTTACCAACAACTAATTGTCTTATAGATGATGTGTAAGACAGAGCACAATAAAATAAATGCTAAACCTAGAGGAGCAAGTGGTGCATTTTCAGTGGGATATTCAAGAAAAGGGCAAGTAGATGTGGCATTTCAGTGGGGCTGTGAACACAGAGGCTTTCAAGAGACTGAGAATGGGGCCAGCAGTGGGAGGGAGTCCCGGGCATGAACGAGCAGGAAGTAACCACGAGCGGTCTCTTACAAGGGGAAGAGAAGCTAAGCCTGGAGGTGTGGTGGATACTAGGACGATAGAAGTAGGTGGGACCAGGTGAGGAAGGACCCACCAATGCCAAGGGTGTGAACTCGGTTTTCCATCCATGGAGAGCTACTGAAGGAGCCAGTGCAGCTCCACGAGCCCTGGGAAGCTCTGGGCTGAGCTTGGGCTTACTCCCAGCACCCTGTTCTTACCCAAAAATCTGTTCCCAGGCTATGATTCTCACTGGGGCCCCACTAGGCTCTGCAGTGCCCTGGAACCATGGCAGCCTCTGATTCTGGCCACCCACCAGTGGCCCTTTGCCTTCACGCACAAGGCTGGAGCATCCACCCAAGCTCTGCTGGGACCCCTCTTCTGGCTCCAAGCCATCTTCCCTTTGCCACCCAGTGTGGTGCAGAGACCCCCAGATGACTGGGCCCACCATGTCTCCAGGAGGGGACAGAGTAAACCCTGGATAATCTAGGTCACCAAGGAACTAAGCCACCACATGAGTCTGAAAAAACATAGCCCCAGGAATGCAAAGTCAGGAGGCTTCCAAGGACCTCAGCCTGAGCTTTGCTTTGACTTCTCCAATCCACGTGGCATTGGGCATTGTGCCGGGACAAAAAGAGCATGGGTTGTGAAAAGGCCAGAGTCTTTGGGACAATTAGGAGCAAAGAACAGAAAAGGCTTATTTTCCAGTTCTACAGTCTGACCCAGGAGGGCCTCATTTACCTGGTGCATCTCTGGGAAATTTGTTCACGCAACTACGATTGAGTAATTAATATCTGCACAGCATGGTATTGAATGTTCTTTCAGATGCAGAGGTGAAACAGACACAAATCTTTCTCTCAGGAGCAAATAGTTTTTAGCAGAAAAGGAGACATAGCCTTCAGAGAATGCAGGTGACGTGCTATAACCTTTGAGAGGAGGAATTGATTTCTTCCAGCTCGGAGAGAGAAAGAGATGGGCAGAGGAGGTTTCAGGAAGAAGGTGATATTTGCATCAGAGGAAAGGAGGCATTGAAGCATAAGTTGAAATGGGGCAGACATAGATGGAGGGTGGGGGAAAAGAGAGGTGACGGGGACAGAAAGATTAACAGCCCAGAGGTGGGAAAGGGCAGAACTTGCAAAGCAGCTTGAGATCAGAAATGCTGCCTTTGATATTTGAATCTTCGGTGCCTTGCCCAGTGGTTCAATAAATATCTATTGAATAAATGAATGAGTGAGTGAATGAAGAAAAAGCCATTTGATTTAGTTGAAGCATAGGGAGCGTGGAAAGAGTAATGAGAAATCGCTTTGCAAAGGCCACACGTTGAATGCATGTGGACTTGATTCTGCAGGGAATTGAGAAGCCGTTGAAAAGTTGTTAGCAGGGTTGGGACGTGATGACAGCCGTGCTTCAGGAAGATTAACCCCATATGTAGGGCTGATTTTAGGGAGGCAGAGAGACCGTTTGGGAGGTTATTGCTGCAGCCCAGGCAAGAGGGAATAAGCCCCTGAGCTAGGGCAGCAGCAATCGGAACAGAGGAGGGGACAGACGAGAGAGAGAATGGGAAGGCAGAGTTGACTACAGACAGGAGGTTGGGGAGCAGCGGAGGGAGAGAAAGAAGCAAAGATAACAGGGGGATTTTGAGCCTGGGTGGCAGCAAGGATGGTGATGCTATTAACAAAAATAGGCAGCTCAGGAGGTGGTGCTGGGTTGAGAGGAAAGATGACGAGTTCTGTTTTGCACACACTGAGATATGGAGATGCGTTCTTTTCTACCTGTACCACGAATCAAGTCTTTATCAGGAAGATGCCTGAGTGGTGAATGGGCTCCCCAGGCCAAGCAGCAGCACAGCTCCATTTTTTAATGGATGAGGTCAAGACCCAAGTCATTTCCTGAAGGCTGATTTTTCAGACAAACTCTAATCGTGCTTCACACAGAGAATATTTTTGGAAGAAAAGATTCCACTTTAATACTGATTTGAGATAAAAACCTGCCAGCATTCTTCCTTTTCCTTGGTATTAATGAATTAGGAGACCCAATAAAAAGCACATAAAAGCCTCAGGAGCATCCTTCAGATCTTCACCAGTCAGTCACTTTCATTTTCTAAAGCTAGAATTTCCAGTTTTTAAATACTGCATAAGAGCAGTATTTGACTGTAGTTCTAACAGTCTAATTCAACCACAAAATAAGTGTTGAATAAGCACTCCCTATGGACTGGTACCATACCAGACCCTGCAAAAAGAATGATGAAAAAGAAAAGCTTCCCACTATTGGGGAGACCACAATCTAGTGGAAGGGATAAACAAATAAACCGATGAACACATTCAGCGTCATATGTGACAGAAGAGAAATGTAAACAGGCAGGAAATTTGAGACATTTATTCTATCTTTGGAGAAAGGATTAGGGAAGACTTCATGGAGGAGGTGACACGTGATGATGATTTTGGAGGACTATTGTGGGACAAGAATGGGGGGCTCATTCTACGCAAAGATAAAAGATGAAGAAAATGAAGACGATTGTAAAGTTTAAGGGGGAGGAAGGGGAGAGACAGAAGAGAGAATTGGGACCAGATCATGAAGACCATTATAGATGTCAAATGCTGAGACATGTAAACTTTATTTTGATGCGATGGTTAGATTTGCCCTCTAGATGGGTCACCATGGCAGCATTGTGGAGAATGTCTCCACGATGCTGCAAAATAACAGACTCTTCTAAGTCATCATCTCCAAGTTCAAAGACAGGGAGTTTCTCTTCCTTGAATTGGTACTCAGACTAGACTGTGTCCAGCTTCAACCATGCAAGTGGAAACAACGTCCTAGGGGGTAGTGATGCAGCAAGATGGAAGGAACCAGGCTACCTGAAATGACCAGCTGGAGCACAGCCATCCTGCTAACCTGTGCTTCACCTCCGGATATTATAATACAGAGAAATACAGTGTTTTAAGCCACTGTAGTTAGATGTTTATTCATGAGAGCATAACTGGTACCAGACTTTTCCTCCCGCTGGAAAAAAACTATCAAACTGGAAAATACATAAAGCAACTTTTTTTCAGGCAATGAAAACTAGCAAGCACGGGACCGTGATCCTCGGGAAAAGAGAGGATCACATGGGGCAGTACGTGATCTGCCCTCAGAAGTCATGCGGTGCCCTTTGTTTTTGCTGTCCAACAGGTCTGCCCAGGTTCAAGGAGTGAAGACATAGACTCTACCTCTGGATAGAGAAGAGACAAGGAAGAAGGAGCCTGTGGAACCAAAGATACTCTCGTGGCCTCATTTGGAAAATGCAATCTGTCATATCTACCCTATGATTCAGCAATTTCACTCCCAGGTGTTTACCCAAGAGAAATGAAAAGTACACAAAAAGACTTGTACAGGAATATTCATAGCGGCATTACTCACAATATTAGCATTCAATTCAAATGTCTATCAACAGGAAAGTGAATTAAAAAATTGAGGTATATTCATACAGTGGAATGAAACTCAGACAAAAAAAAAAAAGGATGGTTTATTGATACACACAATAACATGGATGAGCTAAAGAATGAAAGAGTATATCTGTATTATTCCATTTATATTAAGTTCCAAAACAGGCAAAACTCATCTTTGGTGAAAAAAAAATCAGAAAATGGTTGCCTATGGGAGATGGCAGTATTGACTGGGAAAGAGCATGAGAGAATTTTCTGGGGTGATGGATATATAATATCATGATAGGAGTATGGGATATATATGCATTTGTCAACTTGTAATAAATTATACACTTAAGATCTGTGCACTTGCACTATTGTATATTTTCCCTGAAAAAAAAAATATAAACAAATGTTGAACTCTAATTAGTAAATTTAGTTTCAGCAGCGGCACAGTTTAGGAATCCTGAAACTATTTTCTGTTCTAGGCTTGAAAAATAGAGTAAATATATTGAGGATAATAAGAGCCAGGTTTCTTACTATTGGAGAAGAAAATCATACATAGAAAAAGAAAAGAAAGGCTGTGTCCTGTAGGACACATGATTTTACTACATATGTATATATTAGTCTACTTTTCTATCATATATGTGTATTATTGTAGCTCTATCTCCTGAGAAAGCCTAGAAACAATGATATATCAGGAGCACTATTTGTATGTAGACCCAGATCCTGGCTTCTAAATAACATTCTCTACTAAAAGGAACAGAGTTCCTTGGAGAAAGGCTGATTCCAGGCAAGGAAAGGACAAGGTAAGCCTGAAACATCTTGTTGCATAAGAAAGTAAAAAATTCTCCAAAAATGGTGGGGACACATCGAAAGGACACAGATGCTCTCTGGAAGGCGTTCCCACTGGCCAAATCAGGGCAATCTAAGCAAGAAAAGAAATAATGACTGTAATTGATTACAACCCATTGAATAAAATAAGAATCCATACATTTTTACAGATATAAGTAAATAAATATTCCTTAAAAAGAGTCCCAATGGGTAAATACAGAAGGAATGAAGGAGTCTGAAAATCAATAGATGCTAAGACTAGTGGGTGAAAGTTTGATGGAAGACAGAAATTTTCATATCCTCAAGCTATTTCCCCATAATTCACTTATTAGTTACAAAGGAAGAAAGTGTACTTAACAGAAATGAAAACTGGCAGATGCCATGTTGACCAAATAATCAAAGTTAACATCACCAATATTGGACAAACTGACACCATGGGCCTGACAAAGTGATATTCCTGCCCAAACTGCCTAGCCTGAATTAATTTATTCACGAGGAAACAGCAGACAAACTTAAATTCTGTTGATTTCTACAAAATAACTAGCCTGTACTCTGAAAACTGTCAAGGTCAAGAAAGACAAAGAAAAGCAGAGGAACTCTTTCAGATTAAAAGAAACTAAAGAGGCATGACAGCTAATGTAATGTGTTAAATCTTGGACCAGGGAAAACAAATTTTATAAAAGAACATTATTGGGACAACTATTAAAATTTGAATATGGACTGTGGATTAAATATAAACTGTTATATCATATTCCAATTGTGACGATTGTACTGTGGTTATATAAGAAAAGGTTCTTGTTCTTAGGAAATATGGAAATACACAAAAAAATATTTAGTCATAAAGGGGCATGATGCCTCAAGTGGTTCAGAGGCAAAAAACCAAACACACACACACACACACACACACACACACACACGGAATAAGAGACGAGAGAGAGAGAGAGAGAGAGAGGAGAGAGAGAGAGAGAGAGAGAGAGAGAGAGAGAGAGGGGAGAGAGAGAGAGAGAGAGGAGAGAGAGAGAGAGAGAGAGGGAGAGAGAGAGAGAGAGAGAGAGAGAGAGAGAGAGAGAGAGAGAGAGGGAGAGAGGGAGAGAGAGAGAGAGAGAGAGAGAGAGAGAGAGAGAGGGAGAGAGAGAGAGAGGGAGAGAGGAGAGAGAGAGAGAGAGAGAGAGAGAGAGAGAGAGAGGAGAGGGAGAAAAAGAGGCAAAATGCAAACAGTTTGGGTACAGGGCACATGGGAATTACACAATCATTAAAACTTTTCTGTACAGTTTGAAATTATATATAAATAAAATAAATCAAGACTGAGAACAAAAAAGGAGGTGACAAATTCTAGAGCGGTATAAGGGGTGGATGGAACAGAATATGGAAAATAATTGGAATGATTGGGTTACTCCTAGGTTTCTAATGGAAAAACTAGATGAATGATGATGTCATAAGTGCACGTCCGAGATGGGGGGGCGGGGTGGGGATGAGATGATAAGATCACCTGGGCAGGACTGAGTTTGAAGCCTGGTGGGATACCCAGGTTGAGCTCTGCAGCAGGCAGATGACTGGGCTGGCTGGGGGCTCCTCCGGCAGCAATTCTCCGTAGCTCAATGGCCCCTCAAGGAAGAAGAAGAGAGAAGAACTGGGTCTTCTCAATTTATTCCATTTACTGTAGCCTGACTGGTCATTCTAGGGCACAAACCTAAGAGGTTATTGTGGTCCTAGCTCTGTAGCTCCAGGAATCACATTTTGAAATTGGGAAGAGTCTGAGGAAGATAAGGACTTGAGGGATGATGGGCAGCAGTGGGGGTTGGTTCATACCACAGAGGCAGGTTGCAGCATTTTCCCCAGGATGGACTAATATGGCCCGCACAGCCATTCCTGGGAGACCTCTTCTCTCCACTTTCTTTCACATCTCCTTCTTCAGGGCTACATACACCGTCAGTAACACCTAGCAGGAGGGTGTGCATTTCTGTCTTCGCATTCCAAAACAGTTTTGGGATTCACCCTGATTGGAATATCGGTCCTATGCCTGTCCACAAACCAATGACTGTGACCAGGGGTTGAATGTTCTGATTGGCTTAAGTCAGACTATCCATGAAGGTAGGGAGGAGGAGGGACTTCCCTAAAACACATGGTTGCTTGGAGAGGATGAACGTCCAAACAAAAACCTGAGCAGTATTAGAAGGAGAAAGACAGAAATAAGGGCTGAATAAGCAAATGTTCACTACAAGAATAAATTTTTAAGGGGTTTGACATGATCTTTCAAACTATTTTTCATAAAGTTTATACCAATGTAAAAGCAACAGTGGTCTGTCTAACTGTGCTATCACCAGCACTGATTATTTTATATAAAATAAATTTTTTCACTACCCAATTCCAATTGGATAGGCCCAAATAACTATTGCAAATAGCTATTGCATCCCTACATAAATTTATATTTCTTTACTATTATGCACTTGTGACCATTTAGGATTTCAAAGCCTTGAAAGATAAGTTCTATTACAAATATTCTAAATAATTCCAGCCCCAGGCTGACCTACCTCATCTCTGAACATTGACTAACAAAGATTGTAATATCTGAGGCCCTGTCTCTACCAGTGGGGGGAGTCTAAGATTAGTTTCTAGCCCTTAACTAATGTTCTTTTTGTGAGTACCTAGGAACCCATAATGTCCTCTCTGTTTTTAGAAAGACGATTCTTCCCTAACCCCCCAGCCACAATTCCTACTTTGCCCTCCAGAGTCCCCTTGGGATTGGAGCTCTGATATTTTGCTCCAAGTGGGAGGGGTGGCTGGCTAAATCTTAGCACCATATTTCCACTCACAGTCTTATGTCTTGGTTAAGAAGGTAAGCAGAGCCCTGCTCCCAAGTCTTGGATGGTTGTGCTCTGAGAATCTCTGTGCCTTCTCCTTGTAAATTCAATCCCTTTAAAGGCCGTCTCAGCATCTCAGACTGGACCAGTACTTATGATATAATTTGACTGCTTGCAAGACCAGTTCTATAGCCAAGTCAGCCTCTCTATGACCCTTGTTTATCTCCATCCCCCTCCAGTCCACAGGGCACCACAGCCCGGACCTTTGCAACAGCTGACCTGCTGCGATACTTCCAAAGACATGGAAGCCTCCTCCTTCACCATAAACCGTAGCTGGCCCCTTTTGGAACCTCCACTGCTTAGTTTCCTCCTTCCTGGAGGTTAGGAGTAGAAAAGAGGAAAAGATGTATATCATTAAAAGGTAGAAGTGGGCTCCGAATTACATTTACAGATAAGGTTCTATAGCAAGAATCAACAGGAAGGGAGCCTCCTCAAATAGTTGTGATATATGTCATATGGCAATATATGTCATGCTGAGCCCAGATCTAGGCTGCCCAGGTTTTCAAAACAGGAAAACGGAGTTCATGACAACTTTAGGAAAGTCCCCAGGATGCTGGTTCAATGTGCTTAACATCGTGGACTAGTTCTTTAATGAATGGAATGTTGTAGCTAGCAGGAACTTTAGAGATCACCTCCATTTAGTCCACTTTTCAGCAAAAAGTGCCAATCTTAGACTAGTTACTGGGAGTATAAACATGAATCAGACATGTCGTCTATCCCCAAGACTGGGAAAAACCAGGACAAACAAATTCATGTCCAAAAAAAGTGATATTGGCACTATGATAGACACACTTGCTCATCTGGGGCACAGAGAAAGGAGAGTTCAGACCAGCTCCACAGAAGACGTACACTTGAACTGAGTCTTGGAAAGTGCACAAGTATTCTCCAGGTGCACAAAACAGGGTAGGATGTGCTAAATGCAGGGAGAAGCTGGGGAAAGCAGGAGGGCATGGAACATCCTAGTATATTCTAAAGAACTGTAAGTAATTCAGCATTGGTGGACATTGGTCATGAAGAGGGAGGGGCAAGAAATGGGAAATCGAGATAAGAAAGGCAGACATTGATCAAACAAGAAAAAGATTTTGAGTTTATACTGTGGGCCAGAAAGGAAAGGTCATAGATAGATATTTCAGATGTCTGTATGGAGGGTGAATGAAGCACCATACCAAAGGCAAGTAGATTATTGTCCTGGTCCAGGTACAAGAGAGAAGAGGGAAGGCACATGAGAGATGGTAGAAATTAGAAATGCACCAGACTTGGTTACCAGTTAGCTGTGGAGACTAGGGGATAATGAATAGTTTAGGAGGACTACTAAATCATTCATTCATACATTCGTATATTTATTCAATCATTTATTTATCTACTCAATAAATATTTGAGTGCTTGCTAATTGCTAGTGAAGTTTGAAGGATACAAGCTAGGCATGCTCTCTATCCTTATGAAATTTACAGATAATTAAACAAGTGATAACAATAAGAATGATTAGTGTTATGATAAGGGGAGTACAGAGATATTAAGGGTGTCTAGGGGACAGATAATGCCAAGCTGAGAAAGCAATGTTTACACTGATACATAAAGGATGAGTTGAAGCCAGGTAGGGACAAGTGTTCCGCACGGAGAAAAATAGTCTGTGAAGACCCAGAGGAAGAAAACATGGTGCATCTGGAAATTGAAAGAGGAGGCAAATGGCTGGAGTCTAGAAAATGAAGGTGCAGGGCAAGATATGAAGCCAAAACCAAGGCTGAGTCCAGAAAGTAAATGCTTGATAAGTCACATTAGAGAGTTTAGACCAGATCCTAAAGGATAATTTTGCAGAGGTCAAAACATACTGTAAAGTCTCTAAACTCTGCAATGTAGTTTATCAGTTTATCAGTGAAATGATCAGATACCCATTTGGAAAATATGATTCTATTCACATTATGGAGGATGGCTTGAAGAGGAGCAAGACTTGAGGCAGGAAGACCAGCTAGGAGGTCAAAGCAACAGTGGTGAGATCAGAACCAAATTAAGGAGAGCCAGCTGGGTAGTGTCTGAGACATCCATCTATGAGGAGCAATGAAACCTCACTAAGTTTCTAAAACATCAATTGAAATGTATCAAGATAGAGACAATTACATGTTTCAAATGTCCTGCCAAGCAGAAACATTGTATGTGATTGGGAAGAATGCTTTGATAAGACATTGTGGTTGTGAAGGACACTTCCCTACCTGAACCATCCCTTTGAATCCTGCCAAGGGAAATGGTTGACTTAAAACAGATGATTTCTAAATTATTTCATATGGAAGTATGCAAGTATAGGGCCAGAGCTGAATTGTTGAGAATAGTAGAAGAGGGATCAGCAAGTATTTTCTGTAAAGAGCCAGATAGTAAATATTTGTGGCTTTGCTGGCTAGATAACAAAAGGGCATGGCTGTGTTCCAATAAAACTTTATTTACTAAACAGGTAGCCAGCCTACTGGCCCTGTAATAGAAGATAGTTTGAGTGCTCCTTTAACAGTGTTCCTTCTTTGAGATTTCCCTCTAAATAAACAATAGATTTATACTTAAACCATGCTGAAAAACTAGCCTGCACAGAGAATGCACATGTCCTGCACCTGCCCTTGAAGGCTAGATAGTGGTGATCTGGACTATGACAGTGGAGTAAGAGAGATGGAGCCAAGGTCTACTTAGATGGTGACATTATTAGGACTTGGTGATTGCTTGGATGTGGTGTGAGGTAGAGGATGGACTTAAGAAAGACTTCTGTGCTTTATTTATTTATTGCCAACTGGTAGACTGTGGGGCTATAGAAGCAAGGGAGTTCTCTGGGGACTGCGAATGAATAGAGCACTTTAGATGCTTCCTATTTGAAGTGTCTGCAAGATATTCAGAGGAAGATAACTCTCTACTAAGAAGTGACATTTCTGAGCCTGGAGCTCAGAAAACAGTGCCTGGACTGGAAATATAGGTTTGAAAGTCATCAATAAAGAAATGAATGAAATAACTCAAGAACGACAGAGAGCTAAGAACAAGCCCCAAGAAACATCAGCATTTAAGGGACAGGTAGGGGAAGGAAATGGAAAAGGAGTAGCCCAAGAGATGACAGTAAAAGCAGACAAGTGTGGAATCCCAGAAGTCAAGGAAATTGGGTTTAGGAAAGGGATAATGGTCAGTAAGGTCCACTATATAAAGGGTGTGTGAGAGAGAGAGAGAGCAGAGCTAGAGAGAAAGAGTGAGCCAGGAGGATTTTACTAGAATGGTAGAGACATAAGCATGTAGCAATGGATATGGACCTTCTTAACCCTGGCTCCCATCTTTCCTTTCCTCCTCTTTCCCCAGCAGATGTAACTAATGAGCATGAATAAATGTCCCAGGATCAACATCGAGGACCCAACTGTAGTGAGGAGTGTCGGGTATCAAGGAGGAGAAATTTGGTTTCCCACCAAGAGTACCTGGGGTGCCAGGAGAAAAGTATTAAAAATGGACAGAGACTTCCCTGGCGGTCCAGTGGTTAAGACTCCGTGCTTCCACTGCAGGGGACGCAAGTTTGATCCCAAGTTGGGGAACTAAGACCCCACATGCCGTGTGGCACAACCCAAAAATAAAAGCAGGGGACAGACATAAGTAGGAGCACTCCCTTTCACCTGCTTAGACTCCTCAGAATATCCCCTTGTATCCTGGGGACCACAACACCATGATGGGCCCAGGCTGATGTCTCCTCCCGTCTACCCCAGCCATCCCTACTATCCTGTTAATCTCCTCCTTCAGTGCCCCCTCTCCTAGGGCTGCCACCATTTCCAAAAACACGAATGCTGGCCATGCCCAGGCAGACAAGCAAGAACTGTCTAGTTTATCAAAGAAGCAGGAAAATAAGTAAGTAAATCTATCCCCCAGAAGGTGAGGATGGAGATGCCTTTGCTGTCCTGCAAGGGAGGACTTGCTCATTGCAGCCGTAAGCCCCTGGTCCAGCAGGATGAACATAACTAAGTTCCCAGCCTGTCAAAATTCTTCGCTCCCTGCCTTCAGTCTCCAGGAGGGAGAGGGAAAGAAACCCTATGTGGCCGTCCATCTCAGAAACTCAGCTTGCAGCCTCTACTCTCTTGGGATTGCACATAAAATTAGTGGGGCAGCTCAGTGGGATATACGGGAGATGAAGAACAAAGTCCAGTAGAGCTTGATGGAGCCCACTTGGAATTAGACTGTGGTAGAGATTCTCTTGGGTATGGAACCCCCGATACTAATCTAGAGGCAAAGGCAAGATGTGGAAAAGGGCCTTTCCTCTAAGCTGCCAATGAAGTAGCTCTTCCATTGAGGGAGATCCATGATTGCCCTTGGAGCACCTTCTGACTTCAGAGATTTACAGCTCATCATTAAACATCAGATTTAATCACAAAATATTAGTGATTAGAGCATTTAGAGACACTACCGGTCCTATTCTATAAGCTGGGGAAGTTATAGGATTGTTACTTACCATCATTGTCATGACAACCAGCACACAGCCTGAGAGCCATCCTGGCAAAGTTCCCAAGCATCTGGTGGTCAGAGAATGTTGGAATCTGTGTGTTACTGGTTTATTGAGTAGTCAGAACTTGGTGGGGTGTGTTCACAAAATAATTGTATTTTTTCTAGTCGCTGCTTCCACCTATGCTCTGTAGAACTTCCTTTTCCTAATACATAGCACATCCTTCAACAAGATCGTGGGCAGATTCCATAATTTTCTGATCATTTTTGGCTCTTAAAGTATAGCCCAGGTTAAAGTTTTAAATCATGTCTCCTTTCCCTCCCTTCAGTAAAGCTTTGAGCTGTGTCTTAATTTCCTAGGTCCACCATAACGAAGTACCATGAACTGTGTGGCTTAGAACAACAGAAATGTATTGTCTCACAGTTCTGGAACCTATAAATCCAAAATCAAGTTGTGCAGAGGGCCGTGCTCTGTCTGTCAGCTTTTGGTAGCCCCAGTGTTCTTAACTTGCAGAGCCTAACTCCATCTTCACATGACATTATTCCTGTGTCTCCTCACATCGTCCTCCCTCCATGGATGTCTGTGTCCAAATTTCCCCTTTTTATAAGACACTGGTTGTATTGATATTATTAGAGCCACCCTAATGACTTCATTTTAACTTGTTTACCTCTGTGAAGATCTCCAAATAAGATCACATTCTGAGGTACTGGGGTTCAGGATATCTTTTGGGGAGACGCAATTCAATCCATAACAGGCTGGGACCTGGGACTGTGATCTGACTCTGAGACACCTCCTGTGCCCCAGCTCAGCAAATCTGACTCTTCCAGGAATGGTGGGATAGGGAGAAAGGAGAGAGAGGAGGACAAGTGTCTCTTTACGTGGCTGGGCCACTGTCGTGGTCACTGCTGCTTGTGGCTGCTTCCCTACCTTCCACAGATGGGCCGTGGAAGCCCTCCATGCAGCCAGCTTCCAGCTGAGGGCTGTCTCTCCTGGGACACATGTGTGAGTCCTTCAGAGTGTCCTGGGAGCCTCTTGGCTGCACAACCCTTTGATATTGAAGATGCAGCTCAGGCTTGACCTCATCCATGCCTGGGTCCTCCAGCTCTCAGCCCTGTGCATCACATCCCACCTCCCCAGCCTTCTGCTGCAGAATCCTGACACCTGGGAGACTTTGCACCCCAGATACAAATTCCAAAGCAATAGGAAAAATTTCACTCAACATCATGTTATGTATGATAGGCATTTGAAAGAAAGAAAGAAAGAAAGAAAGATAGATAGATAGATAGATAGATAGATAGATGATAGATAGGGAGAGATAATCTCACAACTTGGATATAACTGAGACAAATCTACAGCAGATTAAAGTCTTGAACAATGTAGAAGACAATAAATTGATATCAACCCAGAATTATTGGAATTGTCAAAGGGACTTTACTCCTCCTTTTTTCTAAGGCTGATTGGTTTTTTTTTTTTTTTTTTTTTTGCTGATTGGTTTTGAACATCATTTTCATGAACTAAGAATTTCTCACAGAGATAGTTGAAAAAATAATGTGCTGGTTGTGGGTAGACATTAATAAAGGGACAACACATAACGATTGCTACTACTTACCAGTTACTTTTTATATGCCAGGCACTGTGCTGAGTGTTTGTATAAGCATTTTCTAGTTTCTCCCTCAAGCCATGGTGGATAGGAACTGTTTCCTTCTCTATTTTATAGGAAACCGCTTAGATCAGCAAGGGTCATGCCTCAAACCAAGCAGCTAGCAAGATCTGCAGCTAGAAGTTGAAAATAGGCAGCCTGATTGAAAGTTTCCATTCTTACCCCTGTAACTTCCTATCTTCCTTGGAATCCACACCATGCACAGGCCTCCACTGAATCCTGATGACCTAGGAGACTGTCTTGGATTGTTTCCAAAATTCACACTTTCTCCCTCTCACACGACTATGCCTTAAGTCCACAAAGCATTCAAACCAGTGCTTAATCAACCTAAATGTCCATCAACAGATGAATGGATAAAGATGTGGTATATGTACACACACACACACACACACACACACACACACACACTCACAATGGAATATTACTCAGCCATAAAAAAGAATGAAATAATGCCATTTGCAGCAACATAGATGGATCTAAAGATTATCATATTATGTGAAGTAAGTCAAACAGAGAAAGACACATATATGATATCACTTCTTTGTGGAATCTAAAAACATGATAGAAATGAACTTATTTACAAAACAGAAATAGATTCACAAACATAGAAAACAAACCTATGGGTACCAAAGGGTAAAAGAGGTGGGGAGAAATAAATTAGGAGGTTGAGATTAACATATACACACTACTATATATAAAATAGGTAAACAGCAAGGACCTGCTGTATAGCACAGGGAACTATACTCAATATCTTGTAATAACATATAATGGAAAAGAATCTGAAAAAGAATATATATATGTATATACGTATATATGTATAACTGAATCATTTTGCTGTGCATCTGAAACTAACACAACATTGTAAATTAACTATACTTCAACTAAAAAAAATTAAAAATCAGTGCATATTATCATTTTTCTCCCCACATTAGCCTATGCATCTCATTGTCTCCGGCCTCTAAGGAATCGTAGGAATTTGCATCCACTTGTACTGAACTGAACTGTAGTTTCTGCTAACGAATGCTGAGTTTGAAATGGAGTTCCTCAATATTTTAGGTTTAAATAAGGGTGCAGGGGACAGGGAATAAAAATACACAGACCCAAGAAGGGAAAAAAATGGTTCCTCTCAACTGAAACTGAGGAGGGAGGGCGGGAGGCTGGGAAAAATTATCACGTTAATTCTTTGTACCTCTCATAGGTCAATCTGAAATATTCAAGCTAGAAGAAAATTTATGTCATGTAACAGGATCCATGCGCAATTATAATCAGCTCTGGCAGTAGTTGTGTTATGTTGAAAGCATCTTTGAATATGAATTTGGGAGAGGCAGTGGGATGGAAATGAGAGAGCAGGAAGCTGACAGAAGGAAAGAGGAGAGAAAGTCCAGACTGAAGCCAAGTGGGAGGAGGGAGAGAATTTGTGTTCAAGTTCCTCTGGCCCTTTCTCAACAAAGCATCACCTGTCAAGTGAAGATAACCATTGTTTGAGGCTCCAGCAATGCTTATAATAAATGTCTAACCACAATACAAGGTGATATATAAATGGCTGAATGTAAACAGAGAGCAGGGCAAGAGAGAATTGGGCAATGTGAACTATAATGTATTCAAGTTCATGATTTCCATTCCTGCTGTATTTGGATGGAAACTATAACTTACAGTTCACAGCAAGCAGTGATGCTGGGTCCTCTTACACAAAAGAGGAAGTACGTTTTCCCTCTGAATGGAAGGAGGGCTGAAATAATCACACACACACACACACACACACACACACACACACACACACCATCTCCTTTCACTAACATTCATTGCTCCTTGCTAGTGGCATCTGACTGCCTGACATTCACAGTTAAAAGTTCAATGCAGATGCACTGAGTCATTTTCATTTTCTAGGAGACATAATAGACTGAGTTTGGTCCCTAAGAGTGGTCAATAAGTGGTTAATATCAAAATTCTCACAAATAAAAAGTTCACTCAAATACATGATGCAAGGAGAGACACTCACTATGGTGGTCTGTATCGCTGTATCATTGAATGGAAAGAAAGAGGGCTGAACCTCAGGTGCAGAGGACTTTCATTTTACAAGCATTTTCAGAGATACCACAGCCACATCATTCCTTACAATCTCCCCTCAGAATCTATTAGCCTTTACGGCCAGGAAGGGCTTTGTTATATCCAACCTAAGTCACTCTTATCAAAGCACAGATATATGTCTTCATGCAGTGACCATTCACAGATATGAAGCTATTACAAAAGCCACCCCCATCAATTTTACTTCTATTTTCTGATCTCTTCATCATCTTTTTGACTGGATGCTAAAAAATTCTTCCTGTTCTATCGAAACTGCACTGCATTGCTGAAGGCCTCCATCAGTTTGTTCATATACAAAATTGTTAAGTACTTACCAGCGTATCAGATCTTGGGAGGGATACAAATGCAAGGATACAATACATGGTCCTCACCAACCAGAAGCTCACCACCTATGGCCTCTAATTGCTAAATCACAGTATTATAGAAATATTAAGTCACAAAAGAAACTGTAGTTCATTGAAGCCACCCAGCATTTTTCAACCATACACACCAGTGTTCCTGATACTTGTACGAGCCACCAATATTGGTGGGCATGTCACAGGCTGGGAGATATGTCCAATTCCCAGGTAAGCTACCTTTCAGGTAAGTTACCTTTCTTTCCCACTCAAGGAAACCTACCTAAATGCAAGTCAGTGACTACAAAATTATTATTTGGATAAATTAATGTGCTTTGAATCATTATTATAAAAAAGCAAATCATTTATAAACTTACTTTGTTACCATCAATAACAACACTTTGAAACATCCTAGTTGAAAACCATTCATCTAACCCAATTTACCACCAAATTTGGGGGACTTTCTGTGATGTTCAAGACATGGTCATGCAGTCGTCGACCAAGAAGTCTCAGGACCAGAGGGCTCCTTAGCTAATGAGACCCGTTCCATAGCCTTTTCTTTCTTTTATTTTTTCAACTTGAAATATGCACATTTTACTAGGTCCCTTACTAGGTCCTTCTAGCCTCATGCTTGGACACCTGCATCAGCCTCCCGAACAGCTGCTCTTTTCAAAGCCACTTTTCACACTGCCAGAAAAATCATTCGTAAACATCATGCCCCTGCAAAAGCTTTGGTGTCTCTTAATTGCACAGAGGGTGATATGTAAACTCAGCAGGACAGCTTTCATTCCTTCATGATCTGCTCTTAATCTTTCTCCCCAGCTTTATTTCTCTTCTGTTGTCTAGTTTTTATCTGCTCCAGCCACTCCGTTTCATTCATTTTCCTGATACACACTTTTCTTTCCCTGCCGCTGTACTTTTATGTCATTCTCCACCCTTCCTCCCTGACAATGTCTTTTCTCATCTTCCATAATCTTCTTAACCAATCCCACTCATCCTTCCAACACAAATTTAAGTCCTATGCCTTCTGAGAAGCCTTCCCAGCCTACCTTCTTTGAACTCCTAAAGCTTTTACTGTCTGTAGCATTTCCTGGGTAATTAATCACACATTGCCTTCTGACATCTCCTGTGTGGCTGTTGTGTTAAGCTGCTACTTATCTCTCATAACGTTATTTAACTTTCCGCTAATTTATGTCTTGTCTCTACAAGTAGACCACAAACTTGCCAAGGACAGAAACCTTGTCTTATGACTCTTTGTATCCCCCATAGTATTCAGTCCAGTATCTTACACACAGTAGGCGCTCAATAAATACGTTGATTTATTCTCCCCTATCCTTCAAAATCCAGTTAAATACCACCTCATGCATAAGCCCTTCTCTTAAGACTTCAGCACACACTTGTTTTCCTCCCACCAGATTTCACTGTACTTACTGTCTGTCCTGCTTAACGTATGCCTTAGGAAGGAGAATCCCGTTTACATCATCCTGTGTATAAAATGTGTTTGTCTTACTAGATAATCTGTTTCTTGAGAACAGGGTCATTCTCTTAGTACTCTCATATTCTTCTCAGAGGTAGGCACTGGATAAGTTCTCAATGAATATTTATCCATTGCTCTAAAATAGTTTCCAATGAGGTATAATCTAATAAGATAGACATTAGAAAAGATACCCCGATAAGGCTTGAATGGCATATGAAGGTAAGTCTTATCACAGCTTGATGTAACTTAGTTTGTAAGAGGAACTTACAATGCTACATACACACATATACAATAGGACATATATTTTCAGGGTCTGGGTGAAGATATACCGAGTCCCTTGCCTGGGATATACTTGGCAAGTTAGAAACAGAATCAAACATAAACAACCATAGCGCATGTGGGCTTGAACCTGGCTCGTACCCACTGGTAGTCGCTCCTTTAGATGGCATGCGTTCAAAAAATGGCTTTGGTGGCTAATGTGAAGTAAGGCCTAATCCTCAAATTCTTTGCATTTTATTTGGTAATAGATTTATTCACTGACGTGTCCATTACAGATCCTTCATTAGCACTGTTGTACGAAGGTGACCAAAGTAGATTGAACCCCGGCCCTACAGGAGGAGAAGGACTTAACAAATAACCACAAACAATCAGTAACAAATATTATGAAGAAAAATTACTGAAACTTATTTGATGTGGGTAGTTGGGGGTGGATTCTCGAGAAAGCACATTTAAGCCAAGGCTTGAAGGATGAAAGTGAGGCAGTCAAAGGAAAAGCTAGGCAAATAGCATTCTAGAAAACTGCATGTGCAAAGGCCCTGAGGTTGATTTAGAGAACTGAAGGAAGAGTAGTATGGCTGAAGCATAGTGAGTGAAGCTACTTTTATAAGGAACATACATTTAACACATGAAAAACATCACATTCTTTAATTCTTGCTGAGGGACAGACTCCAAGCCTTCCCTAGCTACACTCTAGGGGCAGTGACCCCAAGGGTAGAGCTCTGTAGATTGTGATTGATAACGATGGCCATGGAGGCAGAGGAAAGGCTTTGAACTGTGTGATAGAGACCTGGGTTAACTTCCTAGTTCTACCCTAGATAGTGTGCAATGTTGGACAATTCATTCCACCATTGTCTGAAATAAGTGACTGATTGATTCATTCAATTCAACAGTTATATACAAAGCTCTTACTATGTGCCAGGATATATTCTAGATATAGACTATAAAGAGGGGGTACTTATAAATGAGTACATTATACATAATATGCATATGGTACATATGTATTGAATATATAATACAGGGGATATATGTTAAGAAACAAAAAGGACGAAATCCCTGACCTCCTGGAGCTTACATTCTAGTGGGAGCAGGCAAACTACAAACTATATACCTTTCTCTCTCTTTCTCTCTCTCTCTCTCACACACACACACATGCACACACTTGCACACATGCATACACACACAATGTTAGAAGTCAACAAAGCAGGGAGGTGGTTGGTGGCACTGGGGTATAGTAGGGAAAGCCTCAAGGAGAAGATGACATTTGAGCAAAGACTTGAAAGAGGTGAGCGTGTGGGCCAAGTGGCTATCTGGGGGAAGAGCGTTCCAGCCGAGGGGAGAGCAGCAAAGGCCCGAGGCAGCCGTGTGCTGCTGTGTTCTAGAAGCAGCAAGGAGCCTGGTGTGGCTGAAGCCAAGTGAGGAAGAGGATGATAAGATCAATCATGATGGATCATGAAAGTACCTTCTACAAAATGTAGTGGTTCCACGCTAATCTGCATGGGACAGATGCACAGATGAATGATTGAGATTGACACGTTGGCAAAATGCATGACAATGTTGGAGTCATCGTCTCCCTTGATTCCAGGGAACAAGTGTCGAACCAGGAGTGGGTGGTAAAAGACAAATAAAATGTGATGAAGAGACATGAGACATAGGCCATCAGCAGTGGGAGGCTCTAGAGGGAAAATATGGGGCTGATGGTGAGGGATTGTGGTGGAAAGCGACGGGCGGGGGGCAGGGAGAGTGAGGTCAAGATATACAAATGGCAGAGGAAATGTATTCCTCCCAGGAGAGACCATAATCAAGCCCCAGTGAACTGTAACTCCTTCAACGGAAGATAATTGACCTCAGCCAGTGTAGCTTCAAAGAAGTAAGTTTAGAGACTTTATGGATATTCTTTAAAATGAAACAGAAATAAAGGGAAGCAAAGGAATTCCCAGCAAAAGGAATTCAAAACAAGGTTTTGATTGTCTTTGACTTAAATAATGAGGACAGCAGAAGTGGTCCTCCAGGAGAGAGAGTTCAGAGGATCTGGGAAATGATAACTCTGGTAGATCAGAAAAAGTGTATTTCCAGGGACAGCAAATTTAGTAATACAAACCAATTATTATTATAGTTTTTTTAAAATTTTAAAGCTGAATTCCCTAAAATTGAGCCTGAAGGCTGGGCAGTGAGAATATTGAATCCGAAACTGGAGACTGGATGCGTTTTTGTGTGCTCCTGTCCTTGGGCTTCTGCTGGACAGGGCTTATGAATCATTTGAGGAGCAAATAGCTTACCTGAGGGAGTAGCATCTGCAGCTCCTGGCGGATACATTTTTTCCCCTATATTGCTTACACAGAGATGTAAGAAATTATTGGAACCAGTAAGAACAGGCTGCATCTATAACAGTGTATCTTAACTTTTTTTTCTGGACTCTTTTTCAGATCTCTTTGGGGATCTGAAGAAACAAAAGACCGTCCTCATAAAACGGCACAGAGGCACATACATGGACGGTTTGTGCATAAGTTGTCAGTGAGTGGGAGTGGAGGAATGGGATGCAGAGCACAGAACCCCTGAGACCTCCTAGGCAGGGGTCCTCAGAGTGCGGTCCCAGGACCACCTGCACTACAGAGACCTGGGATGCTAATTAAAAATGCAGGCAGGCTCTCTGCCCCGCCTCCAGACGTACTAAGAAGAATCTGTAAGTGTTAGATTCCAGCGTCTGTATTGTACCCACTTTCCAGGTGACTCTTAGGCACACCATAACTTGAGAACCTTGCCCTAGCGTGCCTGTGAACCCCAGGTTTAAAACTCCTGCTTTAGAACCACCTAAGCATCCTTGTTTAAAATGCAGACTTATGCTCAGAAACTGTGGTGGAGAAGGGCTAGGATGGGATGCAGGAATCTGCGTCTTAATCACCCTCGTGTCTGGGGTGTAGACACCTCGGCACCACACTTTGAGCGATGGCCTGAAAGAACAGTGCTGGAGAGTTTTCCACCTAGATTTGGTGTCCCCCGTGTTCCTGGTGCTGGAGCTGAGTTGCATACCCAGACTTCCTCTATTATAGTGTGCAAATTGGTGCAACTACTTTGGAGGAAAATGTGGTGATACCTAGTAGCTGAAGATGTACCTAGCCTATGACCCAGCAACTCACCAAGAAACGTATCTCTTCCACATCTCATTCTCTGATAGCCAAACCCAGCTGAGAGTGGTAACAACTCATAAAACATTAAAATTTTGTCTTGCCAGGGAACATAATTTCAAATATATTGATATTCATCCTGGTCCTCTTATATCTCACCTCCTGGCAGGGACCATTTGTTAGGTTCTCATTCTACCCCCACCGCACTTGAAGTCATCTGAGGCTGCAGGCTATGGCTTCTCTAGATTTGTATGGGCATCTCTGGTCCAACTCTTAAAACATGATCAGTGCCCAATGGTTATGATTTAATCTTCAGACTCACTGAGCATGGGCACCCCACCCCATAGCATTTGTGTCCTTCTGAAGAGCCCCCTTATATAAAGTTCTGCACCTGGATATGTCTGGGAAGCAGGACTTGGTGATCAAGGTCTTGCCTAGAGTAGAAGATATGCTCCCCTTTCCAACCCCACCCTGGCAACAGTTCAGTCTCTGTAATACAGAAGAGGGCAGTCCAAGATGATTTCCTTTTCTCAAGAGGCGGAAGTTGATAGAAGTAAAGAGAGATGAATGCTACCACCCTCAACAATCATTAGAGCCAAATAAATGGTCTGGCAGGTTTCTGTGCTCCCAACTGAGCAGCTAGAAGGGCTGCAAGAGAGAAGACAGCTTCAGAAAAGCAACTGGTCTCGAGAAAGTTTCCTTGGAAACTTCGTTGAAAATTGGCCTGGATCAGAACCCAGCCTCACTGATTAAACACTGACTGAAAGACCATAGGGTAATGATAAATTGCAAAGGAGCCCATCTGGGGGGAAGCATCTAATTGGTGACACAGGGTTCAGGGTAAGGAACTGTCTTCCTTCACAGCTTTATTAATGATCTGGAAGTGGTTGGAAATGGTATGTTCACGCTTAGCCGGGAGCTGGTACAAGTGAGAGAACAGTAGAATAATGAGACAAACAGACTCAGCGAAGTAAAAATAGCCCCACGGCATTCAGCTGAGAAAACGAAGCTCTGAGACTTTTTTAAAGTGGGGAGATAAAGGAAAGCAAGGAGATTGAAAACACTGGGTATAACAAGCAATGGGTAGAGCAAACCTAGAAACACTCAGGTAGAAGAGGACGTGGGCAGATCTTTGGAGTGTTGGGCAGCCAGAGGTCAGCATTATTTTAGGAACCATGAAGAAGGGTGGGAATAGGCTAACGCCACCCCCTCCCCACATTACACCAATGCTGGCCCTAGTGGTCCCATCCACTCTCGGTGGGAGTCCTGAGTGTCCCCCAGAACAGGAAGTCTGGGCGGATGCTGATACCTCCACGTGACGATAGCTCTGTAGCTGGTGTGTGGGTTCCTGACACTCAAAAGTTAGGGGAAGGGTCCTGGGAGGAAAGGTCTAGAATTAGGAAATCAACATGTGGTTGGTGGTCAAGGAGGGCACTCTGAATGGGGCCAAAATATCTTGGACCTGGTGAGAAAACAGAGCTACATGAGAGCACCCAGGCCTGGATGGAGGAAGTTTCACATCGAAGTGGAACAGTCTTCCACAGAGAAAGCTGAAGGGCACATTGATACCAGAAGAAAAGCACAAGAGGGTTTAACATGAACTTGGGTGGAAATAGTTGGATAAACTCACAAAATCAACTGTAGAATGCTATAGACTAAGAATTTGTGTCCTCCCCAAATTTTCATGTTGAAATCTAGTGTCCACTGTGGTGGTATTAGGAGAGGGCGCCCTTTGGGAGGTGATTAGCACCCTTAAAAAAAGAGACCACAAAGATATTCCTCACCCTTTCTGCTATGCGTGGTTACAGGGAGAAGACAGTCACCCATGAACCAGGAAGGACATGGGTCTTCACCTGACACTGAGCCTACCAACGTCAACCTCCAGAACTGTGAGAAATTAATCTCTGTTTTTTATAAGCCATTCAGTCTGTGGTATTCTGTTAGAGGAGCCCAAGACATAGAATAGCAGACTAAGACATAGAATAAAAGTAGTGATAGATGAGGTATCCAGTAATGCACAGGAGAAACGGTCAGGTCAGTATCCACATAGATTCTCAGGACTTCACATGTCTGTGTTTCAATGCATAGACTCAGGCCAAGAAATACATAGTCTTAAAATTTGTCACAAAGAAATAAATGCTGCATCATAGGAACGATTGAAGCTCAACTGATATGGGGCGGTTGAGTGACAAGAGTACTAGAATAAGAGTGAGAAGAACTGGGTCCTTAAAGCCTATGTCTCTGCCACTAATATAAACGTAGCCATATAAACTTGGACTAGACCCCTGGTTACTCAGAGTAGGCTAACGCCTATAGCAAATCAGCCCCCAGGTTTAATACAATCAAAGTGTATTTCTTGCTCCTATAAGATCCAAAATGGTGTTCCTGACCTACAGGTACCTCTCATTCAGGAAATGACACAGAGGTCCAGTTCCTTTTATCTTCCGCCTCTGCCATGTTTAGCACACAGCTTTCAAGGCTATGCTGCCCATTTGCCTCAAGCTAGCGGAGAAGGAAAGAGCTTGGAGGATCCTGCATGGGAGGTGATCAAGGGCCAATCCTGGAAGTGGAGCACATGATTCTGCTCAGATTCTATATATTAGAACCTGGTCACGAGGTCACACTTAATTGCAAAACAGTATGAGAAACACAGTCAACTTTTGTGGGCAGGCTGGTGAGGAACCCGTTTCCTGAAGCGCCGACCACTCTCTGCCCCAGCTGTCTTTGGCCAAAGGGTTTCCAGCCCCTGCCCTGGGAAAATCAGAATAAGAACATTTTACTCTCTTTGGAAACACCTTAAGGCCATTAACAAAGAGGAGTGAGTCAGGGAAAACAGGAAGAGATGGATGTGTATTTAGATGGATTCACTATACATAGAACTTGAAAGTGAGGGCAGAAATGCCAAGGGGAGTGTGTTAGGTTGAAGTGTGTGCCCCCCAAATTCATGTCCACCCAAAACCTCAGAATACGAGCTTATTTAGAAATAGAATCTTTGCAGATGTAATTAGTTCAGATGACGTCATACTGGATTATAACAGGCCCTAATTCGATGACTCGTACCCTTACAAGAGGAGAAAACAGAGACACAAACACACAGGGAGAATATCAGAGGCAGAGAAACAGAGGCAGAGTTTGGAGTAACGTGTCTACAAGTCAGGCCATTCTGGCAACCACCAGAAGCTTGGGAGAGGTAAGAAAGGAGTCTCCCCAGAGCCTTCGGAGAGAGCATGCCTCTGTTGACATCTTGATTTTAGATTTCCAGCCTCCGGAAGTGTGAGAAGATACATTTCTATTGTTTCAAACCACCCAATTTGTGGTCCTTTGTTATGGTAGCTCTAGGAAGCTACTACAGGGAGTGAGATGGATTCTATCCATCCAAGACAGTGAAGAGCCCTCCAACCTGACATACCAACAGATCACAGGGGAAGATCCCAGCTGGAAAGTTGGGTTTGTGCCTGAGAACACTGCTTGCATAGGAGACAAAAAAAAAACAGAAACAAATAACTCACCAGGGATGAGGACAACTCTTATTGTAAGACACTTCTATTTGAGGCAGAATAGGAGTAATAGTATTTTATTAAGACTTAAATCAGCAAACCAAATCAGAAAGCCACGGTCTGACATGGATTTTTTTAAATTGGGGAATTATTTACATAAAAAATCTTGAGAGATATAAAAGTTAAATGATACCCTTTTCGTTAAATAGATATTGGGTTGGCCAAAAAGTTCGTTCGGGGTTTTTCCATAACATCTTACGGAATATTTAATCTTCTTTGCCAAAACAATGCTTATATCAACACTTAGTGGTCCAAGAAAATCCAGGTGTCAGAGAGCAGTCTTTCTGTTATCTAAGCCCTGGAGCCAGGTTATCAGGTCCCTACTCTGCGCCAGCACAGTGATCAGGGCTAGAGCACAGTGGTTAAAGCCAACAGGTGGGAAATGATAACAATCTTTTCCTACTTCTCACACCCATAAATTAAACCTTTAGCAAAGGTTTGTCTCCCAGCAGTTCACCGGTAAAAACATAAGCTCTATAACACTATATTCAGGAATATAGTGTTTACATATGTATGTAACCTTATATATAGTTACTATCAGGCATTGAAACCTCAGCAGAGATCAGTTCATCAGATCGTTTGCCATCTGGAAGCAAGTGGTCAGGGTATGAAATGAGGGGTGGGTGTAGGGATGAGAATAGAGATGGGTGCAGGGGTGAGAGTGGGGCAGGTGGGCAGCTGAAATGGAATCTGTGGTGAGCGGCCCTAAGTGTCTGGATCCCAGTGATCAGGCAGCCGAGGAAGGCAACCAAGGCAGAAGGAGAAGCCAAAGGGAGCGCTGGAGGACGTTCAGGCAAACTGCTGACGTCACAGTTCTATCATCCGGAGCTCGAAAATTTCAGATGCGTGCAATTCGGAGAATCCCGGCCAAGCTCGTTTAGTGCTGTTACTATCTTGTTTGTCTTGCCTCAGTTTACTTACTAAGCTGTTTGTCTCAGAACAACAGGAGAGAGTGGACACCACAAGTTATTTATATAATATGGGTTTTAAACTGCTTTTCCCTGTCTACCTGCAGTCTGTTTTTCTCTCATTTTTGTAAGAAAGAAAGAAAGAAAAAAATCTCTCCAAAGCCCATGTACCTGCCTTCTCCCAGCCCAGAGTCGGGTGGTCTGCCTGACAATGAGCTTGGACTGCCCCGTGGTTGGTATTCTGAACCAGCCTTCAGTTTTTGATCCCCGTTCCAGAGCCCAGCCTGGCTGGGCTCCAACAAGTGATGCTCAGAGATGCAGCTCAACTGTCAGGGTGCAGAGACAGCCGCCCAACACAGACCTTTCACACGAGCGAGAGTTCAGCGTTAGCTCTAGACAGTGTCTCCTCCACGTTCCTGATCGTGAGAATCAACTAGGATATTTATTGATGATACAGATACTGGAGCTCCGCCTCCGATCTGCTAAATTAGAATCTCAAGGCGGCCTAAGAATCTGTATTCTGGTAACCGTCTCAGGGGAGTCTTGTGATCAAGGAAGCCTGAGAACACGTCCATGGGCAGCAGGGAGCCGGGGAGGATTTTAAGCAGCTGTGTGAGGCAATCGGATTTGGGATGGCTAAGCATCAGTCTGGAAGGTTGGGAGGGGGGAGGACTGGAAGGTGATGAGAACACAGGTGGGGAGACCATGTAGGGGGCTGTTTCAATAATGCAGGAGAAAAAGACGAGAGTCTGAAATAAGGCAGAAAAGTAGTGGGAGCTGGAGGGGCATAAAGGCAATAGAATAGAATCGGCATAAAGGCAAACGAGCAGGCAGCTCTCTGAGGTCCACCACTCACACTGAGCTCCCCTCCAGGAAAAGTCTTGATCTACTGGGTTCATTAAAATAATAAAGCAGAAACTAACACACCATTGTAAAGCAATTATACTCCAATGAAGATGTAAAAAAAATAATAAAAGTAAAAATAAGGGCTTCCCTTGTGGCGCAGTGGTTGAGAGTCCGCCTGCCGATGCAGGGGACACGGGTTCGTGCCCCGGTCTGGGAAGATCCCACATGCTGCGGAGCGGCTGGGCCCGTGAGCCATGGCCGCTGCGCCTGCGCGTCTGGAGCCTGTGCTCCGCAACAGGAGAGGCCACAACAGTGAGAGGCCCGCGTGTCGCAAAAAAAATAATAAAAATAAAATAATAATAAAAATAAAATAAATAAAAGAGAAAAAAAAAAAAAAAAGAACTGGTAGGAAGCAAGCGGCCCCATGGTCCTCTGCCAAAGGTCTAAATGTGCTGAAACATGTTCTTGAACCTTCTGACCCACTTCGCACTCTCTCTGATTTCCAGCTGGAATGGTTTTCCTTCCATAATAACCCCTGCAAGTTTCTAAACCTCCTGACCGACTGCAGCCTTAAGCCATCCTGCTCTGCCTTCCAGGCTACTGGCTCTGCTCTTCCGTGGGACTCCTGAGTCCTCGGGGCCAGGTCTCTGGGTGGACCAAGCCAAAAAGCTTGAAACAGCTCCTCGGAGCTCCCTGGTGCCCAGGGCTGTGTGGAGGGCGTGTGGGTGCCGTTCTCCACCCACTCCGGCCTCCATCCGGGCGATCATGTCTCCTGCACCCTGGGACATCCTCTCTCCCCGGCTAATGACTTTATCAACTCCTGCACTTTTTTGTTCTTTTTTGCTTCTGTTACTGACTCTGCGACTGAATGTTTTAAATAAATCATCAGAAAATCCTCTGGGATGTTGTTTTCCTTAAATCCCACATTTGTCGGCCACCCTCTGTGTCATGGCACCTACAGAGCCCCCTACTCTGCTGCAAAGACGGTCCAACCAAGAGAGCTCGGGTGTCCAGTGGGTTTGCTCCATGGGGATCTGCCAGGCGGGGTGACGTCGGCTCGGAACCTGCAACTGCACGAAGGGGAGATGTAAACTCCAAGGGGGCTCTCTGTTCATCACTGGGCTGGTAGGGAGGCTTTTCCGCAGCCTCCTCTGTTATTTGCTTTTCTTGTTTCGGTTGTTTGTTTCCTTGTTTCGGTTCCTTTGCACTTAATCCTGATCTGACAGCTGCGTGCAGGATGATTGGGGCGATGTTTCAATGTTCAGAGAGCATGCGCTTGGGTTGAATTCCCAACGCGCCAGAAAGAACGGGGTAGGGTGGCAGGGGACGGGGGATAACCTGCAGGGAGGTGGGGCAGAGAAGGGAGACTCAGGGGTGGTGAGCTCCCCACTTCCTGCGGCAGATGGGGCCAGGCAGCTGGGTCATTGGTCTTTATGTCAATCTCAATCTCCCAATTTATCCCTCTCCCCTTTCTCCCCAGTAACCATAAGATTGTTTTCTACACCTGTAACTCTATTTCTGTTTTGTAAATAAGTTCATTTGTACCATTTTTTAAATTCCACATATAAGTGATACCATATGATGTTTGTCTTTCTCTGTCTGACCTACTTCACCCAGTATGAGAATCTCTAGGTCCATCCATGTTGCTGCAAATGACATTATTTCATTCTTTTTTATGGCTGAGTAGTATTCCATTGTATATATGTACCACATCTTCTTTATCCATTCCTCTGTCAATGGACATTTAGGTGCTTCCATGTCTTGGCTATTGTAAACAGTGCTGCAATGAACACTGGGGCACATGTATCCTTTCAGATTATGGTTTTCTCTGGATATATGCCCAGGAGTGGGGTTGCTGGGTCATACGGTAGCTCTGTTTTTAGTTTTTTGAGAAACCTCCATACTGTTCTCCATAGTGGCTGTATTAATTTACATTCCCACCAACAGTGTAGGAGGGTTCCCTTTTCTCCACACCCTCTCCAGCATTTATTGTTTGTAGACTTTTTGATGATGGCCACTCTCACCGGCATGAGGTGCTACCTCGTTGTAGTTTTGATTTGCATTTCTCTGATAACTAGTGGTGTTGAGCATATTTTCATGTGATTTTTGCCCCTCTGTGTGTCTTCTTTGGAGAAATGTCTATTTAGAGCTTCCATTTTTTGATTGGGTCTTTTTTTTTTGACATAAAGCTACACGAGCTGTTTGTATATTTTGGAGATTAATCCCTTGTCGGTCGCTTCATTTGCAAATATTTTCTCCCATTCTGTGGGAGTGCTTCCTTTGTATTACTTTCCTCACTCACCTGTTCCTCACATCTTCTCTACCCCAGCACCTCTGCATCTGGGATGATGCCCTAACTGCTTTGTCTACATCTGGATCCCCTTCTCTTGAATCCATCCCCCCCGACACACCTGCCAGATTCATGTTCTTACAAGTCCATCTGTTTCTCTTCCCTAAATAATAACATCTTGCTGTTCAAGGCCATCACTGTCTGGCCCCTCTGACTTCCCAGCCCGGTCCCAGTGAGCTCCTCCTTCATACCAGCCTTCGGCTTCCACTAAACTAACTGCCTGCCTCGATTTTCTTCCAACATGTGCTCATCCCCGCCTCCGAGCAGTCGTAGAAGTGTGCTGGCTGAAAGGACAAGAATCTGGGTTTGCATCCCTACTCGGCCTCTCAACTGTTGGGCTATTTAGCTCTCTAAGCCTCTAAGCTTTGTGCGCCTGTAAGGTGGAACTAAGATTAATCCTTGCACATAATGTTATAAAGATAAATGCTTACCACACTGCTGATCCACAGGAAGGAGTTGGTAAATATTGGTTATTTTTATTATCTCTCTAACTTTTCTTCCTTGAAGGCTGCTTTGCCCCTAAAGACTTTCCTAAAAGTCCAGTGATAACTAACACTTATATGGCCTTTCTCACGTGCCAGGCACTGTTATATGGGCTTTCCAAATATTAACTCATTCATTCTTCATATCAACTCTAATATTATTATTATATCCATTATAATGTGGAGAAATGGGAATTCAGAGATATTAAATACCTTTCCCGAGTTTACCCAACTAAAGTTGACCCTGGACTAGCTCCAGCCTGCAAACCCCAAAGACTCCCTGTCCAGAGCCCCACTGAGCACCTGCTTTGTGCCATCCCCTCTAGGGTTTATGTAAGGCAAGGACCAGGCCCCAACACATTGCCTTTCACCTGGAAGATGCTTGGGAATGAATATGTTTGCTGGGGATGATGGTGTGGCTCCAGGCATCTTTCTCCTCCCCTAATCTAGGCAGGGCCTGGATTAGTTTCCAAACTTTAACAAACACCCACAAATTCAGTGATATAAAACAATACAGATTTGATATCTCACAGTTCTGGAGATCTGGAGTCCAACATAGGTCCCACTGGCTAAAATCAAGGTGTCAGCTGGGCTGTGTTCCTTTCTGCAGGCTTCTCGGTGCAGAACCCTTTTCCTTCCCTCACGAGCTTCTAGAGGCCATCTGTGTTCCTTGGACCGTGGCCCCTTCCTCCATCTTCAAAGCCAGCAAGAGTGGGTAAAGCCCTTCTCACATTATAGCACTTTGGTTTTGTCTTCTGCCCCCCCTTCCACTTTTAGGAACCCTTTTTGTTACATTGGGCCCCCTGGATAATCCAGGGTCACCTTCCTATTTTAAAGTCAGCTCATGGGTCTTCCCTGGTAGCACAGTGATTAAGACTCTGTGCTCCCAATGCAGGGGACCTGGGTTCGATGCTTGCTCAGGGAACTAGATCCCACATGCATGCCGCAACTAAGAGTTTGCATGCTGCAACTAAGGAGCCTGTAAGCCACAACTAAGGAGCCCACCTGCCGCAACTAAGACTCAGGGCAACCAAATAAATAAATAATTTTTTTTAAATAAAATAAAATAAAGCAGCTCATTAGCAACCTTAATCCACTTGCCCCCTTAATTTCCCTTGACCGTATAACATAGCACATTTACGGTTTCCGAGATTAGGGCACGCACATCTTTGGGGGACCATTTGTCTGCCTCCCACAATCCCATATAGAATTAAAAGTAAAAGCAATACCTAATCATAAAATAAGTATGAAGAAATCTGACCAAATGCTAGTCTTTCTTGTCTACCTTGGTGACCTTGGAGAAAAATGAAATATACTATCTTTTTCTAAAATCACACCCTTAGCTGCCCCGGCTTTGTGGTGCTCTGCGAGTGTGTCTCTTCTGGGTGCTGGACAGTCCAGCTCGGACTGAGGGCTTGGCGAGGGGACAGCTGAAAGAGGCAGATGTGACTGCATCCCATCTGTCCTACTCCCTGGCCCTTGAAGGGAAGAGGGGACGGGATAAGATACGAAAAGTAAAGTGCAGCAGAGCAGACAATGCGATGACCATGCAGACAGGGATGAGTGGATCTAGGTCTGCACAAAGGGCGGTGAGAGGACATAGCACTTCCTTTCCCCCTGCTGCAGCCAAGGTGACAATGGGGCCGAGGCTCATGGGAACCCTTAAAACCAGGAAACAAAGTTCCAACAGGCCAATGGCAGTAGGGAGAGAGAGATTGGTGGGGAAAACACAGAGAGAAGATAAAGCCATGGTCCCATTCACATTAAATGCTTTTCAGTTTTTATTGTAATTAAATGTCTTTTAAATGTTAATGGGATAAATTGAATTTGACTTCCCCATTTTATCCAGATCCTGCAATTATGCTCAAGGTCCACCTTGAAAGGATGCCAGAGGGTGACAGATTAACTCTAAAATAAATCAAATTTCCCTTGCTACAGAGTGAGGGACACACAATAAGCATTGCATCCTGCCTCTGGTGATGGAAGGGTTGCCTCGCCTCTTCCCCTGGCCATCCGGGTGAGGGACAGCCTGGGGAAGAAGCTTGCTAAAGTTGTGTCATAAACCAAACTCCATCAGGGCAATACACCTCAGTTGCCACAGCGCAGTGGGTGAATGGGCCTGGGCACCATTTCTGCCCAGCTTCCTCCTCTTGCCAAGGGTCCCTCCCAGTAAATATCTAGCTAGCGAGCTCTTAGAAATGAGCCGGGAGTGATGCCAACCAGACTCCCAGCTTGCCAGGATGGGTGGTGCAGGGGGCCAGCCACTTGCTCCCTGTGCTGTCACTGGTGTGGGGCTTTCGTGCCCGGCTCTGCTGGCTGGGGATCCTAGGACAGGAGCCAGGGGAGCCTGTGCACGGTCTCCTCCCAGGCCTGAGTCAGCTGCAGAAACTCCACCTGTGCCTGGAAAGACTGACACCAGGACCTGGGCTGGGAGAGAGGCCGAATGGAGCCCTGGATCAGAGAACGTCAGATCATCCGAGTTCATTAGCAGTGGGGGTTCAGGCCAGGCAAATTGCAATGAAGATAGGTTCCTACACTTAAAATCCCCCAATTTACCTCCATCCTCCTGTATTCACACCCTCTCTTTACCCTTTTCCCTTTATTAAAACTTTTCACTTCTCTCTTCCTTTCTCATTTATATACAAGTTATGGATAGAACCTCCAGGGTTGTTTGCATAGAACAGGAATCAAAGCCTCCAGCTATAGGGACAGAATGCTAGTGGGGACATTTCAGGATGGCCAGGAAAGATGCTTCTGACCATTAAGGCCTTTCAGGAGTTTCTGAAGCCAAACTGAATATAGAGTTTCCAACAACAAAAATAGATACATCTAAAAAATGTTCAACTATTGAGGATTGGGTGAATATGGTATTGATAAATTCTTAAAATGGAGTACTTATAGCCATCAAATTGGGAAAGACCATGGAGAGTCATGTAACGTGCAAATGTAATGGGGAGTGGGGTGTGGGGAGGGTGTAGGCTGTGGTTATTAAGGGAGCATGAGAAATCCCTGTGGTGATGGTATAGCTCACCATCCCATTATGGTGGTAGATACACAACTTATACGTGGGATCAAATTGTGGAGAACTAAATACACATGCCAAAGTGAGTAAAAGTAAAATGAGGAAGATCTGAGCAAAATCTGTGGATTTCACCAACTTCAATATTCTGGTTGCAATATTGTACTATAGTTTTGCAAGACGTTAACCATTGGGGAAAACTGGGTAAAGGAGGTAGGGGGTCTCTCCGTATTATTTCATAAAACTGCATTCACATCTGTGATTATCTCAGCCAAAATTTCACTTAAAAAAAGATTGGGATCCACAGGGCATGATTTAAATATCAATATATGGACATTGTTTCATCCATTTCAGGAAAGAATTGGATAAACTCACCCAGGGTGAGGTCAAAATATATGATTGAATGTAATACATTTTAGGAGAAAGTTCACACATGTATTTTTACAGGCAATTAGACTCCCATTTCCTTAAAGCTGACAGAATGAGTTTCTTTAGAGCAAGGCCTGTAATAAGATGAGTGGGACAATTAATTTCTGCCTCTTTCAGCTCACCTTAGTCCCATGCCTGTTTTGAAATTTTGCCTTTTAGTGAACTAAGGGTGAAGAGGCTGCTGCAGGAAGTGGGCAACCCACAGCCTCCCGCTCTGCAGGACATGCAGGCTGTGCTATGGCTTTCCCCTCTGGGCTGATGGAGGAAAGAGACAAGAACAGGGCTGAGTGTATGCAAAGCAGCTCAGCATCTCATAGGTGCTCCTGGTATAAGTAAGTGTAAGAATAAGAATGGGCATGGCCTTCTAAACACTGCTGAAACGCTCCTGTTGCTACCATTTGCAGTATTTTTCTTAAATATTTATTGAGTGCCTACTGTGTGCAAGGTATCTCTTTAGGTACCGGGAAGACTACCCTGAACAATTCTCTTCTCTTATGGGGCTTAACTGTCCTCATTTTGAGACTGTGTGATTCAATTTTAAAAGTCCCCAGACAAAGCAACTTCTGGGCTGCACAAAGGCTACCACTTCGGGCAAGAGTTTAATCTCTGCGTTGTTATCTCGTTTTGTCCAATCTGACAGGTTTTGATGTGCGGACAATCCCCCGGATGGCAAAGCATTAGCAGATGGAGGGGATGGGAGGAAGCAGGAAGAGCTTCCCTCCCAGTTGGAGTGATTGACTTACATTAACCACATATGGCTACCGGGCGGTAGTCACTGCAGGTGGGAGTCTGGAGCCCTGGCAGCAGGCAGTGTGGTATGAGCCCTTCCTATTTTCCATGGGATTTGGTTTTCTCATACGTAGGCTGGGCACAGGGCTGCACACCATCTGAGGCTGTTGTGACAGCTGTGGGGTTCTGTTTTGTTTTGTTTTGCTTTTTTAGTGAAGAATAGTTGATTTACAATGTTGTGTTAGTTTCAGGTGTATATGGTTTCAGGTGTATAGCAAAGTTATTCAGTTACTTATACATGTGCATATATATATACATATATATATACTTTTTCAGATTCTTTTCCATTATAGGTTACTACAAGCTATTAAATATAACTTGTAATATAGTAGGTCCTTGTTGTTTATCTATTTTATATACAGTAGTGTGTATCTGTTAATCCCCAACTCCTAATTTATCCCTGTCCCACCCCATAGGCTTTTAATTTTTTTTAATTTAATTTTTATTTTATAATAGAGTATAGTTGATTTACAATGTTGTGTTAGTTGCAGGTGTACAGCAAAGTGATTCAGTTACACATAGACATATATCCATTTTTTTCCAGATTCTCTTCCCATATAGGTTATTACAGTCTGACATTTTCCCCAAGCACCTCTTTCTAGGGCCTCAGTAGAACAAGAGGCTCAATTAACACTTGCAGATTTTAGTTTAATTCCATAAATATTCAAGGATCCCAAGGTCATGTGCTGAGCTCTTGGGGTAGAGGGTGGGTATTTCTGACGGCTAAAACATTTCTCTTTGGGTTTGAAAGAATTAGACTGTGAACAACTAACAATCCCACATAGAATAATAAAATGCACATCAATACAGATCCATGAAAGGAACTGGAAGAAACATCGTCAGTATTCTAATCCATTGGTCAAGCACACACTGTAGTAATGGTAGCATACTGAATGTCTTTGATGCGCTAGACACGTGTGCTCGACCCAAGGCTTCCAGAAATAAATACTGAAGCTGATGTCCTTAATGATCTCAAAGTCCAGTAGGGGAGACAAATAAATAATTATAATTGTAGTGTGATTAGGTGCTAGGAGAAAACTATGTACAGGGCTCCCGGGAAAGAAGGGGTGAATTAGGAAGAATTCTTACATGAGACTTAATAGACAGGTACAAGTTTCCCACGTGATCCAGTGGGGGAAGGCCCTCCAGGTAGACACATCTGCATGTGCAAAGTAAGATGATGACCACAACATTTTGGTACTTTAGGGAAAGGCAGGCAGTGCGCTGTGGCTCCAGCTAGATTTGAAAACCAGAGAATGAGGGAATATGAGGGTGAGATGTAAGGATCCAAGATCATGGAGGTCCTATAATGCTCTGCTGAAGAATCATGCTTTCTCCTGTAAGCTATAAGGATCCCTGAAGGGTTTTGAGAAGTGGCAATCAAATTGGCTTTTTAGGAAGAGAATGATTTGGACATAGGTGAGGAGATGAACTGGAGATGGAGAGACCAATTTCCCTACGTGACCATTTCCATGGTGATGATGAGGGCTTGAACTAAAGTAGTAGGAGAAGGAAAGGAAGAGGAGTCCAGAGAGATATTAACAAGTTGGCATTCCAAGGACTCGGTGACTCTTAGGATGGTTGTGGATGATGGGAAACTTGGGAATGATTTTGACTAAAGGCATTAAGGAAGACCACGGATGAGATGGCAAGACTTACGGAGGAAACAGCTGTGGGAGGCAAAGAAGCATATGCATTTTCAGGAAGCTGTAAAGGTCTGGGAGAGAGGCATGCAGGCCTGTGGGTGGGACGCTCTTCTGTCTCCGATGCACTGGCTGCCCCGGGACCTGTAGCCACATAGAGCAGGCCCCATAAGAGCCTATCCTGGGCACAGCCACACCATGGGCACAGGCCTCTCCTCCCTGCCTCCATCACATTTTCTAAAGACTCTCATGAGAGCCCACTGTTGGCAGAGCCGCGTCCAGAAGTCAAACTTGATAATTGATGCTGTAGTCCTCTGGATTCCCTCATCAGCAGCCGCTAATGGCTGGTGTGCTGACGATTCAGTTAAGGCTCTAATAGACCCGCTTGTCAACTGCATCCCTTCAAAGGGAAGAGCAGAGCTGGGAGAGATGACTGAAGCCAGCGGTGAAGGTCCCCAACAGCACCAGAGCCCGCCCCTCCCCACTGTCCTGGACTGGGGTGCCCGGGTCTAGATGATGCTCTCCAGAAGCCCAGCCTGGTGGAAGGACATTGGATTGCAAAGGGAAAGACGTGGGCCTAGGACAGCTTCCAGCCAGGAGTCTGGAGACTTTGTTGCAATAAGAGGGTCCTTATTGGGAGAAGTCCTTGCCCTCTTCCAAGACAATAACTATGAATTGTCTTTATTCCACTGCACCCACAGCCCTAACTCAAGGGCATATTCAGAGAACCTGGACAGGATGCACAAAGGATGCTATTGCAGCACCTCCTCCAGCATCTGCCCTTGGGTCCTGGTCCATTTCCATCTCTCTGCCACTTTTTTCCTCCCAAGACCTTTGTTTTCGGAGATTTGAAACTTGCAGAGTCATTTGGTGGAGGTGATGGTGTTGCCAACCCTAGGACCTGACACAATCTAAAAGGCCCAGAGGAAGGCTTTGCGTGGGGCCTGTGCCTGTGGTTTATGGGACCAGCTCTAAAAAGATCTGACTTTTTAGAGCCAAATTCCTCCCCAGCAGAACTTGGATATCCCTGGTAGCATGTGTCTCTAATGGGAGGGAGACTCATGTGTATTTTCCAGTGGTGATTGGAAGAGAAGTAGTCTCAAATCTTCTTCTTTTTTTAAAAAAAATATTTATTTATTTATCTATTTATTTATTTGGTTGCGTTGGGTCTTAGTTGTGGCAGGCCAGCTCCTTAGTTGTGGCTCACCAGCTTCTTAGTTGTGGCACGTGGGCTCCTTAGTTGTGGCAGGCAGGCTCCTTTTTTTTAGTTGCATCTCACGGGCTCCTTAGTTGTGGCACGTGAACTCCTTAGTTGTGGCATGCCAACTCTTTGTGGCGGCATGCAGGATCTATTTCCCTGACCAGGGATCGAACCCGGGCCCCCTGCACTGGGAGTGAAGAGTCTTAACCACTGCGCCACCAGGGAAGTCCCTCGAAGCTTCTTAACCAGCCCTTTATTTAGTTGGTCAGTGGAAATGCAAGCAGGTGAAATTTTCTCTGGGTCAGCATCAGAATTGGGTCAGCATCAGACTTCAATATCATCACCTCTGATGGCTCTATTCTTCCCTTCATTTCCTCTATCCTTTATTCTTTTAATCCTCACTTCTGAAAAAATAAAGAACACAAATGTAGATGTTCCTTAAAGCATGAACTATCCTATCTCATACCCACCAGGCTTTTCAGTTCCTGCACCCATCCCTCCCCTGCCGCCCCTGACACAAGCCTTGGAGCCTCCGGTATCACACCCAGACCTTGGTCTAGTCCTCCAAAGTCATGTTGCAAACCCATTGCCACAGAAAAACTAGAAACCCAGGAGCTTAAGCATACCACCTCCTGCCCTTGGCATCTTCTTTTCCAGCCCCGCCTGTCTTTCTCACCTCAGTTTTCTTCTGCAACTGATGGCAGATACTTTCTCTGGAATGCTCTGTCAGAATCGGCCAGCATGGGACCTCCCTGGTGGTCCAGTGGGTAAGACTCCACGCTCCCAATGCAGGGGGACCGGGTTTGATCCCTGGTCAGGGAACTAGATCCCACATGCATGCCGCAACTAGGAAGTCCGCTTACCACAACTAAAGGATCAGGCATGCCGCAACGAAGATCCAGCACGTGGCAGCTAAGACCTGGAGCAGCCTAAATTAATAAATAAATTAAAAAAAAAAAAGAATCGACCAGCATGATACTTGGAATATGCAATTTCCCATGTTTCTTGGGCCTGGATAAGGCGACCAGCAATCCTACCTGCTAGACTAGAGGGCAGGAAACAAACTGAAGACACTATGCAAGGCTTTTCATAGAGATCCTCTAGAGGCCAGAGCAAAGAACTGGCAAAGAAAACAGCTGACCCTAGTATTGACCTAGAGCAGCAGAAACAACATTGAACTAGGAGCTCTGGCTAGTCCTACAAACTTTGGTTAAATCCTGTCTCCCCTCTGGAATAATCTATAAAGGGAGGAGATCGTGGTGCGCATCATTCTATGACAAGCACCAGAGGAAGGGAGGCCCTATCCCCTTCTGATGTTTCCAAGATCCCAGGCTTGCCACCCGCCTTCCTGCATGTAGCCAGAAATACAGGTGCTGAGCTCACCCTGTCAGAGCTGCCCATGCTGGGAACACACTCTGCAGATCTTACTACCTGCCCTGGCCCTACAGACCATGTTAAAGAAAAACCAACATAACTAGGCTGTTTTCTCTCCCCAGGAGAGGAAAGAGAATTTGGCAAAAGGTTGTTAGGAGGTCACAGAGGTAAATCGTGTTACAGGTGAGGCCCCGAAGGAAGGTAATGTGAGCTACAGAGTTAGCATGGGAAGCAGATTTCTAAGATGGCCCATGACCTTCACCCCTTGGTGTCACTCCCGAGATGATGCTACTGTGCACGTCAAAAGGGATTAGCGGATGTACTTAAGGCTACTCATCAGGTGACTCTGAGACAGGAAGGTTATCCAAATGGACGGAACTTAATCACATGAGCAGTTTAAAGCAGAAAGCTTCCTCTGGCTGGTGGCAGAAGGGGAAGTGAGAGAGAAGTGACATGTAAGAGGGATTTGATGTGAGGGAGGTTCTTTGTTGCTAAGACGGAGGGAGCCACAGGGAATGACCTGAAGAGAGTGGCCTCCAGAAGCTGAGAGTGACCAACGGCCAACAGCCAGCAGGAGGACAGAGACTTCAGTCGTGCAACCACAAGGAACTGAATTCCAGCAACAACATAAATGAGCTTCAAAGTGGATAATTCCGCAAAGCCTCCAGACAACAGTCCAACCCAGACAACACCTTGACTTCAGCCTTGTGAGCAGAGAACTCAGCTGCGCTTACATGGCCTGTAGAGCACTGAGATAATAAATGGGTACTGTTTAAGCCATGGAGTTAGTGGTAATTTGTGACACAGGAACAAAACTAATACAATACTTAACTCTGACTCTCTGCCATTCTGTCCTTACTGAATAAAGAGGCTGGGCATCTTGGATCGGGGTCAAGGGCTGATATCTCAAAAGAAGAAGCCCACCCAGTGCAATGGAAAGATTTCTAAATATGAACATGAGGAGCCTGGGTTTCTGTCCCTGCCCCGCCATTTACCATCTGTGTTACCCTGATGAAGACACGTAGTACTCCGCTGTTTTCTTACCTGTGAAATGAAGGGCTGGACCCAATCAGTGGTTCTCTGACCTGCTTTGAGGAAGCCTCCAGGGGCTATGTGGGTAAGAGGTGAGCAGACCCCCGCTTCAAAGATACAAGCTCCGCTTTGACCTGTTCCACTCACAGGGCTTCCGAATGACATTTCACGAGAAGGGTTTCTGTTGCCAAAATGAAATTTGAAAACCACTGAGCTTGGTGATTATCGAGGCCCCTTCCAGTCCTCACATTCTTCCAACATGAAGTTCAGGGGGACAGCAGCTGGAGCTGCAGGAAGAGTGGTGTGAATGTGGGCTTGAGTTAGTGGACGTCCCAACTGAATCAGACACCAAACCATCTGCTCCTCCCTCCTTTTCTCTGGAGGCCTGAACTTTGAGGAGTTACAGGTTTAAACCAGACAGACTCCAGTCCAAATCATGATTCCACCTTCAAATCAAATCCACATGACTTTGGGTAAATAAACAAATCCCTTAAATTCTCAGAGTTGCAAATTCTTAACCTATAAAACAGTGACATCACCTACTTTCCACAGTTGTTGTATATATTAAGCAGTGCAATGGGCTGAATGTTTGTGTCCCTCAACACTCATAGGTTGAAAGCCTAACCCCCCAGGTGATGGAATTAGGAGGTGGGGCCTTTGGGAGGTGCTTATGTCGTAAGGGCAGAATCCTCATGAATGGCATTAGTGTTCTTATAAAAGAGACCCCACAGAGCTCCCTAGCCCTTTCTGCTATATGAGGACACAGTGAAAAGATAACAGTCTAAGAACCAGACGGTGAATCTGCTGTCACCTTGACCATGGATTTCCCAGTCCCTAGAACTGTAAGAAATTTCTGTTATAAGCTACCCAGTCTATAGTATTTTGTTATAGCAGGCCAAATGGACTAGGACAGTGTGGTCTAAATTGCTACAATGGATGAACCCCAAAATGCAATGGCCCAAGGATAATAGAAGTTTTTTCCTTTTCATGTTAGTAGCCTAGAGCGGGCAGTTGGGGAGCACTGTGCTCCAAGCATTCTTTTGAGGGGTCCAGGCAGAGGGTGGCTCTATCACCTTCAACTCATGGCTCCAATGGCTACTGGGGGATTGCCGTCCCAGCGATCAAGGAGGGTGGTGGTAGGCATGAGCTCATGAACAAGGTCTATGGCCAGGTCTGAAAGGAGCTCACATCACTTCCATTCACAGTCTATAGATGAGAGCTTTGTCATATGGCCACACCTGGTTCCAGAAGGAGCTCACATCACTTCCATTCACAGTCTATAGATGAGAGCTTTGTCATATGGCCACACCTGGTTCCAGAAGGAGCTCACATCACTTCCATTCACAGTCTATAGATGAGAGCTTTGTCATATGGCCACACCTGGTTCCAGAAGGAGCTCACATCACTTCCATTCACAGTCTACAGATGAGAGCTTTGTCATATGGCCACACCTGGTTCCAGAAGGAGCCAGAAATTAGTCCTTGGCTGAATAATGACCTCTCAGCTAAAATTCTATCACCCTGGGTTTGCTCAGAAATCAGTGGTAGTTTCCATCATATTATACACAGAAAAGTGCTTAATACCTAGGAGGCTGGCGCTCAACATCTCCTAATAAGCCCAGCTTTTTTAATTAAGCGGGTTTCTATGTGGGGATGTGGAGGTGACCAGCATTATTCCATATCCTTATTTCAGAATTCTTCAAAGGGAACCCTCCTATGCTGTTGGTGGGAATGTATAGTTTCCATTATAGGAAACAGTATGGAGGTTCCTTAAAAAACTGAAAATAGAGCTACCATATGATCCAGAAATCCCACTCCTGGACATATACCCAAAAAAGATGAAAACTCTAATGCAAAAAGATACATGCACCCCAGTGTTCATTGCAGCACTATTTACAGTAGCTAAAACATGGAAGCAACCTACAAGTCCATTGACAGATGAATGGATAAAGAAGATGTGGTACATATATATACAGTGGAATATTACATAGCCATTAAAAAGATGAAATAATGACATTTGCAGCAACATGGATGGACCTAGAGATTATCATATTAAGTGAAGTAAGTCAGACAAAGACAAATATCATATGATATCACTTATATGTGGAATCTAAGATATGATACAAATGAACTTAGTTACAAAACAGAAACAGACTCACAGACATAGAAAACATGGTTACCAAAGAGGAGGGGGAGGGTGAAGGGATAAATTAGGACTATGGGATTAACAGATACACACTACTATGCATAAAATAAATAAGCAACAAGGAGTTACTGTATAGCACAGGGAACTCTATTCAATATTTTATAATAACCGATAACGGAAAAGAACCTGAAAAGAAAATACTGAATCATTTTGCTGAAACTAACACAATATTGTAAATCAACTCTACTTCAATTAGCAAACTAAAAAGATTTTTTAAATAAAGGAGAAAAAAAGAATTTTTCAAAGCTGCTTTCAATCTGCTTTCCCTAGGTGGCTCTCTTTGGCTGCCCCCCTCCCTCCTAGACTGGATACATTCATCCGCGGAAGCCCTTCTAAGGCCTCAATCTCCCCCAGGTCGCAGACTGTTGCCCTCACTGGCCTACCTGGAATCTGGTCATTTGTCAGGCCTGCTCTTCATCACCAAAGGACTTCAGCAGGAGTGTGCCAAGCAGGCTGTCAGCCACAGGCAAGGTTTCTGAAAAAGATGTGCAGCATCAGAAAATGCAGGTCCCTTGAACAACTCTGTTAATATTTGGCAATTAGTTCCCTTTCTCCTTATCGCGCTACTGGGTATTAGAATACAAGAGCAGGGACGAGAGCAATGCAAATTAAAATGATGTTCTCCTCATAAACTACACGGTCATGGGAGGGCAGGCCCTATTACCTATAAGCTTGGGATTTCTGGAGGCCTCGCTTTCATTGGACCAGAGTCACCTTAGGGATAGTTGAAGGAAATTTTCTGGGATTTTTTTTTTTCCTTTGTATCAAGCAACTACTGATAAGGTACATTTAAGTTAACATTCTTTGAATCCCAAGCCCCGAAAACAGCTGCTAAGAGCTGAGCTCCACAACTCTGGTTTCAGATTTCACTCCCACAAACATGGAGCTCTGGTTGCGCCCAGTTCGGGGTGACAAAGGGCTGTCCGTTTCCTCAGCAGGGCAATTTAGGTTTAGAACTGGGTGTGAGAACACGTCACTGTGTCCGCACTCAGGCCACCAGATGAACAGCCATCCGTGGCCCCAGTCTCCCCCTACCCTCCTATCAGGAAACTTGCTGTCAGGAAAGACGTATATACTTTAAAGAGTCAATGACTGGTTAGACCTATATGATCGCTCTCAAGGTTCCTGATATTTTAGCAAATGATCTTGGAGAGGAAGGGACGAGCAAGCAATGGCAAAATTTTAGGCACTGATGCGGCATTTGGGGAAAGACATGGTCTTCATTTCTCCTAACACACACAACCCCCCCTAAATCACACGGGTGAGGCAATGACCTGCTTCACCTCATCACAGGACCAGGTCCACGGGGTGGAAGAGACAGGGTGGAACAACCCGTCTTACTACAGGATCATCTTACTACAGGAGGGTGGCGTTGAGGGAACTAAGTGACAAAAACAAAGAAACCAGTGAAAACACACAGCGGGGAGTGGAAGGGCGAAGTTTGAAAGAGCTCTCTGCTCCTACTGGGAGGAGAGTGGAAAACCACCCAACTCATTGCCATCCGCCCCTTTGTTTTCCAGATGCAGAAACTGAGATGTTAAAACCCCCCAGTGGTGGCTCAGGCAGTCCGAAGGAAAACGAGGTCAGAACCCACGCCCTTCCCCTGGGCTCTTACTCTCATCTGAGAGGAGCCACCGCCAAACGTCTGAGTTCCACTGACCTTTGTAGCAACTGAAGTAAGAAAACAACGTGAAAAACCATCGCCTTGTTGGTGCCATTTCCATACGGATTGTCCGTATCTCTCCGCACAATCAAAGGGCAGCATTTTCTCCAGGCCTTCACCTCTTGCCTGATGCAAACAAAATGCGCCGGTATCACCCTTTTCTCCTTTTTCCTCTAGTAGTTTGATGTTCCCTTGGATGCTCGTGCCACGTCCAGGCCTCAGGAAAGTACAACCTCCTGCTCATTTGCAGCAATAGAGCTGGGCATCAGGAACCATCCCCCGGGACAGTCTGTGTGCTCTTAGTCAGACACGTTCTGCTTGACTCTGCCAGCTCCTCTCAAGACCCACCAAGACCAGAAGGAAGAATTGCTGGGAGGGGACAGGGCTGGGGACTGCAGAGAAGGGTGCAAATGAGGAAGGGGGTGGGCAGAAACTAAAGGGAAATGTCAGTGCCAGCAGGTGCCCTGTGACCGGTGTTAGTTACATGGCTCACGTTGCAGCTCTGTCATTTATGTAGATCAAAAAGGATTCCCAGGGCTTCCCTGGTGGCACAGTGGTTGAGAGTCCGCCTGCCGATGCAGGGGACGCGGGTTCGTGCTCCGGTCCGGGAAGATCCCACATGCCGCGGAGCGGCTGGGCCCGTGAGCCATGGCCGCTGAGCCTGTGCGTCCGGAGCCCGTGCTCCGCAACGGGAGAGGCCACAACAGTGAGAGGCCCGCATACCACAAAAAAAAAAAAAAAAAAAAAAAAGGATTCCCAAAGAGCTCCTCCATAATTTAGCATTAGCCAGCTTTAAAACACAAACTTTCTCTACCTTTTCTCCATCGAGCTTTCCTTCTCCCAGCGGGAAATTTGAGGGAGGATTCTCATCCCTATCCTGTAGCCGCAGAGCTCTGCCGGGAAGGGCGGGTGGCTGCCAAAGTCCTCAGTGGCACCGTCCACCTCCTACACCCTGGCACCCTGCTTATGCAAATACTGCACTCACACAGCCTATCCGTTCTGACTGCTCCAAGGTGATGACAAATTAGGGGGCGTGCGAACTCCTCTGGCTCACTTACAATCTGCATAGACACCGAAGGCTGCCAGCCTTAAGGGAGTGGGAGGCAAGGCTGAAAGGTTCCCACTTTGGGCCATCACATTGGATGACACTGGGTATCACAACCTCCGCTCTATGAATGTCCTAAGAGCTTTGGAAAGGCAACAGCCCCGGACCTGGCCGCACTTTTCTTTGCAGCAGTGGGGATGCTGGGAAGAGAGGAGAGAGGGTTTTAAAAAGGATAACTGTTAAAGTTGGGCGATGGGTATGTGGGTTCATCATTCTCTCTACTTTTGTATATGTATTTGAAAATTCCCATATTAAAAAGTTAAAAAAAAGAAAAAGCCATGGTTGGTGTGGATAGGGAGGGTGGGAGGGAGACGCAAGAGGGAGGAGATATGGGGATATGTGTATATGTATAGCTGATTCACTTTGTTATACAGCAGAAACTAACACACCATTATAAAGCAATTGTACTCCAATAAAGATGTTAAAAATAAATAAATTTTTAAAAAGCCATGGACGGCCCATCAGAAGTGCAGTTGGATGCCGAGAGGTGACGAACGCTGATAGTCATGCCCAATTTGCTTTCTTGCTGAGGAAGGCAATTTAAGCCCAAAGAACAAATAGATACACAGGAGAGTCCTTAAAGTTCTCACTGTAATTACGGAGCCTTGGGAGATGAGGAACTGGAAATTAGATGTGGGCTTAAACACTGACCATTTTCCCTAAAGGATAATTGTTTTAGTTTGTTTCCAACCCCCTTAGAATAAGGAAACAAAAGTCATATTCATACAGTACCCGAAACTCAGAGAATGAGTATATTTTGACTTAATATAGACTCAAAATAAGAGAAAATCTTCTAAGGGTCATCAAACCTAGCCAGAAAAATAACTTTATTTCTGCTCTTAAACACCAACTTTTAAAATAAGATAAATTGATTGGCCAATGATAATAATTAGACTCTGACCTGACCTTAAGAAGAAAGAAATCTTAGAAAGAAAATAGTCCTCCATTCTGACAAGAACCTCTGCTCTGTTTGGTGGGGGGGGGGGGGGGGGGAGGACAGAGGGGAAGAAGGCAGGGGGAGTGGAGACCCCCTAAGATTGCCACCCACCTGCCAGGGACTTAGGATGCCGGGAAATACAGCTCTGTTTCATTGCTGCTTTGAGGCTCAAATCACTTCTGATTTTCTTTCCCCTACAAAATAAAAAATGGGGACTACATCCTCCTTAGATCACCTGAAGTGTAAATACGATCTCATCCTGGAACCAGAGGCAGGAGATGAGGAGTGAAGTGGGTGATTATTTCTCTTTCTTTCTCCATTTTCCAACACCCAAGTCATTAGGCTGCTTTTCCTATTTTGCTCTAGAGTTTAAAACATGCAATGCAATTGAAACATTGGTGGGCTAGGGAGGATTTAGGTAAACTGGTCCTTAATAGCTCAGGCTAATCCTGAAGCCACTTGTAACAACATGAACACACACATTAACTTCTCCCTCCCCTCCTGCCGAGGGACTTGGGGAGCTCCTAGGGCCACCCAGTGAGGGTGGCAGGGAGGAGTGGACGATAAGTTTCAGGTCTTGGGTCAGGGTCTCTGAAGACAATTCTATAGGCATGAAAAATTTGTAAATTCTTAAAATTACAATTTAATTAATTAATTTACAATTTAATTTTTAAAATTACATTCGTTAAACATCTGCATAATCCAGAACCATAACTTGGGTCTAGAAGAAATGAAGCTTTTGCTCCAGATTTAAATATGGTTTAGTTTCAGTTGCAGGTTTCTGTTCAACACCAAGATTCTTGAGGACCTTCGCGGTGGTTCCAATGTCAAGGACATACACCATCCTCCTCCTGCTTCTTTTTCTCTACTGTGCCCTGCCTTAGAATGCACTGTCCTGCAGAATTCACTCTCATGTCTGGCTTCTGGGACAATAAACCTACTTTCTGAGAGAGCACGGATATCATCAAAGCATGAACTGTACTCAAGTTTCCAATTACAGAGTAGGCACTCTGTCCAGCATGAGATGAGTCCTTGGTTCCCTCGCTCTAGAGCCCTCTTCCAGCTTCTAGACCCATCTACTCAAAATCCAGCTTTGCACTTTTCTGTTTAGTAAGATACCTTTATTCTTTCCTCTCTCAATGACTGCCTCATAGTCTGTGTGACCTAAGCCCCAAGCTTGGGATCTGGAGTCCTGAGTTTTACTCTCAGCTCTCCCACGAATGCACCATGACCTTGAAAAAGTCACATGACCTCGAACAAGTCACATGACCTCTCTGGGAATGAGTTTTCTCACCTGTAAAATAAAGAAGCTGAGCTATCCTACCAGTAAAGCCTTCCCAGCTTTCATTTTGTTAGAAAATCAGTTGCTTCCTCCTCTGGGCTCCCACAGCATGTTGTTCATCCTCTGTAGACCTTTTATTAGAGTTTATCTCTTTACAAACTATTTCCCCACTGAACTATGCGCCTCTCAAGAAGAAAGGCTGTATCATAGTTATCTTTGTTTCCTCTGTTCCTGGGGAGGAGGGGGGAAAGGGGATGGAGTAGTACCAGCATTTGTTGAGCTCTTAGTTGTGGCATTCGGGATCTAGTTCCCTGACCAGGGATCGAACCTGGGCCCCCTGCATTGGGAGCACTGAGTCTTAACCACTGGACCACCAGGCAAGTCCCTGTTGAGCTTTTATTAAAGGGAACACTATGTGACACATCATACATAAAGTATTTCTATTAAAACTCACAATATAAACATTGTAATCCCAAACCTGCCGATGAAGCCACCCAGAGGTTAATTTACGCAGGTCACAGAGCTGGACCAAAAATGAAATCCAGGTTTCCCTTTTTTGTCTACTCTCCCAGGACTTAGCATGGAGCAGTAGGGCTCTGCTAAGACTCTCCCAATATCTAGAAGATTCTCAGTAAATACTTATTAAGTGGATGCTAAGTAAATTATTTTGTATGGCTTTTGGTCAGGCTGGGATGTTCTTTGATTCTTTACCGTCACTGAGGAGGGAGGAGACAGAGTTGAAGTGTGGGATAGGAGAGGAGAGCACAGGGTGAAATTTTATTACAAGGACGTAAGGATTCTTTAATTAAGAAGGGGGACAGTGCAGAGCTCTTACTGGGTATGAAGAAATAATGATGAAATATTCTCAAGGTAACTCAAGGTCTGGGTACTTCACCCTGAAGAATAAGCCAAAGCCCTAATTTGCATCATCACTCAACCTACAAATTCAGAGAGGACATGATTGTTTATACAGCCCTGAAAGGTCACATTACTCTTTCTTGCTCTGGTGCCCCTCCCAATTACATACAGGCGAGCAGACAGAGAAATCTATATCAAAGCCTCAAAGTATAAGGGACTTCCAGCTCCAGAAGCCTGCCCGGTGCTTGCCCCGAGACCACGGCAAACACTGTGGGCTCCCATCATGTTGCCCAAAAGGCAGAGATATTGGAATTGAAATGGATTACTGTCTTCAGGGCACTCCAGACTAGTACCATCACCTCAGAAAGGCTCTTTGGTTCTAGTTAATTTATTTTAAGCACAAATAAATTCTAGGAGCCAGCTGAGTTAATGTTTGCCTCCAGGGAGAAAGGAAAAAGAAAAGAGATCAGCTGTTATTAAGGGCACCTTAGGATGGTGCCTGGAGCTCTTAACCCATTCAGGATACACATCAATCTCTCACAGGAGCGTCTGATACTGTTTTAGCAAGGAGGCTGCAAAGCAGTGAGGAAAAGGAGGTTCACTTCTGTCTAGGGGCGAGTTAATGCCTGTCTGCAGGCAAAGTACCAAGCAAATAGCACATTGCATTTAGTTCTTTTTAAATAGAGTACTGCTTTAATAGCTGGTTGGGGGACAGGGCTGTTTGATATCCATTTATGAAACAAACAGCAGGTCCTAACATTGCAGAGGTGGTCTGTGCTATAAGGGGTCCTGTAAATCTGAATGCCATCCAGTGGCCCTAAATTTGTTTTTTTCTGCTCAACCATGTAGGGGATTTTGTGCAACCATTCACTCAACAAACGCTTACTGAGCACCTGCCATGAGAGGTAGAACACCCAAGTCGTTAAGAACGTGGATTCTGGAACCATACTGCCTGGGTCTGAATCTGGGCTTAGCGACTTGTTCAATCTGTGACTCTGGGCAAACTGCTTATATTCCCTGTGCCTCGGTTACTTTATCTGTAAAGTGGGGATAATAATAGTACCACTTTTGGAGGGTTGCTGTGAGGATATATTAGCTAATGTGTAACGCACTTGGAGCACCTCTATGACATGGTGAGTGCTGTGTAAGTGCCGGTTATTATTGCATGCCAAGTGCAGTAGTCAAACCTATGGAAGCGAACAGGACTCTATGGTCCTCGCCCCCCCACACACACGTGTCCTCTGTCTGCCTTTTGTCTGTGGACGAAGAATACGTTTAATCAGAGAAGTGAGCAAATGCAGAAACAAAGGAAAACTGTCCAACAAGACTAAATAATAATAATTTAGTCATTAAGCGTACTCAAGGACTTTCAGTTCCTTCTCAAGGACTATAGATAATATTCTGAGCCATATCCTGGGAGCTGTCTTGTCGATACTGAAACCCTCACCAGGTGGAAGAAGTTAACTACACGATGACCAGACTGTAGCCATGACATAAGCTGCCACAATTCCGAGAATTTGCCTCAAAGAAATGGAAACAAACCAACCCTGGAACTGAAGACTAACTGTACCTGAAATAATCAAGAGGGTGCTGGGCAGACCACCGATGACCAATTTCAAGATGACTGTGAGAGATGACTGTTTCTGCACGTAGCCCCCTCCCTCCGTCTAACAAAAGATCTTGCCCACTGGTTGTCAGTGGTAGGAAGCTGGCCTTTGAACAGGAGTCCGCCCTACCTCCCACTGCCCCCGGCTAGTTGCTGGCATCCAAAATAAAGCAAACTTTCCTTTCCACCAAACTTGCCTCTTCATTGGCTTTCGAGCAGCGAGCAGCCGGACTCCCACTTTTGGTTAGACTATCACCCAGGCTATTAAGACCCATCGGATGAAGACACCTTTCTTGTACGGGTGGAAAGGACAAGGGACGCCTACATCAGCGATTTAGGGAAACTCTACAGGTTAAGACAGTATTTTTCCAAAAGTTTTGTACATGTGTCCAAGTTGGTAAATCAGAAGGTTGTATGCAGTATAGGGAATTTTTTCTTAAAATTTTAATATATGTGTAAAATCATATATATGTGATGATATGATAAATATGTCACACATTAAATTTTTTAATGGATATTACTATTTAATAAATTTAGTTTTAAAAAATTAAGTTGATTTAAATAGAGAACTTCTAGTTTTTCATAGGATAATGGCAGCTGTTTTAAATTTCTCACATACCCCCCCCCAAAAAAAACAAATGGATGACGAGAGGAACAAATATAGTCAAACCTCTGGCCCTAGTGCATCACTAGGAGACAGGGTAGAGTTCACTTTCCCTCCCACCTAAGAATCACCACCACCACCTCTGACACTGAGCATGGGGAGGTGACTTGCTTCAGCCAGTCACATGTTGGGGACATGATGCAGGCAGAAACCCGATATGTGCTTGGGTGGTTGGGTCTGGTCTCTTGCCATGAAAAGTATATGCCTTATTTAGCAGCTGGTCCAAAAAGGTTGAGGGACACTTGAAGACGATGTGGATGCAACCTGCAGGTTATAACCAAACCCAGCCTAACCCAGAGTATATCAGCTGAGTCCCAGTTAACATGCAAAAACAAGTGAAAGTGAATATTTTTTTATTTATTTATTTAAAAATTTAATTTTATTTATTTTTTTATACAACAGGTTCTTATTAGTCATCAATTTTATACACATCAGTGTATACATGTCAATCCCAAACGCCCAATTCATCACACCACCACCCCCAAACCCCTACCGCTTTCCCCCTTAGGTGTCCATAAGTTTGTTCTCTACATCTGTGTCTCAATTTCTGCCCTGCAAACCGATTCATCTGTACCATTTTTCTGGTTCCACATATATGTGTTAATATACGATATTTGTTTTTCTCTTTCTGACTTATTTCACTCTGTATGACAGTCTCTAGATCCATCCACGTCTCAACAAATGACCCAATTTCGTTCCTTTTTATGGCTGAGTAATATTCCACTGTATATATGTACCACATCTTCTTTATCTATTCATCTGTTGATGGACATTTAGGCTGTTTCCTGACCTGGCTATTGTAAATAGTGCTGCAGTGAACATTGGGGTGCATGTGTCTTTTTGAATTATGGTTTTCTCTGGGTATATGCCCAGTAGTGGGATTGCTGGATCATATGGTAATTCTATTTTTAGTTTTTTAAGGAACCTCCATAATGTTCTTTATAGTGGCTGTATCAATTTACATTCCAACCAACAGTGCAAGAGGGTTCCCTTTTCTCAACACCCTCTCCAGAATTTATTGTTTGTAGATTTTCTGATGATGCCCATTCTAACTGGTGTGAGGTGATACCTCATTGTAGTTTTGATTTGCATTTCTCTAATAATCAGTGATGTTGAGCAGCTTTTCATGTGCTTCTTGGCCATCTGTAGGTCTTCTTTGGAGAAATGTCTATTTAGGTCTTCTGCCCATTTTTGGATTGGGTTGTTTGTTTTTTTAATATTGAGCTGCATGAGCCATTTATATATTTTGGGTATTAATCCTTTGTCTGTTGATTCATTTGCAAATATTTTCTCCCATTCTGAGGGTTGTCTTTTCGTCTTGTTTATGGTTTCCTTTGCTGTGCAAAAGCTTTAAAGTTTCATTAGGTCCCATTTGTTTATTTTTGGTTTTATTTCCATTACTCTAGGAGGTGGATCAAAAAGATCTTGCTATGATTTACATCAAAGAGTGTTCTTCCTATGTTTTCCTCTAAGAGTTTTATAGTGTTTGGTCTTACATTTAGGTCTCTAACCCATTCTGAGTTTATTTTGGGGTATGGTGTTAGGGAGTGTTCTAATTTCATTCTTTTACCTGTAGCTGTCCAGTTTTCCCAGCACCACTTATTGAACAGACTATCTTATTTCCATTGTATATCCTTGGCTCCTTTGTCATAGATTAGTTGACCAAAGGTGCGTGGGTTTATCTCTGGGCTTTCTATCTTGTTCCATTGATCTGTATTTCTGTTTTTGTGCCAGAACCATATTGTCTTGATTACAGTAGCTTTTTTTTTTTTTTTTTTTTTTTTTTTTTTGCGGTACGTGGGCCTCTCACTGCTGCGGCCTCTCCCATTGTGGAGCACAGGCTCTGGACGCGCAGTCTCAGTGGTCATGGCTCACGGGCCCAGCCACTCCGTGGCATGTGGGATCCTCCTGGACTGGGGCACGAACCTGTGTCTCCTGCACCGGCAGGCAGACTCTCAACCACTGTGCCACCGGGGAAGCCCTTGATTACTCTAGCTTTGTAGTATAGTCTGAAGTCAGGGAGTCTGATTCCTCCAGCTCTGTTTTTTTCCCTCAAGACTTCTTTGGCTATTCGGGGTCTTTTGTGTCTCCATACAAATTTTAACATTTTTTGTTCTCATTCTGTAAAAAATGCCATTGGTAATTTGATAGGGATTGCATTGAATCTGTAGATTGCTTTGGGTAGTACAGTCATTTTCACAATATTGATTCTTCCAATCCAAGAACGTGGTATATCTCTCCATCTGTTGGTATCATCTCTAATTTCTTTCATCAGTGACTTATAGTTTTCTGCATACAGGGCTTTTGTCTCCCTAGGTAGGTTTATTCCTAGGTATTTTATTCTTTTTGTTGCAATGGTAAATGGGAGTGCTTCCTTAATTTCTCTTTCAGATTTTTCATCATTAGTGTATAGGAATACAAGAGATTTCTGTGCATTAATTGTGTATCCTGCAACTTTACCAAATTCATTGATTAGCTCGAGTAGTTTTCTGGTGGCATCTTTAGGATTCTCTATGTATAGTATCATGTCATCTGCAAACAGTGACAGTTTTACTTCTTCTTTTCCAATTTGTATTCTTTTTGTTTCTTTTTCTTCTCTGATTGCCGTGGCTAGGACTTCCAAAACTATTTTGAATAATAGTGGTGAGAGTGGACATCCTTGTCTTGTTCCTGATCTTAGAGGAAATGCTTTCAGTTTTTCACCATTGAGAACGATGTTTTCTGTGGGTTTGGCACATATGACCATTATTATGTGGAGGTAGGTCCCTCTATGCCCGCTTTCTGGAGAGTTTTTATCATAAATGGGTGTTGAATTTTGTCAAAAGCTTTTTCTGCATCTACTGAGATGATCATATGGTTTTTATTCTTCAATTTGTTAATATGGTGTATCACATTGATTGATTTGCATATATTGAAGAATCCTTGCATCCCTGGGATAACTCCCACTTGATCATGGTGTATGATCCTTTTAATGTGTTGTTGGATTCTGTTTGCTAGTATTTTGTTGAGGATTTTTGCATTTATATTCATCAGTGATATTGGTCTGTAATTTTCTTTTTTTGTAGTATCTTTGTCTGGTTTTGGTATCAGGGTGATGGTGGCCTCATAGAATGTGTTTGGGAGTGTTCCTTCCTCTGCAATTTTTTGGAGGCGTTTGAGAAGGATGGGTGTTAGCTCTTCTCTAAATGTTTGATAGAATTCACCTGTGAAGCCATCTGGTCCTGGAATTTTGTTTGTTGGAAGATTTTAAATCACAGTTTCAATTTCATTACTTGTGATTGGTCTGTTCATATTTTCTATTTCTTCCTGGTTTGGTCTTGGAAGATTACACCTTTGTAAGAATTTGTCCATTTCTTCCAGTTTGTCCATTTTATTGGCATAGTGTTGCTTGTAGTAGTCTCTTAGGGAATACTGTTTTATACTCCTGAGTTTAAGGGTTATTTGTTTGGCAGCAATAGTTGACAGACATAGAAATTAGTACCAAACAGTACAGTACTGGCACAAAAACAGAAATATAGATCAATGGAACGGGATAGAAAGCCCAGAAATAAACTCACGCACCTATGGTCAATTAATCAATGACAAAGGAGGCAAGACTATACAATGGAGAAAAGACAGTCTCTTCAATAAATGGTGCTGGGAAAACTAGACAGCTACATGTAAAAAAATGAAACTAGAACGTTCTTTAACACCATACACAAAAATAAACTCAAAATGGATTAAAGACCTAAATGTAAGATTGGATACTATAAAAATCTTAGAGGAAGACATAGGCAGAGCACTGTTTGACATAAATTACAGCAATACCTTTTTCGACCCATCTCCCAGAGTAATAGAAAGAAAAACAAAAATAAACAAATGGGACCTAATTAAACTCAAAAGCTTTTCCACAGCAAAGGAAACCACAGACAAAAGGAAAAGACAACCCACAGAATGGGAGAAAGTATTTGCAAACTATGCGACCAACAAAGGATTAGTCTCTAAAATTTACAAACAGTACATGTAGCTCAATATCCAAAAAACAAACAACCCAATCAAAACATGGGCAGAGACCTAAATAGACATTTTTCTAAAGAAGACATACAGATGGCCAAGAGGCACATGAAAAGATGCTCAACATCACTAATTATTAGAAAAATGCAAGTAAAAACTACAATGAGATATCACCTCACACCAGTCAGAATGGCCACCATCAAAAAATCTACAAACAGTAAATGCTGCAGAGGGTGTGGAGACAAGGGAACCCTCTTACACTGTTGGTGGGAATGTAAATGGATACAGCCACTATGGAGAACAGTATGGAGGTTCCTTAAAAAACTAAAAATAGAACTACCATATGACCCAGCAATTCCACTCCTGGGCATATATCTGGAGAAAAACATGGTTAGAAAGGATACATGCACCCCAATGTTCACTGCAGCACTGTTTACAATAGCGAAGACATGGAAGCAACCTAAATGTCCATCAACAGATGAATGGATAAAGAAGATGTGGTATATATATACATATACACAATGGAATATTACTCAGCCATAAAAACAATGAAATACTGCCATTTGCAGCAACATACATGGACCTAGAGATGATCATACTAAGTGAAGTAAGTCAGACAGAGATAAATATCCTATGATATCACTCACATGCAGAGTCTAATTTTTAAAAATAAAGATTTTTTTAATTTTTCAAAGTTTTTATATTGGAATATAGTTGCTTTACAATGTTGTGTTAGTTTCTGCTGTACAACAAGTGAATCAGCTGTATGTATACTTATATCCCAGCAGGATTTCAGAATTTCTATGAAGCCCTCTTGGACCTCCCTTCCACACCCCCATCCCACCCCTCTAGGTCATCACAGAGCACCAAGCTGAGCTCCCCATGCTGTACAGCAGGTTCCCACTAGCCATCTATTTTTACACATGCTAGTGTATATATGTCAATCCTAATCTCCCAGTTCGTCCCACCCTCCCTTTCCCCCACCCCTGTGTCCACATGTCCGTTCTCTATGTCTGCATCTCTATTCCTCCCTGCAAATAGGTTCATCTGTACCATTTTTCTAGATTCCACATATATGTGTTAATATACGATACAAACGAACTTATTTATGAAACCGAAACAGACTCACAAAATGTACTTCGAGAACTTACGGTTACAGGGAGGGGGGAAGGGGGGGAAGGGACAGATTGGGAGTTTGGGATTGACATGTACACACTGCTAGTTTTAAAATAGATAACCAATAAGGACCTACTGTAAATATATATATATATATATGTATATACATTTATATATATATTTTTAAAAAGAAATTAGTACCAGACGTGAGATGCTGCTGAAACATCTGGTATTCATTTTGGGACTAGGAAGTAGGCGATGAAATGATGAAAAATAATGTCTATGTTGTGCAGTGGCAAATTATTTGGTAAATATTACCTGCAGTATCTTAGAAGGCGGAAAATGTACCTAATAAATATTTAGTGTCCAATGAAGTTTTGAGGTAGAACATTCAAAGTGTGAGCTGGTTGCGACTAGTTGCATTTGATATACATGAAGTGATTAGATCAGAAAAATACCATCCAGTTTGCAAGCAATATTTAGAAGAAAATTACAGGGTTGTAAAATAAAAGTGCTTATTACTAAATCAAATTGTTACCATTATGACACAGCCTCAGAGAAAATGCCAAATCCAGGTTCTTCCAGTCACACATGACCTCAGAATAAGCATCAGATCAAGGGTGTTGCTATAAGACGTGCTTATATCCCTGAAGAGATGAAGGTAAAGTCTATTAGATCCTTTTGACTAAACTAAAGGGCAAGTAGAAAGCTGGAGAGCATGACCCCATGGAAGAGTGGAGTGTCCGAATTTGTTGCAATTTAAGTCTAGAAAGAGAAAGGCATGTATCAAAAAATACGTGTGTGTGTGTGTGTGTGTGTGTGTGTGTGTGTGTGGTTTTTGGCATTTGTGTTGATAGGAATCAAATGATAAAACAAGAAAGAACTCCCAAAAGGTAGAGCCAAGAATAGCAAGGAACAAGGGACTTAGGACTGTTCCTACGGGGGATCGCCAGGACCTAATGGAGGAAAATTGCTACTCCCAATATAGAAGAACCTGACAACACTTTCCCAGCAGGATTTCAGAATTTCTGTGGATCAGTGACTATGTGCTATATGATTGCTATTCTTTCCCTTTTAAAATTAGAAAGTTTAGAGTGCAGTTAATTGATGAGGGTGCAGTTTACCTGCTTCCGGTCCACAATTGTATACTCTCTATACATGGAGTGGTGGTAGATAACAATTTGTCTTCTTAGTTCACAAATCTCTGGATCAAGAGAAGAAGCTAAATACAGATTTGGTGTAGATTATGAGATCCTGGACTTCAAGCCATATGCCATGATTTGATAAGAATTCGGGGGCTCTTGGGATGGGAGTGAGTTTATTTTGAATATGGGAGGGACATAGATATCTATTTATGAACAAGAGGGAAGCCTACAGTACATAAGATTATTGTTTGGAAAATATTCACTTCCTGTCTCTTCCAACTTCCACAGAGAAAACAAATTTTTCTGCCCCATTGATTTTGGGTTCATTCATATGCCTTTCTTTGGTCAATGGGATGTGTTGTAAGCAGAGATTTGAAATGTGTTCTCATAGAGGGGCTTGGTTTCTTGCACTCCTGTCTTTTGTCCTGAAATAACATGTCTTCCAGGGCCACTAGGAGAATGAAAGGCACATTCAATAGATGTGGACCCAACCCACAGTTTGTAATTAAGACCAGTCAAGCTCAGTCTAGATCAGCCAAATTCCAGCAAACCCAAAGATGATTAAGCAAGAAATAAATGCTTGTTGTTACAGGCTACATAGGTGATTTCTTACATGATAATAGCTTACTGATACCAAAAGAAAGCTACAAGCTTCATTTTACAAGTAAGTGGGAAAATAAACATCTAAACCAGAAGAACCACACCTGTAGCTCATGCTAGAGCAGAGATTCCAGGGACGACTGTGAAGAAAAGGAGAGTGCAATGTCCTAGAGATGGCAGAAGAAATATAACTATACCTTCAGCAAGTGACAATTTCATCCTGAGCTGAGAAATACTGAGAAAATGTCTGGGTTAGTAAATAAGACTACTGGTAACTGGGAATTGAAAATAAGGGGGTTGAAAGGGTACTGTTTCAAAGCTGGCAGTATTGGAAAGGCACAGCTTCTGGGAGAGAAGACAAGTTGAAAAGGAACTTCTCTGTACCAGGTATCAGTTTACTGTCTCCCTGTTCCAAACCCACCCTTCCTTGACTTACTTTGTGATAATGAAGCTAGACCCTGTAAACATGTCTAGGACATGTTTGCAAAGGACAAACACGTCCTTTGCCAGCTGACACAATGTGAAGCTTTATCAACAGGAGATGCTGGAGTAACACCAAGGTGATAGCCACATGAAGAGGCGCTTCTTCCAGAGTCTAGTCTACCATTCTGTATTCAGCATTGCAGCCTAGTGGCCATAATGGACCCATTCTAGCTGTGCCCTCAGGCCACTCTCTCCCTATCTGGTAAACACTTCTGACCCACTCTAGTGGGCTACTTCCTTGGCGCCTCCAATTACATCTTCAAGCCATCCTCTCCCCACTTAGCAGCTGGTTCTTGTTGGTTCCAGTGACCCACTTCCACAGCAGCTGCAGCTACACCCTTAGGCAACTGCATTGCCACTGAATCCATGCCTTCCAGCAAGTCTTGTCTTTACAGGCAGGCTGTACATTCCTCTTTAAATAAGTCTGAATCTCATGCTTAAGGGATAGAAGGATGTTCTTCTAAATCCTTAGTTGCATTATTTCTATTTTTCCTCAGCCTAAAAGCAGTAGCTGATTTCTTTAACTTGTTCCTTCTGGAATCCTGAGAGTCCTCTTTTATCCCTTAGTAGTCAACTACCTACTACTAGATAACAATTCTTTATATTAAGTTTTCATTTTCCAATTACTGGTGTATTTTTATCTTCTGACAGGACCCTGACTGATCTAGTGTCCCTTGGAGTGGCCTAGTGGTGAAGGGAAAGTAGGAAGCGAGCAGTTGAAATAAGAGTTCTGCAGAAATCATAGAAGACTCCATCAGAAAATCAAGAGCCTCCCTCTCCCCAAATAGACACCAGTTTTTAAAGAAAGTGTCCTTCATTGTATAAAAGAAAAGTGAGGAGACTTCGCAAGTCAACCAACTCCTCTCACTTCTCCATATAAACCTGCTATTGCTGGAGTAGAAAAATTACAAGACATTTTAAAATAAATGGAAAATATCAGGAAACATCATGCGAAGCTGTTACAAAAAGAAAATAGAAATTGAGAATCAAAACTTCTCAAATGATAAAGAAAATTCTCCCCCAAATCAACCATGAAGCAGAGGAAAACTGTAACACAGTGCCTCAACGTGAATTAAATATCATTTAAATAGCATTTGTAGAAGAAAGACCTCTTTCAACCAGAAATTCAAAAACTCATTACAGACTTAGGAAAAACAAAGACATAAAATGAGAGTTGGCTGAACTTGAACTCAATGAAAAAAATTGAAGAAAAAGACAAATTCTTCTCAGAAATGAAGACTAAATTTTTATGAGCTCAGGTGAAAATAGATCTGATTGAAAGTATATTAAGTGAAATTGAGAAGAGAAATGAAAACAGCTGAGAGAAGGATAAGAAAATAAAGAAGTAGATGAAATAATTCCATAGAGGAAAAGCAAGCAGAACAAAATAAAAATGTCTAAACTATAATGCAAGAAAACTTTCAAAAAATAAAAAAAAAACTGAATCTACATATTGAAAAAGTCCATAGTATACGTCAAAACACTGGAACCCAAATAATTAACACTAGGACATAGCATAGTAAAATTATTAAGACGCTGAAGTTAATTAAAACTTTTTTTTCTGGGACTCCCGACATAAAGACTAAATCATTTACAATTCATGGGTACCAATTTAGCCTCCACCTTCTCTAAAAAATACACAAAGCAACTCAATAATGAAGCAACATTGCCAATAACTCAAGAAACATAAAACATAAAACATTTTTACATGTAGATTTCACCTCAATACACCCATTTTCTTTTTTTAATGGAACTAAAAAAATGTTAGCAGAAGATTCTGAGGAAATCAGAAGACAGCAACCGCATAGTTTTTCTGTTTTTTTTTTTTTTTTTTTTTTAGTCTCCCTGAATCCTCACACTAAAACAAAGAACACAACTAGAGAGCAAAACCAAAAGTTCACAGGCAACATGAGGAGAATGTCAAAATAGCTAACAAGTATTGATTGGAAAGCTTGGCAGAACAATTTGACAAAAGAAGCTGAGACAGAGTTATTTTTCCCTCTCAGTTGTGGCTGAGTACAAGTGAACTGCAGTAAGGTTTGAAGACAATGGAGAAGTCTAGCATCTATAAACTCTCAAAATTGACCAGTTAAGGACCCCTTCCAAGAGAAAGACTCAGACTGAGGAGAAACCGTTGGGATGAGATTACAATTGAGCAGGATAAGGAAAATAGAGATGAAGAAAAAATGTAGAATAAATTGGGGAAGAGTAGCACAGCCAGCAGACTTCAGAAAGCCAAGTGCTATTTTTTCAGTAGGACACAAAACCACAGAAGAGAGAGCTCTTTGAAGTTAGAAAGTCTATTTTGACCTGAACACAGCTTTTTTCTAAAATTTCAGGGAAACATTTCATATAAATAAAAGCATGCAAAAAGTATTGAGGTCAAATCCCACACAAAATAACCATAAGAAAAAAATAAGAATAAAGAGCAGAATAATAAGCCTTCCAGGAAAGAAAAATGCCCACAAAGAGATCAAAACTGTAACCTTCTGTTTCAAAACTAACTGAAAGACATTTAAAAGTGATAAGAGAGGTGAATGAATAACATAAATCAGAACTACAAAAATCTCAGAAATGAGGTAACAGAACTCAGGAAATAAAAACAAAAGAACAATTCATCTCAGAAGTGAGAACTAAACAAAAAAGAACACATGGGGGAATAAGTACAATAGACAGCTCCTTAAGAGGAATTAGAGGTGAAAACAAGGAAGTTTTTAAATCAAATAGGAAGAAAGAAAGAAAAAATGAGATGAAGAGAAAAACATTAAAGATAGGCAAAGAAAATCTAGTATACAGTTAATAGAAATCCCTGAAGAAGGAAATCAAAGCAAAAGAACATCATAAATTAAATATATATATATATATATATATATATATATATATATATATATATATATATATATATAAAATCCAAGGAAATTTTCTTGTAATGAAAAAAATACTGAAAAAGCACAACACATATCCGAGCATATCAACTCAGAATGACCATGAGCAAGACAGATTTGTATAATTAACTGACTTTTAAAAAGAAAGAAAATGAGCAATAACTAGAAGAAAAGAGCAGGTGACTTATAAAGGAAAGAAAATTAGATCATTATCACATGTCTGCCAGCAATGCTTTATGTCAGACAAAGAACCCAAGTCACTTAAACTGAGTGAATACCAAGTTAACCTCCAACTTCTCAAACAATATACAAGTGACATAAGAATGATGCAATCTTTTCAATAAATTCAAGAAACTTAAAACTGGTGAATTTTACTGCATGTAAATTATACCTCAGTAAATCGATTTTTTTTAAAAACACGAACTCAAAAAAAAAAAATGATAGTAGAAGACAATGGAGAAACATTGGTAATATAATCAAGGAAAGAAAGAATGACCTAAGGATTTTATATCAAGCAAAACTAACCCTCAAGGATGAAGAACACAGACTGTTAATAACATACAAGAACCCAGAGAACACTGTTCTCATGAGCATTTCTTGAGAAATCTAGTAGAGAACACGCTTCAGACAACTAAAATGACTACGGCACCTTTTACACAAGCTTTAAGGATATAATTACTCGAACAGCTATGACTGAGGGCTGAGAAAGAAAAAGTATAGTATGAAATGGTTATAACTCCGACAATGAAGATATAGTAGATCTATAAAAAATGGGGGAAGGCTTCCCTGGTGGTGCCGTGGTTGAGAGTCTGCCTGCCGATGCAGGGGACACGGGTTCGTGCCCCGGTCCGGGAGGATCCCACATGCCGTGGAGCGGCTGGGCCCGTGAGCCATGGCCTCTGAGCCTGTGCGTCTGGAGCCTGTGCTCCGCAACGGGAGAGGCCACAACACTGAGAGGCCCACGTACCGCAAAAAGACAAAAAAAAAAAAAATGGGGGAGGAAAATGGGCAGTGTATATATATAATTTTAACATCATTTAGTAGTCATTCTGATGGTGGTAGTATTATTATTATAGGATGAACTTCCTCCCAATTAATAGACCAGATGTCAAGACTGATGATGCCACAAATGGACCAAAAGGGTATGAAAATGTTTTACTCACATGATAAGACTTTCTAGGGATGACAGGGTGGACTCCCAGCAGGTCCAAAATGTCTTCAGAGAATAAGGAGGGGCGATATTGTGGTCGGAGATGAGGGTGGGATGAGGGTTCCCATGCATAGCCTGGGCCTTGTATGTTGTGAACTTTCCAACAACACCAAGAGAGGGAATATGTGAGCTTTGTTATGGGCTTACCCAGACATAAGGCTCGAGGGAAAGAAGGAAAAGTGAAGCTTGAAAGCTGTCAGCACTCAAACGTCCAAAGTGGAGTTCGAGACTCATTACGCTGAGATTGCTGTGTGTGTGATGTGAGACGAAGAAAACAAGTAATATGGGACACTTTAATTCTAATATTCCCTGTGTCCTTAGGAAACAGAATTCTCAGTGTGGAAGCAACAAGATAAAAATATATATAATATACAAATGAGATAAAAGAAATGTAATCTAGAAATCTAAAAATGTAATCTAGAAAAAGTTAAGCAAATATTCTATAGTGCTGGATGTGAACTTGAAGTAGCAGTATGACTTCATATGATATTTCATACTGATACATATTTATAAATACACAGCAGTATTTTATTTATTTATTTATGTCCTAGCTCTGTCCTTGGAAAATATGTAGAAACTATGACCAATCCTGTAGCAATAAGCCTCCCTAGGACCCAGATTTTGCTCTCAAAATAAGATTCTTCACTAAAAGATACAGAGCTTCTTGGAGAAATGGCAGATTCCAGGTCTGAGGCATGAAATATTGGAATATTTTTTGAGATAGCAAGAAAGCTATCAAACAGTACTAGGGTCATCATAAAAGAACTCAGGAGCTAAACTGAATAGGCTCCAGAAGGCCAAAGATAGGACATTTTGAGCTTCATTAAGTACAATAATTAGAATTGATTTAAACCCTTCAAATATCTACGAGTTTATAATAATAGGAAGAAGAAACTAATTGGTCACTTTCAGAGATTGAAATAATAGAATTAGAATATCATCACTTTGTATCCCCTAATGAATTAATGGAGCTGAGCTTTGAAGTTGACAGGTATCATGTGCCTCCCAGTGAAAGAGCACATCACCACCACCTATATTTTTGCCAAATGGATTGAGCCTGAGTTTATCCAAGCCTCTGAATCCACCTGCAAATTTACAGAAAACCTGGAGGAAAAAGGAATATTTTGGACCGCATCATGAGTATGCAATCAGCAAAATCCAGACTGAATAAGACTACCGGGCAAACAGCCCAGATCTATGACAATAAATGCTCAGTAAAATAAAAGAATCGTAGGAGAACCTATAGATTAAAGAATGCATTAGGGCTTCCCTGGTGGCGCAGTGGTTGAGAGTCCGCCTGCCGATGCAGGGCATACGGGTTCGTGCCCCAGTCCGGGAAGATCCCACATGCCACGGAGAGGCTGGGCCCGTGAGCCCTGGCCGCTGAGCCTGCGCGTCCGGAGCCTGTGCTCCGCAACGGGAGAGGACACAACGGTGAGAGGCCCGCGTACCGCAAAAAAAAAAAAAAAAAAAAAAAAAAAAAGAATGCATTAAAGGCATATCATGTTTCTAGAAAGAGCACGACTAAACTACTATGCCCAGGGATACAAACTGGGATGATAAAACTATAAGGAAACACCCAAAAAGTCAAGATAGTGGTTACTTGTGGGAGAAGGGAAGGGAGTTCTGGCTGAGACACGGCACATGAAGGAGGTTCTGAGGCGGGTAGCAAAGTTCTATTTCTTGATGATTACAAAGATGTTTGCCTTAATTAATTAATATATATATGTTTGTGTGGTTTTCTATATCTGTTTCTCAACTATGAAATGTTTTTTTTAAGTTAGGGAGGGGAAATTGAGTTAAACAAATATTTAATAAATAATCATTTAGGCGGTAGGTGGATTTGGAAAAAGTCAGGAGAGTACCTAGCTGCTTAAGGTTCAAAAAACACTAAAATAGTGTTTAAGAGTTCAAGTTCTGGACAGCCACAAATGGGGGTTGAAATTCCTATTCTGTTAAGTATTGGCTGTGTGACCTCTAGGTTTCAATGTCCTCACCTACAGAATCAATACAATAATTATAACTACCTAATAGGATAGTTGTAAGGTATAAATGAGATAATACATATAAAGCACTCAGCAAAGTGCATGCCACATAGTAATCACTCAATAAATGATATTTGTTGTTATTGTGGTGGTTGTTTGGAGGAATGATAGAAGCGTTTATCTAAGTATAATTTCCATGGACCACTGGGGACTTCTGTGAGATCTCTTTTGAGATCCATTGCAGCTGAGAAGTTCTTTTTCTTCTCTGCTCCAATTATAGTCCTGAGAAAATTCTAACTTAATTTCTTTAAACAATAAACGCTTTGGGATACAAAGGAAAATGGAAAGTGTTCTAGATTTCCAAATTATATTAAACCAATATAACTTGCTGCCCAGCTGCCACAGGGACCAGCATGGCAGTAACCGCTAGATTGACGGGGCCCAGAGAATTTGTGGGAACTCATTTAGCCTGTGGCTAGTGTGCCTACCATCTCCCCAGGTGTCAGGAGACAATAGTTATGCTAATGCTCCCAAGTTGGGTCAATATTTGGAGATGTGACCTCCAAAGCAATTACCCTTCTCAGCCTACTTTCCACGGATACCTTTGTCAGTCTTATTACATATATACGTAAAGTGCATCTGTATTCAGCCGCTGACTGCTCCAGTGAATGCTGGTTTCCAACTGACCTGTTCTGCATCATTGCCTGTTACCCAATTCTAGCAGCAGGTAGGGAGATGCCCTCTGGGATAGACTGCTTGCAATTAGTTTTAGTCCACTTTGGCCTAAGGTACATGTTGAATAGGGGGTGGAAATGTCCAACTTCACAAGCATCTCCCCTCTCCATACCCCACCATTGGGGGCATACATTCTAGTCCCATTTCCCCTAGCTGAATTTTCACAGCCAACTCAGCTCATCTCTGTTCTTATTTCACACATCTTACTTGCCTGTTAAATTTTGCACAGTGCTTTCCCTCTTGTCATTTCAATCATATCAGGCAAGGGTTATTAACCTTTTTATTTTTTACAAGGAATCCGATCTCCTGGTGATTAATGCCTGCCCGCGGTTCCGCACGGCAGAGCTGGGGTAGGAGCAGACCTCTCTCCGTTACACGTTTCACGCCTATGATTTCCTTACACTATGTCCTGCAGACACTGCATTCTCTTATGGGTGAACTTAAGGTATTTTATTTATGTATTTACCTATTTATGAATGTATTTATTTACCTGTTTGTTGGTTGGTTTATTTTACGTATATTTGTTATATGACTATCTGATAGAAAGAGAATGAATATGGAATTAAACACGACAATCTAAAAATAATTACTAGACATTTTTAATAAGTAATGAAACCAGATTTTTAAGAAAGCATCATCATAAAAACGGCAGATTCGCTTCTAAAGCTCTATCAGAATGCTTTTTCATCTTTTCTTGGGACAGCTTTTATTCCATTTTTCAATCCAATTATAATGACTTTTTAAAATAATTTGAACATTCAGAAAACTATGAAAGCTAACGAACACCTGTGTACTCAATACCCAAATGTTGTCCATCTTTGCTTCAGATTTTTCTTTTCTTGAAATGAAGTATTTCAGAGAAAAGGTTGAAGTTTCCTATGTTCTCTTTTTCCAGTCTCATTCCTCTCCCACCCGCAACAAACCAGTATCCTGAAGGTAGTGTGTAACTTTCCCATTCATGTTTTAAAATATTTACTGTGTATGCATTTATCTATAATTGACATTCAGTTAAATATATAATTTTTACACACATGGTATCATCAACCTGTATATATCAACATACCACTTGATTTTTCCACTCAACATGATGTTTTTGAGATCTGTACTAGGCGAGGTTATTCCTTTGCATTTTTGTGTCTACTAATATGTTTGAACTTATTTCTCTCTTATTTTGTATCTTTTGTTTTCCATACTTTTTTGCTTACTGTCCCTCTTTTCCTGCCTTATGTTAAGTTAATCAAGTTGTCTTAGTCTTGCTTTTCCTCATTTACTGGTTTGGAACCTGTAGAGTATGTTTCTATTTTTTTTTTCATTGTTATTCCCAAATTTTCAACAAACACACAATTTACATTTTAAATAAAGTATAAAATTATTATTTCTATCTTCCTCTTTAACAAAATAAAGACTTTATCATGCTTTAACCAACTACTTAAAACCACCTCCCCCTGCTAGAATTTATTTCCACCTTTTTTATACATTACCAATGTTTTGTCAATAATCCATAGTTGAGTACATTAATATATTTTACTGGTTTGGAGGCTCATGTTGTTTCTTGATTTCTTCTAACTCAGGGTTTCTCAGCAGTGGCACTGTTCACATTCTGAATGGATTAATTCTTTCCTGTGGCATGGTGTCCTATGCACTGCGGTATGTTCAGTGGTATCCCTGGCCTCTACCCACTAGAAACGAGGAGCATCTCCCAAGTCATGACGATCAAAAAATGTCTCCAGAGATTGCCGAACGTCCCTTGAGAAGCAAAATGTCCACAGTTAAGAACCACTGTTCTAGCTGAGGTGTGCCTTTTGTAGTAGTTCTGCTAGCAAGGCTTAGGGGATGGAGTGGAGGGGAAAGGAGGGGAGCAGAAATTCAGTTGACCATTATTTTGCCCTTGCATTACATTTTTTAATTAATTAATTAATTTATTTATTGAAGGATGGTTGACTTACAATATTATGTTAGTTTCAGATGTACAACATAGTAGTTTGATATTTTTATAGATTATACTCCATACAAAGTTATTATAAAATATTAACTATGTTTCTTGTATTGTACATTACATCCTTGTAACTTTCTTATTTTATACCTCTTAATCCCCTTCACTTATTTTGCTCCTCCTCACCTTACACTACATTTCTTTTAAATTTTTAATTTATCTATGGCATGAGGGATCTTCCCTCACCAGGGATCAAACCCATGCCCCCTGCAGTGGAAGCACGGAGTCTTAACCACTGGACCACTAGGGAAGTGCCCCTTTTTAAAAATTTTTTTATTTATTTATGGCATGCAGAATCTTAGATCCCCAACCAGAGATTGAACCGAATTACATTTTTAAACCTAGATTATTTCTAACCCATCTGAACCCTTACTTTCCCTCTATACTTGGAAGATACTGCTTCACTGACTTTTCTATTGCTGTTAATGAGTGGCCTACTGATGGTATAAGAGAAATTCCTTTTTCTAAAATGGTCTGGGTTTTTTCCCTCTCTGGTAGATCTAAAAAAATTCCCTTATACTTTATATTCTTCAATTTCACCACAATGTGTCTAGGTGTTGTAGATTTATTTTTAGCCCATTATGGGCACTTTCAGTCTGAAGATGCATGTTTTCTTCAATTCTGGAAAATTTTTAGATATTATCTTTTTAAGTACGGGTGCTCTCTTATTTCCTCGTCTGGAATTCCTGGGACAAGTGCTGTTATCCACATCTCTTAACTGCCCTTCCGTACTTTTATCTGCTCTATTCTAGGAGCCTTCTCGCTAATGCCTTCCAATTCACTACTTCTCCCTTTGTGTCCAGTGTGAAATTCATCTTGGCTGTTGAGATTTTTTTCATTTCAATGATCATTTTTTACTTTCACGTTTTCCAGTGGTTTCATTTTTATAAAATTCTCTTCTTGCTTTATTTCTTACTCTAGTGTGTCATAATTTATTTGGGGGATGGGGAGCGATTCTTCCTTCCTTTATCTCTGTGAAGATTCTGAATATCTTAAAGTCCACCAGCCTTAGATTGCTGTATTATTTTAGATTGCTCTATTATTCTCAGTTCATTGAGATGAATTCATGTCCCAAATGATTGGCTTTGCTTTCTTCTTAGCATTACTTTCCCTTCATGAATTTTAGTTTGTGATCTTATTTTAAATGTTTATTCATTCTCTGTCTGTCTCTCTCTGCCGCTCTGTCTCTTTGACTCTCTGTCTCTCTGTCTCTCTCTTTTTTTTTTTAACATCTTTATTGGAGTATAATTGCTTTACAATGTTGGGTTTGTTTCTGCTGTATAACGAAGTGAATCAGCTATACATATACATATATCCCCGTATCTCCTCCCTCTTGAGTCTCCCTCCCACCCTCCCTATCCCACCCCTCTAGGTGGTCACAAAACACTGAGCTGATCTCCCTGTGCTATGCGGCTGCTTCCCACTAGCTGTCTATTTTACATTTGGTAGTGTATATATGTCCATGCCACTCTCTCACTTCATCCCAGCTTACCCTTCCCTCACCCCGTGTCCTCAAGTCCATTCTCTACATCTGCGTCTTTATTCCTGTCCTGCACCTAGGTTCTTCATAACCACTTTTTTCTTTTTAGATTCCATATATATGTGTTAGCATACAGTATTTGTTTTTCTCTTTCTGACTTACTTCACTCTGTAGGACAGACTCTAGGTCCATCCACCTCACTACAAATAACTCAATTTTGTTTCTTTTTCTGGCTGAGTAATAGTCCCACTGTATATATGTGCCACATCTTCCTTATGTCCCTCTGTCTCTTTATCTCTCTCTGTCTGTCTGTCTCTCTCGCTTTCCGTCTCTCCTCTCTCCTCTCTCCCTATCCCTCCATCCTTCCTGGTCTAGCAGCTTTGCAGTTGCTTCCATGTAGCATCCCAGGGCCCCCAGAATGGAACCAGAACTCATATTGCCCGTCCTGGACAGAGATTTTCTTGGCCATGGCTCTAGGTGGACGTCTGGGTCTGCTTCCTCCCACCTTCACTGAAGCAGAGCCCCAGGAAACAGATGCAGTTCTATTAGCCGCTTTTTGTGGGTGGCAGCCCCACCACCACAGAGACTGATCGTCGCCCGGAGCGAGGCCTTTTTGTCTAGGTCGCTCTGCAAGAGCTGAACCACCTGGTTTTCTCTGCCTGTCTCTGGACCTAGAGCCCAGAAGGCTCCCAGTCTTAGCCCAATTTGCACTTTGTATTCATTTTATTTGTGCTGCACAGAGATATTTATCTGGTGTTTGAACACAGCTTTGTCTTTGAAATTTTCCCTTTTTAAAATTTTCTACATGTAGAAGTCATTGAAAGACTTCAAAGACTGACCTTTCAATGACATCTTGACCGGAAATTTCTTAAACCCCTTTACAGCCTAAATCTACTTATCAATTTCATCTTGGGTCTCATCACCCAGAATGAAATATAACGAGGCTTTCCTCACAGCTTAAACCTTCCTGTGTATTTCTCTCTGGACACCCTCAGCTCCTTCCGCTCCTCTGGATTCTGTGGGCCAGTGGAATAGCTCACCTTCCCCCTTGTCAGTTCCAGACCACTGGGCTCTCTTCGCTTCTCAATGGTTCTTCCCATGAAATAATTCATTCCACTTGTCAAATCATTGCTCCTTTCTACATTCTGGATTCCTTTCCTCCCTCTTCGCCTATCCCGATTCCTGTACCATCCTCAAAATTTGTTTTCTTTGTTAGTGTATTTTCATTGGTTTAATAGTTAATTAATTTTAAAAACACTGAGATTCGGCTATGTTCTAGGTTTACATTAGGCTCTCAGATGAGAAAATATATCCATGATTCAGATGCCAATGATACTCTGAAGAAGCTTATAGCCTAAAATAGTACATAATGCATATACAGAAATAATTATAATGCACTCTGGGAATGCAGAGAAGGGGGAAGGTTCATGGAAGAGGCATCATATGAACAGGATCTTAAAGGATGGGAACCATCTGGACATGAGAAAAAGGAAAAAGAATCCAGGTAAAGAAAAGAATTGCCAGTTATCCTTCCTAACTCCAGTTCCCAGTCCTTAGGTGTAGGAACCATAGATTTTATTTTTGTATCCCTCACAATGCTTTACATGGTCCCTATAAAAAGGAGCTCACAGGGCTTCCCTGGTGGCGCAGTGGTTGAGAGTCCGCCTGCCGATGCAGGGGACACGGGTTCGTGCCCCGGTCCGGGAGGATCCCACATGCCACGGAGCGGCTGGACCCATGAGCCATGGCCGCTGAGCCTGCGCGTCCGGAGCCTGTGCTCCGCAACGGGAGAGGCCACAGCAGTGAGAGGCCCGCGTACCGCAAAAAAAAAAAAAAAAAAAAAAAAAAAAAAAAAGGAGCTCAATAGACACTGAATGAATACGGTTATTAAATATGTGTGGCATGTTTTCCCACAGCTTGATCTCTGACTTCTGGCTCAAGAAATGAGTTATGCATTTATTAATTCATTCTAGCAACATTTATCAGTGCTTAATATATGTTAGCCGCATGAAAGGCAATGAGGTAGAAATGAGCAAATCAGGCATTCCCAGCAAATATCTCGGTCCCTGGGAGGGCCTCTGGCCCCAAGGCTGGAAGTATGCTGGGAGTTCAGCATTCAGGGCCTTTCGTGTGGAGCAAATAAGGGCTTCAATCCAGCGATTGCACGTCTCTGAGTTCACAGCCCTCCCAGCCCTGGTACTTCCCACAGACAAGGAAGAGTCTTTGTTACATTTGAGGGACTTTCCAGCGAGAAAGCAGCCTAGGGGCACATCTGCCCCCAGGCCATCTCCCAGTCAGCTTTACCCAGGGAACTGATGGGGTGAACAAGCCCAGGATGACAGCCTGAAGGGCAGCCCTGGAGGCAGGGGCTTTGTCCCCAAACCACACAGCCACCTGTTCTTCTCAGGACACTCTCTGCCCTCTTGTGTTTGAACCTTTGTTCTCAGAGGGCACCTTGCTCCCAGGCAGCTGATACAATCAGGAAGCCAAGACAGTTATTCAGTTACAAAGACTGTAAGTGTGCCTGTGTGTGCGCGCGCGTGTGTGTGTGTGTGTGTGTGTGTGTTGTTTCTCTAGTCTAACACCTAAAAAATATATGTGCCTTCTATAAACATGCTTCCCCCAATTTTTTACCTAAACCTACCTTCTGTTAAAATAAAATAAAAAGACCAGGTTTGAAAGTACTCCAAGTAGAGAAAAGCAGTTCAGCAATGTAAGCAAAATAGTCTAGTTTATTTCATGAACATAAGTGAAACTTAACTTAGGTTATTTCTTGTAAATGCCTCTGATAATCATAAATAAAACTTAAGTTATCTTCTTTAAATGATATAAGATAATCACTTTTAACCAATCCCCCACTGTCTGGAAACCCCCATTGTAATAATCAATCATTATAAAGGTTAAACAACTTTTTCCTTTTTCCTTTATAACCAAATATTTTCCTTTATAATCAAATATTCATATCAAGTAAAGCTCTGTGAATTTTCTTTGACACTACAGAGACTCACAAGTTCTTAGCTTGGAAGAATTCTTTATCCATTGACTGCACCATACGTTAATTCTGAACACCCCCTACCAAAAATAAGATTGCATTAGACCTTCTGCTCAACCTACCACAATCACAAAAAGCAGTCCTAAGGTCGAGAATGGTGAATATTTCTGAACAGGGATATGAAGGCACAACTGGGAACTGGACAACATAGGTTTGAATTCTGACTGTGCAACTTTTAGCAATGTTATGTGGATGTGTACTTAGAAGAGGTGCATGCGAACTTACAACCTCTGGACTTGTTTTTGCATCTGCAAAATGGGAACAACAATGCCACAAAACTAACGGGGTTGTTGTGATGGTTAAACGCATGCCTGGCAAATAACTGGTGACAATTTTATTTTTATTATCGTAATTACGACGACTTTCCAGCAGTCGGCTCCGTGGCTGCCGGAGCTGTTTGTTCCTCCCACTCTCCATCTGCTTCCTCCGGGATCTGGGAAGGGGAGTCCACCCGCCCAGAGACAGGGCACAAATCCAGCACAAAACCTGGGCTGTGGAATCGGTCTCCCCAGGCCACATACCTTCCCTGCTACTGCGCGGTTTTGATCAGCAGGATGTGATTTATATCCAAGCTGCTGTGAATGTGAAAACCCTCAGTTTTCACATTCTTGAAAAGCTGGCCGTAGGTCTACAAACTAATGATGCCGCTGTGCCTCGTCCAGAAGCATACAGTCCCCACTTCCTAGACAACTGGAAAGTATTTAGAGTCACCATGGAACCCACTCCAACCCGACTCTACTGGGGTAGAATGTGCTCATCAGGCAGTGGGAGGGGGACCAGGGTGGGACCAGTTGTTTCTTGTATCCAATCCCTTGCTGACCAGAGCTTGTCACAGACGGGGTGCACCTTCTGTCTGCCGCAGCCTGGACACCGTGTTCTCCACGAACCCGACATTAATTCACCGCAGACCCTGAAAACGAGCGCTCATTCCTTGTTCTCCCCATCTTTCCTCCTCCACCCCCAACTCCTTCCTCTCCACCTCAGGCATCTTCACAGCCTGCCTGATTAGAGTCAAGAAAACCCACAAAACTGGCCTTGTGAACATCTGGAAAGCATCTGTCTGCCATTGTGTAATGGACTGCAGGTGGTGCTGGAGAAAGAGAGTTAATAATACTAATGAATAAGCCTAATTGATTATTAATCACTACTAGCCTGGCAATAATACCACCTTGGCATTCTGCCAATCCCTGTGACTTAGTTGCAGGGAATCCTTACTTTGCTGGGCATCAGGAAATGCAGAATGGATCAGAATGTCTGAACTAGAAAACTGCAGGGAACTCTAGATACTAATAGTAATACATGTGAATAATATAAGTATTTAAAATGTGTACACCGATACTATCCCCAAGGATCTCCAAGCACCAGAGCAGACTGAACTTTACTATGAATTTCTCTACCACCTCTTAACTTCACAGTAATCATCCCTTGCTCCTGGGGTGGGGGGAGTGAGAAGTTGGGTGACAGTCTAGGAGTGGTTGTTTAGACCTAAAACAAACCCAAGTGATTCTTCCTTCTTGTTTTCCCATAAAAGTAGAAATTCAGAAAATAATTTTAAAAGATAAGATTCAGACTAAGAAGTACATGCTATGTGTTTGGGGGTGACGGGCTGCTTTGGTAGTGTTTTGAGGGAGGAAAGTGTTGTCACATCATAGATTCTTTTCACAAACATTTTTTGAAGACCTATCATAGTCTAGGCACTGTGCTGGGTGCTGGGTATAGGCATATTTTGTTCCTCAGAAAGCTCAGAGTCTAGTAGTGGGAGACAGATGTGTGTAAAAACCTTCTGCCTCCTGCAATATGGCTATTAGATACCCTGGAAGGATCCTTCTGCTACCAAGCTACTAGAGCCTGGGTATAACACACCTTGTAATTCAGTGCTGTACTCAAAAGGAATCTCCAAGAATTATTCACACAAACCCTCCCCTCTGCCCCCAAAGTGTGAGCTGAATGGGTTGCTGGAGGTGGAGAGCTATAAGACGGGGGAGAAGATGGAGTTGCCCCAACAGCAAATTCTACTAGCAATGCTCTCAGGAGATCAGCACTGGGCCAGCAGCAAAATGGGGAAATTAAACCTGAGACACTTGCAGGTCCTTGAAGGGTCGGTCACCGGTCAGGATAAGACACTACCTCTCAGCAGAAGTAGATACAGACCCTGTCTGGAAGGGAAATATCCCTGATTTAGACTTTCAGGATTCTCACAGATTAAGAGAGCAAGCAAAAATGAGCTCACAATCAAAACCCACCATGACTGAGGATCAGGGTCCCATAAAGTAAGGGCCAGGCATATGGCTTTGCCGTCAGCTCTGAGGGCTGGCGCTGTCAGCAGACGGACAGCAACCACAGGAGTCCTCCAGGCTCCTGACATCCCAAAGAGAGGTGTGCTTGGGTCAGGGCAAAGCTGGACTCACTGTGGGCGAGACAGGCTGGGACCCGGGACCTGGGACCCTTGGTTGCAGTGCCTGCACCTGGACAAACATCTCCTCGAGCAACAGAATACAAAGAAACTATAAGGGACTAAACATCACTGCGTGCATGCGCAGCTGGGGCAAATTATGGACAACGAGATGCAAAAAGGCCAAAAATACCAACTGCTACTTCTGAAGAGCTAGGAACAAAAGCAAGGTGTCGGGAGCAAAAGCAGGGTACTGCGTGCGCCCCCTGCACTCAACACCACAAAGGGGTGGGCAAAACACCTAAGCCACTCCTCCAGCCCGACCCCTGGACACACCCCTACCCTCACCCTATATAAAGAACTAGCTCAGCCCCCCCCCGTCAGGGAGCGAGCAAGGGAAAATGTTACTTGTTCTCACTCCCCACTGCTGCAGCAGGGGCCCCAGTAAAGCCCTGCCTGAATTTCTTGTCTGGCGTGTGATCAGTTTCTCAATTTCTGTTTATTAAGGAGGCCAAGAACACTGGTCAGTAACATGGGGTCCGTGGAACTTTAGTTACACAGCAGATTATACACATCTAAAGACAGAATTAGTCAACTGTAAATTAGAGTTAACAAAAAAATCCATGAAACCCCATGGCCGGATGAGGACATGGAAACTATGAGATATTAAGCAATGTGCGAGAGAGAAGAGAACATTTAATAGATGTTTAATCAGAGTGAAAGAAAGGCAATATTTGAGGAGATAATGCCCGAGGATTTTCCAGAACTGAAGAAAGACCTAAATCTATGGATTCATGAAGTCCAATGTGCCCTAAACAGGATAAATAAAATGAATACACATCCTCTGTAAATCATAATGAAACTACAGAACACCAAAGGCAAAGAAAAAGATGTTAGATATTATAGAAGTTTCCAGAATAGAGAATCCTTGTTATCGTTTCTTTTGGACCCTAGGTGTAAAGTCATTACCTGTTAGTATTATTGTACTTGCAAGGCCCCCCAGTTATGAATTGATCCATTTATTTGTTTATTTGTCCTCTATATTATCTCCAAACATTCCCATTCTCCTCCCTGCCTCATAGACAACCATTTTTAAGCATATCATTTTTCCTTGTGTGTGCTCCTGCAACACATATGTTGTTACTTTTTGTGCGTGTTTGTTTTTTTTTTTAATTTGAGTATAACTGTTTTACAATGTTGTGTTAGTTTCTGCTGCACAGTGAAGTGAATCAGCTATATGTATACATATATCCCCTCCCTCTTGGCCCTCCCTCCCCACCCCATCCCACCCATCTAGATCATCACAAAGCCCTGAGCTGAGCCCCCTGTGCTATACAGCAGGTTCCCACTAGCTATCTATTTTACACATGGTAGTGTATTTAATTCAAATAAATGGTACTGAATCGCAGATCGCAATCTATTTCTAATTTTTTTTACTAAGCACTATGTTCCTAAGATCCGTCTGTATTATATGGCAGTGTTTATCAAAGTGTGGGTTATGACCCGTTAGTGAGTCATGGAACCAATTCAGTGGGACTGAACAGCATCTTTTAAACGAAGCAGAAAGACTAGAAAATAACAGAATTTGTCACATGTAGTAAAGGTAGATATATTATTTCCTAATACCGTTTTCACTTTTGTGTATACGATACATATATATACGGCCCCACATATATATGTGTTATGTTTATGTATAGGTATGTATGTTCTGAGTTGTGATATCAGATATGTTTCTTAGAGGGGCACAAGCAAAGAAGCTTAAAGCTGCTACCTATAAGATGTAGTAGAGGCACAAGGGAGAAAATTGCCAATTTTACCTGGGTGGTAGTTTGGGGGAATACTGCCTGGGGGTCTACACATTATAGTGGGGGTGAAATTCGTGTTGACGGTTCAAAGATAGGTAAGACGTTTTTAGACCGAAGACAGGAAGAGTATAACAAGTTTTCATGACCATGAAAATGGACATGAAACTGTGAAAATGGGATTTGTAAAAAAAATCAACATTAGGTTCCTGAGAATTGATGCAGCACAGAGTGTTCAGGGGAGGGCGTAGCTGGAGATAAAAGTTTGGCAGGAGCCCTTTTGTGAAGGCTGCATAGACCCTCCTGATAATTTGGGACTTTATCCCATGAGCAGAGCACAGGCACTGAAAGGTTTAAGACAGGGGTGTGGTATGATTCATTTTATGAATTGGAGAGACAATTCTGGAAGCATCCTGGGGAAATGTGAGCGAGTAGATGTTAGTGCCATTCACCCGATCTGAAAGAAGGGAGAGATAGCTTGGAGGAAGACGAGGATGAGTTATTCAGAGGTTAGTTTAAGTTTCCACTATGTGATAGATTGTATCACCAACCAAATTATTTGCTGGCCGTCACCCAGGATACCCATCAGGTTTGGTCATGCGACTGTTTTGGCTAATGCGGTGAGAGTGAATATGACAGAAGCCTCAAGAGCCGGCTTGAGTGTCCCCATGATCTCTTCTTCCCTCTGCCATGAGATTTGTCGTGTTCCAGCCAGAGGCTGCTCTGTTGACCTGGGCCCTAGAGTGGAGATAGGCAGCAGAGTGTGGTCAGGTGTGGTGGACGAGTGGAATGAGTGAGAAAGAAACCTTTGCTGTTGTAGACCATTGAGGGGTGGGGGATGTTTGTTACCGCAGCAATGAGCAGAATCCAGCTCACCCTGACTATCCAAGCTGCCTGTGTAATCACGTGAGGTTTAGCTACAGGCCATGTTTTAAAGGACTAGCCATCTTGTCTAGCCTTTTTTGGAAGCTTCTGGAGTCACTATTTATTAGTCTATGTCTTGAGAAAGTCATGAGCCTGCCTAAGAGGACCGAGCTATAAAATCGTATCCTCCTCTCATGTCTCCGTAGCATGGTGACATTGGTCAAAGGGGGCCCCGTAGAAAAGTACAGTGTCAAGGTAGTGGTGTGCAAGGTTAATTTTTAATCAATTGTGGGGGACAGAGCTCAGTTAAGAGAATCGACAAATGTGGATTTCATCTCCGTATATGGATGTTGCAAAAGAAGAGGGGTTATTGACCCACGAATAGGGAGAGGAAACAAATGAGAGGGTTCGAGGCAGGTCTGAAGTGGAGGAGGGAGGTCAGGTAGCCCTGATGACTGCAGAGAAAGCTGTAAGGATGCAGACAGGGAGGCGCAGACAGGCGCTGCTTCAGTGTGTCTCAGGGGCCAGGGGTGCCGATTTGGGTGACTCCACGTGGCTGTGTACTGTACGCATGTGTACCTGTGAGTTTCCCCGCCTAGGGTGACACATGCATCTCTGTGCGCATCATGTTTGCCCTCTTCAAGACTTTTGGAGAAACAGATATTAATGAGATTCTGTTACATGACAGTGACCTTGGTTGTGAGTATACTGTCGTGTGTGATTATGAGGAATAGCCAGTGTTTATGGAATAGGTGAGGAAAGAGCCCAGGAGATACCTCTCTTTTTCCCAGAAAGGCTGATGGTTTGCTCTGTCTGGAGAAGAGTGAGAAATCTGCCAGATGGTGAATGTCCTGAGGGAAGGACAATCATGAAGGAATGGGATCCAAGAGAAGGGGAAATAAGGAGAACCAAGTGAAGAGTCCTTAGAGTTCTACTGGGGAGGATGGAAGAGGATTTGGAGGAAAAGAGAATTTCAGATGAATCAAAAACAAACAGAATTTCTCCATATACTCATGTAGTCAGGGGCATAACATTCTGCTTCTCTTATCCATTCATTCATTCACAGGCATCATGGAGGGTCACGTGTGTGTCACACATGTGCTAAGCACCAGGGACATGAAGATAAAGAAAACCCCATTCCTGACCCTAAAATGCTCACTATCTATTGTGCATTCTAAACGTATTGTGTGTCTCCTTCACTAGAATATTAGCTCCTGAAAGGCTAGGACTGTGTGTTTTTCAATGTCTAGCACATTGTAGGTGCTCAACAAATATTAAGTGAATGAATAAATGAAGGAATGAACCCATTGATAAGCAATGGCCCTTCGGTATGGTAAGAGCTCTGGTGGCATAAGATGTTGTGGGAGCCAAACAAAGGAGGTTCTTAGCCGAGCTCCAACAGATGGACATCAAGGGAGACTTGAAGAATGAGTAGTACTTTCCAGACCACAGCAGAGCACAAGGAGTCACACACACAGCTTGAAAGATGCAAAGCAGCTTGATCTGTCTGGGGAGCAGCAAGGACCCCATATGTCTGGGGTGGGGTTCACGTGGGGTTTTCCTAACAACGAGAAATTAGGATTTTACCCTGTGGGCAGTAGAAGACCAGTAAATGCCTTTTTTTTTTTTTTTTTCATGAAAGGTATGTATTGGGAGATGCTTTAGTACTTCCAGGGGATATATATCTTTTTTTCATAGTTAAGCCCATTTCCTCTTGCACAGACCTCCACAGATTTATTGCAGAGATCAGCTAATCAGTATCTTCCTCCCTAGCTCTCTGTACTTGAGCACCATCGTCATTATTGGACTGGTTATTTTTTTGACTCTGTTAGCCCTCATTACTTTGGCTCTTTTTAAAAATGACAGCAACAGCATAACAAACACCTTCCATTTTTGCCCCTTTATTTGCTTATACTGTTCTTGTATATCCCTTTTAAAATTTGATGAATGAAACTGCCTCTCAAAGTTCTGATTATAAAGCATAGGCTGGCCCTTTTTGGCATATTCCTTTTGATACTTCTCAATACCCTGTTATTTCTTTTAAATTTTTTTATTGAAATGTAGTTGATCTATAACATTACATTAGTGTCAGAGGCACAAGACAATGATTCAATATTGGTGTATAGTAAATGCCTATATATTGTGTATATTAAATGTTTTTGAAAAGAAGAACATGATTAGATTTTCACTTTTTAGAGAAAGCACTCTAGTAGCAGCAAGAACAATGGGTTTCAGAGGGAAAATACTGGAACGGAGAAACCAGCGGGTGGCTATTTCGGGCAGTGCTATTGGAGATGACCAGAGGGACAGGCGTAGAAGGGAGACTGGCCAGCACTTTTATGACGGACTAGCGCTCAGGAAGACCACTGGCTCCATGAGGGCAGAGGTCATGTCCATCTCGGTTACGTGCAACAGCAGGGGCTCGCACGTGGTGGGCAATAATCAGTTTCATATGTATAGGGAGACCAAAGTATGATTCAGATGGGGGAGGGACATAGAAAGAGGACTTTATTTTCTACTTCTAAGCCTCTATTCCTGATGGTGGAGGTGGGGGGAGAAGGTGGGGAAATTTTAATTTACCAGTTGATGGGAATTCAGCATCCTCTGGTTTGAAAGTCTCTTTCAGGGTGAACTTAATCCCTGTAGAGTAAAGAGCATCCGGTAGTCAGTAGTTCCTTGCCCTTGCCCTTCTCCTTCCCTTTACCCAAGGGGGATTCTCAGGCTCCAAGTTGTGCCAGTGGGCAGGGGAGAGAACACATCCCGCCTGTACGCTGCTGCCTGTCTCTTGCTGGATGCGTTGCTGGAATCCACAGCGATGTACTCAGTGTCCTTTCTCTTAGCCCTGTGGAAGCCTCTGTAGTCCCTTTGCTGACTGGTCATCTTCATTGGTTCCTGTTGAACATGCAGACCCTCTGAGACCCACCTATGTCACCTGCTTGGACGGCACTTAAGAGCCTCTTTGCCCTCTGCCGCTGTTACACCCTATTACCGCTTGAGCTGTGCTCCTCTGGTCCGGAAGGCATCTCAACCCACCTGTCTCACATTTCGTTCCCTTTTAACTCACCTCTTAATCTAGAAAACCATCTGGAGAAATGAATCTTAACCTGCCTGGACTATCTTTTAACTGAGAATCCTGGGATGTGTAAGCTTTGACCTGTAGGAACATATCTCTGGTAGACTTTCATGTTCTTCTTGTCAGATGGATGGAGAAGTACTTCTGAGTTCCCAGCTCCTCTGAGATCTACTTGACCTACATAAATGTGCAACCGTCCCAGTGAAGGGCCACCAACTTAGAGTCATGGTCCCACTTGACTTAAGTGTTTGAAAAATGCTCCGGTCCCCTGTATGACACTAGATGGTTTTCTTCACTTTATGTTCTAGAACATGGACCAGCAACCAAGCCTGCAGGCAAAATCCAGCCCAAGGCCAGTTTATATATGGTCCTTGAGCTAAGAATGGTTTTTATAGTTTTAATGAGAGGAAGGAGGAGTGCAGAGACCACATGTGGCCAGCAAAGCCTCAAACAGTTACCATGTGGACCTTTTCAGAAAATGTAAAGAAGAAACTCTTGTATCAAGTTCATAAGATAGCTTGGGATGAGAATGTATTATCTGCAAAAGGGCTCATTCAAAGCAGGTCATTCAAACCAGATTGCCCTTCCCCAGAAGAAACTAAAACTCCCATTATTTTCTAGGACTCGGATGGCTTACAAAGTTAGGGAGCTATTCTTGCTTCTGTAGCGCCAGGTAGGATTTTGTAGGTGACCTCTTAGTCACAAGCTGCTACTTTCCAGTGATCCAAGGTCAAATTCACGTCTGCACCCCCTGAGCGTCAGGCATAAGGAAAGGCAACCAATCAGAAGTCTGCCAGGGAGCCCAGCCAAACCTGTTGAAGAAGGAGTAGGGGTACGCCCTGGGGAGATGTACCCCCAGCCTCTGGTTGCAGAAATTTCCAGCATCCTTATCTCTGTGCACCACCTTGACCCTCTTACCGCTCAAATAATTCCAGCACACTCAGCACACATTCCATGATGGGCCAGCCCCTGAGAGGGGCACAGCAGGCCTGTGTGCAACATAGAAGCTAAGCAGATGAGGAAGGCGGGGGGCACACACCCACCAGGGAGTGATGTATATCCTGGCGACAAAGGATAACCATAAACTGTCCCACGCTTCGGGCACTGGGCCGGCTTCAATGTCCTCTCACGGCAGAGGCCTGCATTATGTGTCCTGGATATACCAACACCCACTCCCAAGGGAAGGCATTCCGTCTTGGCTTCTGTGCCGGCCCCCGGGTTCACACTCTGCACAGGGCACTGGGCTGAGGCTGTTCTTTCCTCCAGGCCTTCTGTCAGTCTCCTTGCGGATACACCCAGGGCCATGCACTAATCTTTTTGTCTAAGGCAGACCAATAAAGATCGAGATCACTGCCAGGGCTTCAACATCGTGGACCACGAAGGGCAATGATAAATGGGGGGTCTATCAGATTCTGGCCTGTTTTTTACCCATCCTAGTCTGTTGACTTCTGTGGCTGCTATAAACACGGTCTAGCAGTCATCCAGTGATTTAGCTGTCCTTTGAAAGCAGCTTTTGTGGCCTTTACTTGGCCCAGAAACTTGGCATTGGCATTGCTACTTCGGAAACAGAACATCTGTTCTGGGAGCCTTTCTAAGGGTTTCTTCTCAAATAGAGCCAGGGCTCCAGTCTCAGCATCTGTAACCCCTGCGTTCATCAATGTTGGAGGAAGATAACCCGGGTCCCTCACTGCCCTCCCGGGGCCGGGCTTTGATCACCAGTTCTCATATTTGGAAGTTGCTTGCCCACCTTCCCCTACCATCTCCCTAAGACTTGCACACAAGGGACTGCACTGGCTGTAATTTCCAAGAGTCACCAGGGAGGCTTGAAATGCAGTTTCCTGAGTTTGCTCATCTGGGCAGGGCTGAACGGGCCTCCAGGGTACCTTTCTACCCATGTTAGAAGAGCGCATATAGCAATGGAACTCAGTTCCTGAAGTTTAATTTAGAAATATGAAAGATGATGGAGACTTTTCTGGTCAGCAGTGAGGAGTATTCTTTAAGGAGTCTTCATCTAGTTACTTGTTAATTCAGTCAACAGGTATCTATTGAGAGTTTGTTTCATGCTGGGCCTTGTGCTAGGCTTTTTTTTTTTTTTGCGGTATGCGATCCTCTCACTGCTGTGGCCTCTCCCGTTGCGGAGCACAGGCTCCGGACGCGCAGGCTCAGCGGCCATGGCTCACGGGCCCAGCCGCTCCGCGGCATGTGGGATCTTCCCGGACCGGGGCACGAACCCGTGTCCCCTGCATCGGCAGGTGGACTCTCAACCACTGCGCCACCAGGGAAGCCCCGCACATTTTTTGAGGTCTGGACCAAACTATACATGTGGAGTGTGTTGGGAGCCTCTGGAGTTTGCCCAGATGACATCCCCTGTAACAGCTATGGGTCACAAAGGATTTATTCTCCTTTGTGCTGACCACTTGTTCATTTTAATTGTTTCTTTAATAAATATTTTCCCTTAAATGGTTTTGTTCTTTTTTTCCTGAAGCTCCTATATCCTGATTATATCATTTTCTGCTCTTTTCTTTCCTATTCTGCATCTCTTGCCTTCTTGTTCTATTTCCTGGAGATGTTCTCAATCTTATCTTCCAACTCTTCCAAGTTTTTAATTTCTGCTGTCATTTTTAATTTCCAAGAGCTTTTTTATTTGTTTTCTGTATTGTTTTCTACAATATTGTATCCTTGGTCTGTAGATATATTATCCTCGCATGTCTCTGAGAATAGCAATTTTTTTCTTTTTCATTTTCTTTTTTTAAATTTTTAAAATTTAGTTGATTTACAATGTTGTGTTAGTCTCTGCTGTACAGCAAAGTGAATCAGTTATATGTATACATATATCCACTCTTTTTTAGATTCTTTGCCCATATAGGCCATTACAGAGTATTGAGTAGAATTCCCTGCGCTATACATTAGGTTCTTATTAGTTATCTAGTTTATATATAGTAGTGTATATATGTCAATCCCCATCTGCCAATTTATCCCTCTCCCACCCCTTTCCCCCCTAGTAACCATAAGTTTTTTATCTACATCTGTGACTCTATTTCTGTTTCGTAAATAAGTTCACTTGTACCACTTTTTTTTAGATTCCACATGTAAGCAATATCATATGATATTTGTCTTTCTCTGTCTGACTTACAATTTTTTAATTTAAGTATAGTTGATGTATAATATTATATAAATTATAGGTGGACAATACAGTGATTCCCAATTTTTAAAGTTTATACTCCATTTATAGTTATTAGAAAATGTTTGCTATATTCCCCATGTTGTACAATATATCTCTGTAGCTTATTTCATACCTGATATTTTGTACCTCTTAATCCCCTACCCCTGTAGTCTCTCCTTCCTTCCCTCTTCTCACTGGTAACCACTAGTTTGTTCTTTCTATCTGTGAGTCTGCTTTTTTTTTTTTTTTTGTCTGCTTCTTTTCTGTTCACTAGTTTGTTGTATTTTTTAGATTTCACATATAAGTGATATTATACAGTATATGTCTTTCTCTGTCTGACTTATTTCACTTAGGGTAATACCCTCCAAGCCCATGCATGTTGCTATAAATAGCAATATTTCATTCTTTTTTATGGCTGAGTCATAGAGAATAGCAAATACGTTAAGTGTTCCTGTGCCTGTGTAATCTCTGTCTCCTCCAAGTTGTTTCAATTTTCTCTGTGTATTTGTTCCTATCTATTGCTTTCATGTTTCAGACTTCCCTCTGACATGCATGGTCATCTTGGTGATCTGTTTATACGTGCAAGTGTTGGTTGAAAATGCCGACTGACGGTTCTGAACTAGTGAGTAGGTTTACTGTGGAGAGAGTTCGCTTGTCTGATGCTCCCTCCCACGGATACTTTCACTATAATACTTCCATTCTCAATCGTACTTACTATCGTCTCACTTTAGTGACTTTTTACCTTCTCTCACCTCTACCAGTGTCGGGAAGAGGCAGCAGCCCAGCCACACTGCATGGGAGGAAGGATTTGGGCCTATAATTGCTTCCTTCTTAAACAGACTTTCAACCAACCTCCCTGGTATCAGTCCCATCTTCATACTCGCTTCCATAGTGACACAAATTCTGGAGTTCTTCCACGTAACTTCAATTACTTTTCAGTTTTTTCCATTCATTTCCCACACATTCTCAGGATTGCTAAGTCGGTTATCGCTTATCCACCTGGTTCCCAGCCTCCAAAATTTAATTGTCATTTTGTCCTCTCCTATTCTTTGTCTTCATGAATAAAGACTGTTTTTTAAATTTCTTTTTCTATCATTTTAGTGGGGTTTTGTGGGGAAGTGAAAATAAATATATGTGGCCAACTTGTTGCTTTTACCTGGAAGCTGATCTGTAACAATTAGTGAAATTGTTCTGAAGACTTGGTATAAAAGGTATGCAGCTCCAGGAGGAAATTCTCTAAATGCTACGCGTCAAGGCCACTATCTAGAAATAGCTAGCCGAATTCAATCCTACAGGAATGTCCAAACTTCTTCCTAACTTGCAATCCTGGCCCCTAGCTGCCCTTCAACCTACAGAGAGATTTCCCCTTCTTAATCCAAAGCCCTCCTCTTTCCAGTCCCCCAGGATAACCAATGGTAGGAACACTTATTATCTTCAGGGAAAAACCCCCACCCTTATCTGTGGGGTATAATCCGGCCTTGTGATCAAAGCAATCGTGATACTCTGTGTACATCTCCCCAGAGGTCAGCTGTCCAACCTTGTGTGACACCATATGGAGGACCCCACGTCTCCAGTACAGGTAATGCTAGGTCAAGCTCATCCCAGAACCCATTCACAGTCTTTTCCTGCATGAGTGAAGAGAAACTCAAACCAACATCCCTCATAGGATTAACAGGACCTTATCAGCCAATAGTTGTAGATCTCCCGCCAAACTACAGCAATTTTCATGAATAGACCAATCTAAGTTCATATTAAAAAATAATCTCATCACTTACAAGGCTATTGTAGTCATCCAGGTGAGAGATGCTGATGGCCTAGGCCACCATGGAGGCCACAAGGATGGTGAGAAGTAAACAGATGCTGGAGAGATCTTAGAGTAAGAGTCAACAGGACTTGGCAAGAAAGGTGAGGAGGTACAAACGACTAGGTATAAAATGAATAAGTGGGACTGTCCTGGCGGTCCAGTAGTGAAGACTTCGCCTTCCAATGCAGGGGTGCGGGTTCAGTCCCTGGTCGGGGAGCTAAGATCCCATATGTCTCGAGGCCAAAAAATCAAAACATAAAACAGAAGCAATATGGTAACAAATTCAACAAAGACTCTAAAAATAAATAAATAAATAAGTGACAAGGATGTAACGTACAATCCAGAGAATATAGCTAATATTTTATAACAACTTTATATGGCGTATAATCTATATAATTCACTATTAAAATCACTCTGCTGTACACCTGAAACTAATATAATATTGTAAGTCAACTCTATTTCAATAAAAAAAGAATAGTCAAAAAAAATCTCCATCTCATAAAGGCATATCTGCTAATGGCGTGCACTTTACATTACTAAATAAATGATTTAGTATCTCAGTCTGCACCTGGATTCAGGTTCATCATGAGTTTACACTTTTCTATGACAATAGGTAGATATTGCACATCACATAGTCTATCAGGACCCCAGTTTAAGGACGGCGCTGCTGCTAGAGCTTGTCTCCTATGCATGAGCTGTGGCTGAACTACTGTGTGAATACGCCCAACCAGAGCAGGGTGCTGCCACGTTTCCCATTTGGATGAAATGTGAAATTGATGACCCCTTTCTGATCCTCTACGTGGTATAAAGCCACACTTTTTTGAATGGTGCTAATCAGAGCCTAAGCTACTACTCAATAGTTCTGTTCTCTTGAATTTCAATAGTTCTTTATACAGAGGTGTTATATCAGGTTAAACCACGTAAAACTGCTGACATTCGATTTTTTTTTTGACCTACAAAAATAGCAGTTTTATTTGATTCCACATACTAGTGAGAAAGGCACTTGTAGTTGAGAGGCTTGGTTTTGAGTCCTGGCTCTCCTGCTCAGTAACTGCGAAGCTTTAGAAAGTCACTGAATGTCTCTCTGAGCTCAGGTTTTCAAATGGAGCAAGCTATGTCTGCCGCCCGGCATTATGGTGGAGATTAAATGACGGCTGGAAACTGACACACTCGATACATGGCCACTGAGTTAATGGTAAAAACACTTGCTCATTTGTGACTTCATCTGATCTTCACAGGAATCCTATGAAGTAGATACAGAAAACACAGTCTATTATTGAATTTCAGAGAAGAAACTGATACCCATAAACTCTAAATGGTTTACACAGGATTATCCAATTTGTAGGTAGCAGAGCTGGAACTGACACTTCGATATCTTTGTTTCTTGGTCATGTAAGTACATATAACTCACGTACTGTGCTTCTTTCTGGTCGGCAGAACATTGCAAAAAACAAAACAAAACAAACAAACACACAAAAAACCCTGCAGGAGTTAACTAAACTCCAAGAAACTTAATGTAATGAAAGAGCACCAAAACGAAACATTCTTGAATCTTTCTTTTGATGAAGCAAGGACTTACCATGCACCTAGTTAATGTTATACTTACATTTTTATCCATTTAATCTCTACAGTCATCCTTGGAGGGGGGGTGATAAGTCTTCATTTTCCAAATAAGAAAGCGAGGGCTCAGAGCAGTTTTGATAAATCGCTCACACATCTTGACCCATTCTTACGTATTCTCATGATAATCATTTTAAGAATCAATTTCCACTGCATGGACAATGGACCAGAATTTCCTGTTCACTAATCAGATGGGAACCTAAAAGCTTGACTTGGAATGGGTGTGGTCCCTGATGGCCATGTGGATACGATTTAATAGACAGGAATTCAGAAGATCTGGGTTCTCTTGGTTCTGACTCTGTGACCTTGGGCCAGTTACTTAACTACTCTGAACTTGTTTCTCTCTGTGTGAAACACAGAGTTGTCTTCTTCTACCTTTAACATTATCGAGTCTATAATTTAGACAGTTCCATTACACAAAGAACTGCACTTAGCTGTCCACCTGGAAGTTACTCTAGGATGGGCGTGGGCTGCTCTAAGAGGGCATGTGAACCTGGCTCCCACTGCCGCCAGCTGTTACGAGGACAATACAGCCAGCTGTGGGAAGATCCGCAGTTAAGCATCGGTGTCAAAGACCAAGACAGGGAGCTCTTGGAGAGGATTTTAGTGGACTCTGGGTTCCCATAACCTCGAGGAGAAATCAGATAAAAGTCTAGGAAAGAGAATCCCTAGTAGATGTCCTGATCAGCGTAATGCTCCAGGGAGGGTCCATTTCCAAACAACTATTTGCCCGTGTGTTGAGAAAATTATTCTGCCTGGATAATCGCCTCCGATGATCACTGCCACATTTCCTGCCACCAGCCTTCAGGGAGCAATGTCCGCCAACCCTCGAGACAGGAGACCTCACAGTGGGTTTCACTAGAGTGAGAGGGCACGTCAATGCAGCTGGGGCTGGAATAGCAAATTCCCCTGGCATCTCACTTCTTTGCTGGATGCTGGGACCCTGCAGCTGTTTTCTGGAGAGAAAGCTGCAAAACGCTCCCGGTAGCTCCATATTGGCGATGCATCTTGCTTTGTCCCTTCAACCTCTTCAGATTTCAAAGGTGCTGATTCTTAGCCTGGACTGGTCTTCTATTTTTTCCTGATATCTACGTTAGCTTATTTGGCAGCCGACACACTGCTACCCTGACCGTATCCTACCATGAGCTCCTACATCCCCTTTTCTTTCTTCCTCAGATCACTTGACCTGAGCCTGCTCCCAGCGTGGCCTGGCATCACGGACACTGCCCTCTCACCCACGCTTGGTCACTGGCCTCTTTCCTATTTTTATCCGGATATGCACGGCTCTGCACGAACTCCTGTCGGCCCGCAGGCATGGTATCAGGGGCAGTGACTGTGCCAGCCTTGAAACAAATGCCATGTCCTGCAGCCCTTGGGGCAGGAAACCACAGTGAATTTTCAATCCGAGTTGTGGTTCTGGTGATGAAGAAGGAAGCTGTCTACCTCCTGCCTAGTGCCTGGTCCTGTCCCTTGGGATGGCTACATCTCCTGAAGTCCTTTTTCTCAGAGAGTGGGGATGCTGGTAGTATTAACACTGAGGTTCTGATCACACTCTGACATGACTAATTAGATTCTCTCAGACAAAATCACTCCACATCTAGATGGATTTAATTTTCTCCTAATTCCCTGAACCCTTTACCGTGTTTTATGTGAAGTCAATGAACGCTTGCATTTTTCCTTTAGGTTCTGTCAGTCCCCTGGTTGCTAAACGTACTCACTCTCAGTTTTGTTCAGAAATCCAAACCAGAAAATTCAAATACCCAGACTTATTTGCAGCCTCTCTAATGATGGCTGACATTAATCGTAATAAATCACAAGCACTGTGATATCCTGAAGTATTCTATGAATCATCTAAGAAAGAGAAAACCACCTTCTGACCCATCCTAGTGATGAAATTACGGTTCTGTTGGTTCATTTATTTAATGAACACCTACTGTGTGCAAGACATGTGGTGGCACCTAGGGGACTGACAGAGATGTATCTGTCACAAATTATACATTCAGGAAAACTGTGACTGATTGGTAAGATAAAGTAGTTGTAAATGATAATGGCTTAAAGGGGAAAGTCATTTCCCAAAAGAGGCAGAGATGAATATGAGATTTCATGGGCAGAACACCTGAAAAGACATTTCTCCGAAGAAGACATACAAATGGCCTATAGACACACGATAGATGCTCAATAGCACTAATTATCAGAGAAAAGCAAATCAAAATTACCATGAGGTATCATCTCATACCAGTCAGAATGGCCATTATCAAAAAAATCTATAAACAACAAAAGCTGGAGAGGGTGTAGAGAAAAGAGAACCCTCCTACACTGCTGGTGGGAATGTAAATTGATGCAGCCACTAGGGAGAACAGTATGGAGGTTCCTTAAAAAACTAAAATTAGAACTACCATATGATCCAGCAATCCCACTTCTGGCTATACATCCAGAGGAAACTCTAATTTGAAAAGATGCATGCACCCCAATATTCATAGTAGCACTATTTACAATTGCCAAGACATGGAAGCAACCTCAATGTCCATTAACAGATGAATGGATAAAGATGTGGTACATATATACAATGGAATCTTACTCGGTCACAAAAAAGAATGAAATACTGCCATTTGCAGCAACATGGATGGACCTAGAGATTAACATACTAAGTGAAGTAAGTCAGACAAAGAGACAAATATAAGACATCCCTTCTATGTGAAATCTAAAATATGACAAAAATGAACTTATTTACAAAACAGAAACAGACTCACAGACCTAGAAAACAACCTTATGGTTACCAAAGGGGTAGGGGGATAAATTAGGAATTTGGAATTAGCAGATACACACTACTATATATAAAATAGATAAACAACAAGGTCCTACTGTATAGCATAGGGAACTATATTCAATATCTTGTGATAACTTATAATGAAAAAGAATATGAAAAAAGAATATATATATATATATACACAACTGAATCACTTTGCTATACACCAGAAATTAACACAACATTGGAAATCAACTATATTTCAATAATTTTTTTAAAAGAAAATGTTACAGAGAATTAAAAAGAAAGAATATGAGATTTCAGAAGGAGAAGATATTAGTAAAACCAGGAGGTGGGGGGAGGGAGAGTTTGAGGAAGACTTTCCAAAGAGGAGGGAACTGACCCGCGTCTTCAAGAATAGGTAGGATTTGAACATGCAGAAACAACCTTCTGTGGAGGGAACACCAAGCATGGAGAAAGGTCAGGGTGTTTATGAAGAGTGTGAGATGCACAGAGAGTACAGAAATTGGGGTAAAAATAGGATACACTGGAAGCGATCATGAAAAACTTTGAATGGAAGTTTCATCCCATGGGTTACGGGAGGTTATTGGAGGGTTTTTTCCTTTGGCCGCGAAGCTTGTGGGATCTTAGTTCCCCGACTAGGGATTGAACCCATGCCCCCTGCAGGACAAGTACAGGGTCTTAACCACTGGACCACCAGGGAAGTTCAGTTACTGAACGTTTTGAGCTGGGGAGAAATGAGTTGGTCTTCAAGAAGATTAACCTAAAGAGAGAGTAGAACAAACAGAAAGGTTACAAAGGTAAAGCCATCATTCAGAGAAGATGAATTTTCATTCTCTGATAATTGGATTATGTGTCAATACCCAGTTAATCAGAATATTGGAAATTGAAACCACTCTCCCCAGCTACTCTGGAGAAAGGGAAATACTGTAATTGGTGAAGCGTGGGGTGGTGAAAGGTCACACGTCCTGAAATATGACATCCTTTAAGTTAGTGTGAGGCACGATTCTCAGTATCACAATGAATTAAGCTTCGAGTTATGAAAACCTTCACCTTTCACATTCTGATTCACTTTAAACAATTATCTGGTCACCGGCTTTGAAAAGATGACATTTCATTAAGCAGGAGAGACTTAAAATGTTAAGTAAGGTAGATGAACTCGGGAAAGAGCCTTATGACAATTATAATTCAGAGCCGTGTTTAGCTATTGTCGCTGTCATCAGGACTGGCATCCCACACGGCATGGAGAGATGAGGAATCTAGCTGCAACCATCACCAGTTTAACTCTTGGGTTTCTCTCTCTGGCTCCTGTGCTGAAACGGCTTGAAGAATGGGCGTATTTTTAATCAATGTCATCTATGACTGAATAAAGATGTCATGCCAAAGCTGTTATTGTTATTTAAAATAGTTTAGCACTTTATATTTATTACATATTTTTAAAATTTTTTATTGAAGTATAATTGACTTACAATGTCGTGTTCATTTCAAGTGTACAGCAAAGTGATTCTGTTATATACATATATACACATATAAATGTATATATATATAACTTTTTAATGATATATATATTCTTTTTCAGATTCTTTTCCATTATAGGTTTTTACAAGATCTTGAGTGTAGCTGCCTGTGCTATACAGTAGGTCCTTGTTGTTTATCTATTTTATATATAATAGCGTGTTTATGTTCATCCCAGCCTCCTAATTTATCCCTCCCCCTCTCCTTTCCCCTCTGGTAACCATAAGTTTGTTTTCTATGTCTGTGAGTCTCTTTCTATTCTGTAAATAAATTCATTTGTTTTTTTTTTTCTTTTAGATTCCACACATAAGCGATATCACGCGCTATTTGTCTCTGGCTTTCTTCACTTAGTGTGAAAATCTCTAGGTCTATATATTATATTTTGATTAGCATTTTTGATCTTTTTTTTCTTTTTTCTCTTCTGTTTTTTGGCATTCCACATCCCATTCCTCTTCTGTTCAGCAAGCTGCCGTCTGTGCCAGAACAATTTTCAAGATTAGGCCCCGAGGTGTCAATTCCCACCTTCTCCTTGATTCCCCAACTAACTAGTTAATCTCCTGCTCTCTCATTATTTCTCCTTTAATGATGATAGGTAGGAATATTCTCCAGAGACGATCCTACCAACTGCTTTTTTCATCTGCGAACGATTCTAAGTTCCGGGAAACAGTCCAGCTGGAGCATCGTGACTGATGGCCTCACCAACCAGTGTAATTGCAAAGTACTTTGAGGGTCTCAAAACAGTTATCCTTCTCTCCTTCCAGCTGATTAAAGCGCAGTTGTTTTCCACTTTATACAGCCCTCTAGCACCTGCCCACTCTAGAAGATTCCTTCTCCTTCACTACCGCCCAGAAGAACAAACACCTTCCTACCTCTGTGTTAACCCCAGGAGGTTTCCCCTCCCACTCACTCCTCTACCTTCCAAACTTCAGGATGCCCAATTTCTAGCCAAATATTGACTCACAACAATTGAAAAAAAACGTACAAATTAATCTCTGTGCTAAGTTGGCATCACCGTGACTGCATCAGAACAAGTAGCCAAAGGAGGAATGAACATTCAAGCAGTGCACACAGAGGACCTGGTATGTGCGAGCCCCCATCCCCAGTGGATTAAGACAGTGCTCCCCCTTCCTCCCCCGACCCCATTCTTACCTCCAACCCATGTAAGATCTCAGCGCGTTAGTCCCTGCAGCTGCAAACCAGACTGACCTAGTCTTTGGATTGCTCTGATTTCTCTGCAGTCAAAGAAACATGGCCTGAGTCTGATTACCTCACACTGATAAAAATAGCTAATTCAGCTTAGTGCTGCAGACCAAAAAAAAAAAGTCACATTTCCATTCAATGCACTTTTGGGTGACATGTGGCCCCCTTCTTTGATTCTTATTCTCCCATGGCTCTTTGCTCCTGTGGGAGCATTTCCTTCTATTTTTCCTTTGTGCTCTGTTTCTGTTGTGCCCACCCCCCTTCTTTAGTTTATCTTTTTTCTCTTGGCTTCTTTGTCTTTTTCTCCTTCCCCACTCAGATAAAAACTAAACTGCCGCTTCAAGCCACTGACTGAAGCTGGGGAGAAGCCTTGTGGGATCAGCCGTCCCATCAAAGATCAGACCTTCCTCCCCCATGACTCCACACCCTCTCTGGGGCTCCCATGGACCTGCGCTCTGCAGATTTCCATGCTCACAGCTGGCTTCTTCACTGAACCAATTTCTTCATGTAGCACCAGGGAAATAAAACCTACAGTGAAAACGATAGTATTGGTTTTCCATTTTACTTTACTGGCAATAAAACTGCAGAACTTCTCACAGAAAGAGCCCTCGTATGCTCGAACCACAAACAACGTTGGAGAAGGGAAAGCCACACAAGCCCTCCCTCTGATAACATAAGCCACCGGCCAATTCAAACCTGAGCTCATTTGAGATACTCCTCAGCTCAGAATCATTTGTATCAAGTGAGATGGAGGCAGCAGGGGAAAATAAAAATCTGCTGAAAGTGATCTGCGACCACCGAAACTGATCTCTACACTGAGAAATTCTGAAGTAGTAGGAGTGGAAGTGCTTAAATCTTTTTGGAAGAATGTATTAAGATGATGAATCGATGGGCTTCCCTGGTGGCGCAGTGGTTAAGAATCTGCCTGCCAATGCAGGGGACACGGGTTCGAGCCCTGGTCTGGGAAGATCCCACGTGCCGCGGAGCAGCTAAGCCCGTGCACCGTAACTACTGAGCCTGCGCTCTAGAGCCCGCGAGCCACAACTACCGAAGCCCACGCGCCTAGAGTCTGTGCTCCACAACAAGAGAAGCCACCGCACCGCACCGAAGAGAAGCCCCTGCTGGCAGCAACTAGAGAAAGCCCGCGCACAGCAACAAAGAACCAAAACAGCCAAAAATTAATTAATTAATTTTTTTAAAAGATGGTGAATCGGTACAGAACTTAAGTGAAATTGACATGGGGAGATGGAAAAGGGATGTTTTAAAATCAGCTCACACCACTAAGCTGTTATGTGACCTGGATAGTGTCACTTAACCTCGCCGGACCTCATTTCCACTGTTTATACAATGAAGAAGAAAATGTTGAGACTGGTTATTTCTAACAACTTTTCTAGCTCTAAAATGCCATCATTCTAATCAAGACTAGAAGACTGTGGCTGACAGTAAAGCGATTTAGAGACTCTTTCCCTGTAACCACTGGAGTTGTGGTGGGTAATAACCACGGTGAAACCTCAGCAATCATCTTGCTCCTTCTCAGAATTCTCTGGCTTCTCGATGATTCTAGGAGGTGACGTGTTGATCCCGGACCTCCCCTTTCCTACCTGTGCATCCAACCAAGCCACTGAGGAAAGGGCTAGCTAGACAACTGTAGGAATCAAAGAGAACAGGCAGGGTAATGTGGATTGATGGTCCCAGCTGGGACTCCCGGAAGCTCTCTCTGGTCTGGGCTTGGTGGGCCTGCTGGAAGAAAGAATAACAAAGAACGTAAAACCCGATAGGCCTCAGGACAAAAGGATATGGCTTCAGGAACCAAAGGAAAGTTGGAAGCAACCTTCCCCACTTAAAGGGAACACTTTCTAAGAGAGCAGAGTCTGTGCTGGTCATTTGCCTGTTTGCTCTCGGATTCATCCCCTGACTTTGTCCAGCAAAATCTATTTCCCAGGCTCCCTTGCCAATAGTCTTCTCACTAGGTTCAGCTCACAGAAGGGACTAGCAGGGAGAGGAGAGGGGGGAGGAAGAAGACAGAATTTCTCTAATTCCCATCAGTGAGCTGAGGCTGCTCTGTGATCCAAGACAGACCATCAGGTCCGTCTCTTGGGCGCTGATAATACCTCCTGCTCTCTTGTTTCCTCCCACCCGAGGGCTGGCGGCCCACTGTGAATGTTGCTGAGTTCTGGGTTGTCTCTCTATCCCCAGGTTCACTTTTCAGCTCCTCCAGTGCCTTTGAGATGCGCTCCCCATATTATAACTCTTCTGAGGGACCCCCTGGCCTGGGTTTTCTTTTCCTGACCACACGTTGGCTGATAGAGATGCACGATTCTGACCCTGTGTTGACACTGACGTGCCATCCGTATGCAGGAATACTTTGGGTACAACTCTCATAGTTTCTGGTACGGTTCCCGGGGACATCATCTCAAAAAGCCCTCCCCCTCCTTGGTCAGGGCAGGATGGTCTGCTCCGTGGCTCAGTGGTGATGAAGTGACACTGACAGCGACAAGTACAGGTGGGCCAAAGTCGGTGCCAAGCCCACATGAGAAATTGCACTGACAGCTGTTACAAGAAAACTTTAATGTCTTCCTTTGACTGCCTGTCACCTGGACAAATCTACCCAGAAAAGGAGAGGGACTTGAGAGGTTCTGACGGTCCAGAGGCAAGTACTAAAATTATTCCCACAACCCTTAACTGTTCTTATTCACAGTGCTGTTTTCTAGGAGAGAAAAATGTAAACAATAAGTTGAAAAGCATTTCAAGCTTTTCTATCATTTGATGCTCACATACATTTCGAATGGAGATTTCGATTTTCTGAAAAACTACAAGCTAATAAGTAACATAGATTAAACCCAAATTCAAATTTTCTGACCCAAATTTCCATGCCTTATGAGAAGCACATGACAAGTGGCAGTGAGGGATCCTGATAGGTTGCCAAGAGCATAGACAGAGAAGGTGGGGAGGCTGGAGACAAAGTTCAACCTACATCTAGGTTTATAGCAATATCTGCCGTACTGAATGTGTACTTAGATAGTTACATCTCTGTCTAGATTGTGAGCTAGAGATCAGGGACCAATTCTAACTCCAGTGTCTATCAGAGCTTAAGGTCTAGTAAGTGCCAAATAAACATTTGTTGGCTGCACAGGTGAATGAGGGCAGAATAAGCCACTGACTAGGCCGAAACAAATATTAATGGAATTGGAAATCAGGATTTGATGATAGAGTGAATCCAATAAGTGGGTCATGTAGAATTAAGTGGCTTCTTAGGTCTTAAAATGTAGCAAGTGTCTTAAGATCTCACCTTCTATCTCCTCATAGGACTGGAATTCAACCAGAAGAGATCTAGTCCTTTGGTCCTTGAGAGTCTCTATGACAAAGCAAGTATCTCTGAGACTGGGAATAGTGATGAGCTTGAACGAAAGAGAAAAAGAGAAGAGAGCGGATCACTGAGCCATCCTGCTTCTGGGTATTTACCCTACAGATATACCTGCACACAAATGAAATGATGTACATAAATGGTGCAACAATATTTTTGATGGCGAACAGTTGGAAACGCCCCAAAGGAGTTGGTTCAATAAACAGCAAGGCTTTCTATGGATTTATTTAAAAAAAGAAGAAGTTCCTTATTTATTGATATAGAATCATCTCTGGGATAGATCGTAAAGAAAAAAAGCAAGATGGAAACCAGACATAACGTAGACTTTTGTGTGAGAAAACGGATGGAATATGAATGTGCATTCTTACCTGTTTTGTTTACATAAAGTAGCCCTGGAAGAATTCACTAGAAACCAATACAAAAGCTTACCTACAGGGAATAGGAGTGGGGGGATGGGCCGAAAGGGATCATGGTAAGAGTAAGACTTTGAAGTGTGTGTCTCATGAAACCTTTTTGGTTTTTGATCACTGGAAAATATTAACTAACCAAAATTTTGAATTTAATTCAAATCATTTCATTTCATTTAGAATAGAGGATCCCAAAAAGGAAACGGGAAGACACCAAGGACAAGCTATAGTACTCTAGGACTTCTCCCTCCCTCGGTCTCCCAGAAATATATGATAACTGCTGAGCCCTCCCCAGGGGTTCCACCCTTGCCCTGCTATAACATTTGCTAAATCTGCCCGATGCTGGAATTACTGTGCCTACCTCAATTATCACTGGGTCTTCCTCAGGCACTGGATTGTCATTCTCTAGAGAGCAGAGTACATGCCTGACTCCCCTTTTTCATTCCTGTTGTTCTAGGCATATAAAAGTACTTTAAAATTAAATAAATCTCTGTTAAATGGCATTGAATTTTTCCTACTGCCAAATCTAATTCTGCCTTCAAAATCCTGAGCATGGGCCAGAGATTTCTCCTTGCTGCTCCTCAAAAAGCATTTTTAGAGTCCATTTAGTGAGGGCACACTTGTTGGTTTCTGAAATGGCTTTCACAGTCCCCAAAAGAGGAAGGGGGCTGTCTTTCTACTCACTGTCAAGTAGTGGTGGTAGGGTAGCCGACTTGGATAAAGGGGCAAGTGAATGGGAGACCCTTGTAAGGCACATGCTTGTCCATGAATCTGGAAGCAGGAAGACTGAATTAGCTGCAAATGGTAGAGAGCCCAAGACTCATAGTCCAAAAAGATGATGTAATTCAGATTATATCCAGACAGATGTCCTATCTAAAAGGCTCTCCCCAGTGAGTGGATATAGGAAGTCAGGAAGTGTTTCTGTTTATTCATTCACTTATTCATTGACTGTCTACCCCATTCCAGGTAGGATGGAAGGCATTGGAGTTTTAGCATTGGACCCTACAGGACATGCTTGAAGTCAGGCAGGCAGTTGTAGCAATATTACCACCAAGTGATACCTTCATGTTCCCAACCAGTGTCTGAATCTTCAGAAAGCAAAACCCAGCCACCCCCTCTGGGTATGAGCTGGTGGGAGCTAGATGGGGGTCATTGGGGTCCTAGATAGATGATCAGGTATTCAGGCCACAGCTCCAAACAGAAATCCAATCACATGAAGTGATCGCTACAGTCAAAGAAGGCCAAAGAAGGCAAGGACTTGATGGGCATATAGTTGCCCATAGCTCATATCAGACACCGGATCCATGACAGCAAATGCTAGAACACGTCACCTGGTGGCCTGAGGCTGCTGACACCTGGTCAGGATTGGCTCAAGTAATGGACATGGCTAAGCCTCTGTGAGTTGGGATGAGAAAGACAGGGTTGGCGAAGAAAGCCCTAGAGCCTTAATACACAGGTTCTCACCTTATGTACACTCTTGGATGAAGCCCCCCTCCCCTTACACACATCTCCCTCACATTTCATGCTGCCCTTTCATGCCCACCCATTTCCATTAAACACAACTGGTTTTATCCTCATAAATGTAGTGATGGGACAGCGGGGAGAATACAGTACGTAGATTACCCCAGCCTCACAGCTTTGCCAAACACACTTCCGTTCCTTTGATGTTTCCTTTTTAAGCTTACTGATACGTTTTCAAATCTAGAAAACAGGAAGTCTATACTGGGAATCAGATGAAGTGACCTTCATATTTCAACATTCGAGATCTGTATAGCACAGAAGCCTGGAGATAGATTGTGTACTGATGCAGTCACTAGTTAGCCAAGTGACTTGAGGATGTCAATGAACTCTTCCGTATCTGATTTGTCCTGTGTCGAATGAGAGCAGCCATACCTACGTTGATGTGTAAGGAAAAAATACACGATGTGAAAGTTCTCCAGAAAGGAACAAACACTATACAAATATGTGAGATTTTAAAAAAGCATTACAGTTCTAAGTTATATAAAAGTAAGGTTACTTGGAATGAATCCAATCATAACATTCTCATTGTAGGAGAAGGTGGGTGCCTGGAGAGACAGGTTAGAGAATGTTGTTTGGGTGTTTTTAAAAGCTGCCTTGTTCATTATCTGTGACAATAATAGATAGCTTGAGGACTAGAATATCTTCCCGTGTTAAAGATTTTTGTTTTGATACCAGATTCAAGGATAAGAATCAAAAGCAGTCAGTGCACAAGGTTGAAGCAAAGCCTACTGCTTAGCTACTTCCTCGTTAGCTCAACTCTACCACCTTGAAAGTATCTGCAGACTGGAGGGACAGATATATTAGGGGCTCAGAGAATAGCTTCAGAAATAATCAAAACTTCGCATGAAGTATCAGGAAAAATTTAGAGATGCTTTTGCAGGGCCACAGACAGTGTTTTATGAGCAAATAAAAAAAAACAGAATGTCAAAAATATTGAGGTTGTGTCAAAAAGAGCTCGACCCTGAATAAACGGACACTGTAGAGTGACATCACATAATTCAGGGGCAAGTAACTCTCCTCCGTGGAGAAGTCTGGAATGCAGACTTAGACCTCTTTCATAACTGTTTTTCCTAATTCATTCAGCATTATTTATTGAAAACCTCTAGCCTTCAAGCACCGCTCAAGGTGCTGAAAATTCATCCGTGCACGAGACAAAGTCTCTGCCCTCATGAAGCTTATATTCTTGTAGGAGAGACATAAAGAAACAAGAAATAAATATTTACTATAATGTTATGTAGTTAGAAAACAAACTTATGGTTACCCAAGGGGAAAGGGGGAAGGGATAACTTAAGAGTTTGGGATTAACATTTACACACTACTATATATAGAATAACTAACCAACAAGGACCTACTGCATAGCACAGGGAACTCTACTCAATGTCCTATAATAACCTAGAGTGGAAAAGAATCTAAACAATTTTATATATATATATATATATATATATATATATATATATATATACACACATATATACATGCATATATATCTGAATCACTTTGCTGTATACCTGAAACTAACACAACATTGTAAATCAACTATATTTCAATAAAAAGTTTTTAAAATGTAGAGTACAGAGAAATGCTATTTTAAAATATAGCAGGGGGAGACGCAAGAGGGAGGAGATATGGGGATATATATATATGTATAGCTGATTCACCTTGTTTTAAAGCAGAAACTAACACACCATTGTAAAGCAATTATACTCCAATAAAGATGTTAAAAACAAAAAATTTTTAATAAAAATAAATAAATAAATAAAAGATAGAAGGGGCTTCCCTGGTGTTGAGAATCTGCCTGCCAATGCTGGGGACATGGGTTCAAGCCCTTGTCCGGGAGGATCCCACATGCCACAGAGTAACTAAGCCTGTGCCCCACAACTACTGAGCCTGCACTCTGGAGCCCATGTGCCGCAACTACTGAGCCCGTATGCCTAGAGCCCGTGCTCCACAACAAAGAGAAGCCACCGCAATGAGAAGGCTGTGCACTCTAAGGAAGAGTAGCCCCCGCTCTCCACAACTAGAGAAAGCCTGCACACAGCAAAGAAGACCCAACAGAGCCAAAAATAAATTAATTGATTAAAAAATGTTTAAAATAAATTTAAAAAATAAAATAAAATACAGCAGAGTACACAGAGTAAGGTACGCTATGTTTGAAAGAGTCGTCAGAGAAAGTCCCTCTGAAAAGGTGATATTTGAAGAAAAGAAGTGATGGAGTGAGCCATGGGAGGGGGTCCTATCTGGCTAATATAAACATTTCATCTCAAAACAAGAGAGAGACCATCAACGCATCACCAAAGATGTTTGACAGTAGACACGCTATTATCTCAGAGAAGGCTGACAATGTCTTTAAAATGTGCTTGCAGACCAGGGTTATAGTCTTGCACCTCTGCCATCACCACGAGAAGAGCCTTCCCTGGGTCCTTGCTGCCCTTTCCACATAGACTCCAGAATGGAATCACAAGGAAGCCACCTGAGTCCTACCTGCCAGAAGAAGGACAGACCAGACCTACAGCTGGAAGCAGAGCCCAAAGCCAAACCCAGCCTGGATTACCTAATCCTCAGCCGACTCACTAGCACGAAAAATAAATGACTGATGTCCCTGGTTGCTACTCAGCACTAACCAACTCTAACAGTGTGAAGATAGCGGCCAGATGGTGATACGTCCCGAGATAAAAACAAAATAAGGAAGCAGGACGGGCAGTATTCAGTGGGGGCATGATTTCTTGAAGATGACCAGAGATGACCTCAGTGAGAAAGTGACCTGGGAGGAAGATCTGAAGGGAATGAAGGAAAAAGCCACTCAGATTTCTGGAGGAAGAGGGGAAAACACAAGAAAAGACCTTGAGGCAAGAGCGTGGGTCACACGATCACAGAGCACGGCAGCCTGAGTGGCTGGAGCAGAGTACGCGAGGGGAGAACACGTGAAGGTGAAGTCAGGGAAGAAAGGGCACAGGTCATGTAGGGCCCTTTAGGTCCCAGGTGTAAAGTTTGAGTAGGGGAATGGCCTAGTCTGACAATTCAAAAAGGAACATTTAACCCCCTCGTGCCATGAAGAGGGTGTAGAGAGATGAGTAGAAGTAGGGGACTAGGTCGGAAGGTTATGTCAATAATCCAAGGGAGAAATCATGGCAGCTTGAATACGGGTGGCAGCAACACAAGTGATCAGACTGTGGATGTGCTTTGACTGTCGAGCTACTGAGACAGCAGCTATAACCAATATGAGAGAAAGATTTCAGGGATGACTCCAAGGTGCTAGAACTCAGCAGCCAGCAGGCTGGAGTTAGCGTTGACTGAGATGGGGGAAGACTGCCAAAAACACAAACATGGGAGAAGGAGCCCGGCATCGTGGGTTGATCGCATTAAATCTGAGTTATCCCTTAGTCATCCAATGGGCGAGTCAGGAAGGCAATGTGACATCTGGAATGAAGATGTTAACTGGAGAGTCATCAGCATACGGATCAAGTTTTTTCTCATGCTGATAAGAACTGAGACAAGGGAGGAGAGACCAAAATGGAAAACTGAAACCTTCAAGAGCTTAATTGCTCGTATTTCTGCAGGTTCTTCTCCAGGCCACGTGACAAATAATTTAAATGGTGCTCAGTTGAGCTCTCTTTCCCTGGCTTTGCCCTGGTCTGGGCTTGCCTTCCTCTCTGCTATACTTTGATGAGTTGCCCCCTGATCAGTTATGGCAAAGCCCAAACTCAGAGGAGTTTATGAGACATGCACGATTCGGACTTCCAACATCTTATTAATTAGGGCTGATACACTGGGAGCTTGGTATTATATTGAGAGGAAGGAAAACACTGCTCGGCTATGTTTGGGGCTAGGGAGAGGGAGAGAGCGTCTCTGTCTCTGTAGACCTCCCTAAACAGGTGCTGCCTCCTTAGTGTGTAGGTGTGGCATGCCCTGGCTTTATCTGTTCACAGCCTATAATGGATTACAGGACAAGAATCAAAGCAACATTGCCCCGTTTCAAAAAGCAATACTCCTGTGCTGAGCCGAGACACCAAGCTTAGAGGAGAAATCCATAGAAAAAATATAAGTGACCAACCTATGGCATCAAACGATAACTGCAAAATAAACACCCACAAAGGTTGTAAAATCACTACAAATACAATTGTTCAATACCTCAAAGCAAGCTTTAAAATTTGATTCCACTTTGCTGCCGTTATCACCAACCTATAGCCAAGGAACGTCAGCCTCATACACTTGAAGATGTTTTATTTAGTTTTAAAACTTTGTGACCTAGTAAACAAACAAGGGCTACTGGGAACAGAAACTGAAATTTATACGATCAAAAGTGGGCTACAAACTTGGGCTTAGAAGTAGCCAATGGACATAAACTCAACTAAGGGAATACAAGCCACTGAGGAGATTAACTTGAAAGAGAAAGGTCACGTTGAAGAGTCATGGGAGAAAGATGCTCAAGCCAGATGTGGAATCACAGTTGACAGTCCTCTTCACAACCTCTGATACTGCCATAAACCACATAGTGTGCCCATTTCCCTTCCGCTTTGGGACAGCTAGAGACAGTCTCAGAGTTTCATGGCTTTGCTCACACCTTGTGACGTTTCACTAACCCCTAAATTATGACAGCATCCTTAAAGGCCTAGGCAAATCAGTGACTTAGCCTTTCTGGTACACATGGGAGTAAAAATCTGCACTACCCCCAAAAGATATATTGTAATTGGGCTGCAGGATTACAGGTGTGGTGTGCACTGGCCCCAGTGCAGGATGCCCAGTTAGGGAACATGTCAGCTGGGTTTCCTTTGGGCCTTTTTCTCTACAAAATTAAACCCAAGTAAAAGAGATTCAAAAAGGCAACCAAGCAAGTCCAAGACTTTTGCTCTCTGGAGCATCTTCTAAGGATTATTTCCGTCACTTCCCTGGCCAACAGAGAAAGAGAACTATGGGATGGGAAAGGCAAATAAACTGACTGTTGAGATGGTTCTTAAAGGATGAAAAGAATTTTGAGAGGAAGAGAGGGCAGAACATAAGCCAGCTAGTGAAAAAACAGAAACACAGAAATCAGTTCAATAAAGAAGGAAAGCTTTTTCTGACAAAATTATTCAGTGGTGAAAAAGGCTTCCTTGAAAAGCAGAGAGCAAAACTACTGAGGATGTATTTAGTCCTTTCTTTCTTGTTTTTAGACAAAAATTTATTCGGTAAACTCTAACATGTACCAGACACTGTGCTTTGATCTATATTATGCTGTGTCTGCATGGCTCTTGCCCTGCCATCCCGCCCTGGACATATGAACCACTTGAATTTCTATTCATTCTTCTTGCCCTGCTCTGAACACATATATTAAACATGTCTATCAGAGGGGGAAAGGGAGGGAGGTAGGCAGGAATCAATTATAGATGAGATTTCTGCACTGGTAAGATGATTGGACTAGTTGAAATATCATTAATTTAAATCACATCCACCAAAACACATTCCAAAATATGGAATCTACTGTTAAAAAAACCCCCTAAAACAGTAATTTTCAAAACTTGAATAAATGAAGGTAGAAGACTTCTTTACCATTCCACATACTTCGGTTAGAGTTCAACTTCTGTCTGCCCAAACAGCAGGAAGGAGTGTTGGATATTGGACCACACTTGAAAATAAGTGGAGCAAGATTTTGTTTTTTCAATCGGTTTATCAGAATGCCACCAAGTACGGCCCGCCCCACTTCTCACCCCTCCCCAGGAAACCAGTTAAGCTTTACCGTACCTGTTTTCCTCTTCGAACTATGACCCAAGTCTCTCTGGGCAGAAAGGGCCTCCGTCACAGCTATGCTCCTTCCACCTCCTCCCCAAGTGATGGAGAATGAACCCCAGTGAGCTCAGTAATCCACGGCATCACACCGCATAAGCATTAGAATGAGCCCTCAAAGCCTTCTGTTCCGAGGTCCACATTCCGAGAGCATGGGACTGAGACCGAGAGGGGGGCATCTTCTCTCGTGCTACGGCAATGCCCCCTTTCCACACTCGGGCAAAGATAAACGGGCCACTTACCGTCCGCTTACCCACTGTTCTCACCTGTCTCGATTCCCTCTTGGGATTTTTCCCTCCCCACAGGCGCCTCTATACGTGCCACCAAGAACTGTCAGCTGCAGAACTGACTGTTGTAAGTAGAGTGACGGGGTGGATGTTGGAGGGAGGGTACCATGGTGATCCCACCACCATTAGCAGCGCTGGCAAATAGGAGAATGGGAAGAGCCCTGGGTAACTGGCCAGAACTGCTACGTATCCAGCAAGCAGCGAGAAGGATAAGCGAGATGACTATCCCTCTGGCGTATCCTTTCATATCCTATCTCTAGGGAATCCCCTGCCTCAAGCTGAAAGCGTCTCCTCCCAGCCCAGCACAGAACACACCTGCCTAAATGAAGCCATTCCTGGGCTCTTTCAATTCACCCTCAGCAATCATCTTTATTTGAAAGCATCTCTGGTTTCTAACCTGATTATTAGCCATCACTGCTGAGAGCAGGCTGGTTGCTAAATGAGTTGGTACTCAAGGTTCCTGTACTCCTCATGTTTCTTTTCCTGTCACAGAGGACTCATAAAAGTGACTGCATGCAGTGACAAACAAGGCACTTGTGAATCTGAGACCGCAGATCCACACCTTGCTGATTCTCCAAGGCTGGGTGAGCGTGGGAGTGGGCGTGAAGATGATTTTCTGTACAATTAGTATAGGAAACATCATGAACAACCTCCATCATTAGGCAACTTTTTTTCTGCCTTTTTAGAGTCAGACAATGTTCTCAAAACCAGAATATCTCAGAGCACACTGTTTTGCATAATCTTCTTATTGTAGATGGGAGGAAATTTGTCTCGATGATAGATCTTTTCAGAGATTTTGACCACTCAGGTTTTTAAAGTTCCAATGGCAAATCCCCACACCCATCTTAGACATGACTGATCTGGGACACAGAATAGAAGAATCCCAGGTTCTTTTTTGGGTGCTACCCACCATAAAGGGTGAAGAAGGAGTACACACCCCATACAAAATAAGCTGTCCCAAGCCAGATCTTATGGAAGTGGGGCATAGAAGGGACTTCGTCTCCTCTCCTAGGAAAGCAGCAGTGTTGCACACTTTTTTTTGGTTACAAAAGTGGTGTCCACTCTCTGTGATCTTCCCAAAGACAAGGTCAGATGAACTCATTCTCCCACTCAAAAATTCAGTGGTTCAACCCTACATCCCAATTAACTTCCAAACTCCTTAGTCCTTGCAATCTAACCTTACTTACTTTCGCATCCCACTTCCTAGCCCTTGTTTACAAAATGAACCAAGCAAACTGAACTATTCTTACTGTTCTTCACCTATTAAGTCCCACACTCTCCCACCTTTAGGCTTTGTTCAAGCTGTCTCTAATGTTCTTCCTCACCTCCTGGCCCGTCTCTGAAGGTCCATATCCCATTGTCCTTCAAAGCTTCAAAGATAGCAAGAGACAGAAATTGACCCAAAAGGAATTGATTGGAAAGATTGAAGGATATCTCATGAAAACCAAAAGAACCAAGTACAACTAGATCTTACGAGGGACTGGAATAAGACACAGGAAAGCCATAGGGAGCAATGGTTCATTTTTCTCTCTCTGCCCCTCACGCCCACCGCAGTTTTTCCTTCCTCACTAGTCAAATATGCTCTATCTCTACTTTCTCCCGTGAGTCTGCTCTGCTGCTTTCAGACTCCTCTTTTTCTACCTTTCCATATATATTGACCAAACATGGTCACCTAAGGCTTTTCCATGATTCTCAGCTCCGAGCTCACCAGCCAGCTAACCAGCATCCTGCAGTGTATACCAGTTCCCAATGGATGCGGAAGGAGGTGTCATTGGGTCAACTTTCCACTGGACTGACCATCAGCTGTTCAACTTCATCTGCCCAGCCACGGCCAAGGAGGTGAGGAACGTCAAATATAACTTCACTGAGCTTCTGTATAGGTATACCTGTGTTGCTGAGAGGGGGACAGTCCCACTGCAGCAGGGCATGCCCTAGGAAGACCCCCTACAGGTTACCTACATGAAAAACCCAGCCCAAACTCTAGCTCCTTCTCAAAGCTTTCTCTGATTCCACCATCTAGACCTCTCTTACCTTTGAGTATCTGTACCACTTGTAGGTGACAGTTTGATGTCCTTTCTCCTGAGCAGCCTTCCCCTCCACCGTTTCTTCTTCTAACAGATCCCTCCTTCACCCCCAGTCTCAGCAGCAGACATTGACCCAGGCTAAGCCAAGTGTAGTAACTCACCCACCTTGCCTTGATATTAGTGCCCAGAAATAGGCTGGTGAAAGTGACAGCCCCCTAAGATACGGGATAGTGTGAGCTGGTGAAGGACGGTGTGGCTGTGTAAGCCACCTCCTTGCAGGCTTAGATACTAGAGTGTCCCCACTACTTCTGGTAGGCTCTCATAAGATACTGTAAGAAAGGGACACTGCAAGATTGGTGCAAGCTGATCTGGGTGGAAGAGAAAAGGAGTAGAAAATGAAATGCGGGTGGAGCTTAAGGCAGAATCCTAAAAATGGATTCCATATCTGTGCTTTCCAAAAGTTGTCCTTACTTCTGTCCTTTTGAAGCTTAATCTATGATCTCACAATCCCAGTGAATCTCTTTTTGCTTAGGGTGGCCATAATTTGCTTCTAGCCGATAAGAAGTGGCATGCACAGTCCTTTTCCCAAACCTTTGCTATGATGCCAATTACTTCTTCCATTGCATTGTTCTTATTTGTCTACACGTCTTCTTTCTGCTATGAGTCTATGAGATTCCTAAAGACAGGGCTTTCTGAATGCCTCCTAAGTCCCTACCATGGAGCAAAATAAGTTTTTATAGTATGTTCATTAAATGAATAAATGGGCAAGTGAATGATTTGAAAATGTCCATTGTCTTATTCCCATGACTAGAAGCCTCATGAATTGGGGGAATGACTGTGAATGAAAGGAAGTGATTTCTGCCTAAATCAGTGTTTTAGAGGATGATGGTACTGTCTTCCATCTGGTACCTGAGTTCTCTTGGCCTGTTTTCTCCTACAAGTCTGTGCCCAGTCAGGATGCAGGGATAAAGACAGATGTGGCGTATTTGACATGCTCCTGGAGAAAGAAATGAGGGCTGACCCTTTACTACACGGAATAAAGAGCCTTCCTATTTCTCTTAGGCATGAGCCTTGCTTCTTGAGAATCCTAGCCCGTTGCATGCTGAGTACATGGGTTTGGTTTCAGTATGGTTCAGGAAAAGTCTAAAACATAACCAATTCCTGTCCAAACACCACAACTACAGAAGGACCTATGCTTGTGTCCATTTGCATCTGTAAAATTCCAAGGTCCCAGGAAAAGTGCACGGGGAATTCAGAATAGAACCAGGGTAGGAGTCCTAAAAATCTTGTCTAACTCAGCTTCCCGCCGACATCTGTCCCTCTTACTAAGTGTGTTCAAAATCCCATGGAAGGATTCAAATTGTCCTTGGTTGAGAAACTGCCCTCTCCAGGCCCCAGGAGGGGCTGCAGAACCCCCACATCCAAACTCATCTGTCAGCCTCCCTCATCACCCCCAGAGCCCAGGCTGGCAGGGCCGGGCCACAAATTTTAAAAGGAGCTTCCCTCCACCCTTCCCCCGGTTCAGGCCCCTGCCCTCGGCTTGCTCTAAAACAAGTGCTAAGGCCATCTTCGGGGCACCAGTGGCGCCAGCCCCTGGGTTCCACTCAATCCCTCCCTCCCCAGACGGCAGCAGGCCTTTACCTTTCCTGTACGCTTGGCATCGAACAAAGCTGTCTCCCTTGGGACCATTCAGCTGTGACATTTTCCCAGTGTGTCTCCTCCTTGTCAACATGTCACAGGGCAGGCAGCCTTTCAGAGAGAGAGAAAGACGCCAGAGCACACAGGCATGAGCGCGCACGTAAAGAAGAGAGGGGAGGAGAGAAAGACCCCAGGGAGAGAGCAGCCCAAACGGGGACGTGCCCTAAGTAGCAGCAGCTCAGCAGCGCCCATCCTGTTCGGTGAGAAGCTGGGGAGAGAGCGTGGAGCCTCCGTGCAGACTTCCCAGAAGCCCTGGACGGGACCCATCTTGGCGGGGCTGAAACGCAGCCGCTCTTGGGACAAAGCCTCCACTGGCCTTAAGGCTGCCTCCCAAAGATGCTGCTTCCTGCCCTCCGCTTTCACGCCCCCCGTGCCCCTGCCTTGCCTGGCCTGGTTGGAGCCCGCAGGGCACAAAGGGTCTCGGCTGTGCTGACACACTGAACTTGGATTTCCATGGAACGCTGTGCTTCTCTGCCTTTGCCAAGCTGTTCTCTTTGCCCTGAAGGCACCCTTGCCCTTCCTCGAGCTAACGGCCAGCAAGCTTCACCCCTTGTAGGGCTATCTCAATTTGCTCCCCATCCGATACCCACAGACACGGTCAGACGCACCGCTGCGGCTCGCCCAGGCCTCCTTTGGCCAACGTCACACTGCCTTGCATTTGTCTTTTGATGTTTCCATGCAGCTAAAAGATCGCGTGGGCTTTAAAGGCCCGGAAAAATGGCTATTTTGTGTCTGTATCCCAGGCACCTGGCACCGCTGCTGTCACACAGAATTTTACAAGAAGGAGAAACGCCACGAAAGGCTCAGGGAAACCCCTTGGCACCAAAAGCTTCTTCTTTCTCTTGCCACTTTAACTTAGCAGAAATCTGTTTCAGTGGCTGTCTGAAAACGCTGCTTCACTCTCCCACTGGAGAACCACTTACCCACCCTGTGTGCCAAGTGGGCTGTCGTTCCCCATGACCTAGCCCTCCTCCCCCACTGCCCTAGGGGTGAGCATGGACCCAGGTTGACCATCTAGAATAGTCCATCTCCTTGACTACAGTTCTAGATCTAGGAGAAGCTTCTGGAAGCAAAGGACAATTCGTCCCATTTGGGCTGGACCCACGTTTTAGAAGGAGGCGGTAAAGACCCTGAGGTTCTATGCTCCTTCTCTGAAGCCCCCCCGCCTACCCAACCTCCCATTCACAAAAACCGCAGCCACCCCCCTGCCCTGCTTACTCTATCCAATGAGAATGGCTTAATGCAATCCCTTTCTGGGCTCCATCTTGGTCTCTGTCTCCGGGGCCCCCTTGAAGCACCTCCCAGCATCTTATTTTAATGGTGTTTGACAGCCAGACTTGGGGCTGCAGCCACAGCTGCAGTATGGGAGTGCAGGGCTTTGGACCATTGGTTCAACCGCTGCAGTCACACCTGCCCAATCTCCATCTGACACCTGTCCATCAGAGGGTCTCAACTACTCTGCCCCCTGCAAGCCTGGCCTTACGTGCGTCACCACCGGCACAGCCACCTCCAGGGATTGCCCTTCCTCTGTACTCTGACCTTGTCTTGGCTCTGTGGCGTTCAGAGTCTTTCCTGCCCCTCTGCAGCAGCCTCCTCACCTGCCTATAACGGCCATTTGCATTCTTTTCCTCCTGATCTTTCTTTGAGCTCTCATCCTTCTCTAAAATTAGGAAAATATTAAGAAACAATTAAAATACTTAAACAATTAGGAAAACAGTAAGAACAAATTAAAATATCACGCCATACTTGTTTACACACCAACACACACACACACGCACAGAAGGCGCTAGATAAAGTTCACCTCAGGAAGAGAACTGCCTCTGGTTCGGCAAATAACTTGTTACGCCCACTGAAGTGCAGAAGCTGGGCCCCAAGAACTTGGACTAGCAGGAGATAGTCAATGACTTAGTTAAATTTTTTTGCACAAAAATGTAATGGGATGTAGAGCAGGAGCGGGGGTGGGGCTTGTGTAATGTGGCTGAAGCCTGCCCCTTGCTGAGATGTGGGCCAGTGGGAAATGCCCAAGAAGGTTCAAGAACAGGGTGTCTACTATGTAGTGAAGTTGCTTGTGGTGCTGCCGTGTAAACTCCCTCCACCGCCCTGAGCCGTCATCGGAGTCTGCTATGCACACAGCCGAAGGAGGGGATGGGCTCTCTTGCAGGGGTGAAAGCATCCCACTTAGTGAGGGGTAACTTAGTGAGGAAAGGGCAAGGCATGCACAGGTGGCCCAGATGACACAGAAATGGAATTAAGTCAGCGGAAGCAAGAACTCAGAGCCTGAGGAGACCAGCTGGGAGGGAAGACTGGGAGGGAAGGTGGATCCCTAGTGTCCATGGAATGAGGGTTCCGGCCATTATTATCCACATTTCCAAGGGCCAGGGGACTCCAGCTAGCACCTGGGTTATGGAGGTTTATCAAGCCCACTGCTTATGTGTGTCTGTGTTCAGGTGTGTGCACAAGTCCTCAGAGTGGACAGGGAAAGGGACAGGGTAAGAAGAGCCCTGAGTTAGAAGTCTTAACAGGTGAATCTGAGTCTTGGCTTGGTCACTAATCTAGGATGAACCGATGAGCTAATCTTGCCCTCGGATGCCTTACTGTAAAATACGGCCTGAACTAGATAAACTCGATGATTCCTACCAGCTCCAATGTTTCAGGGGACTCATTCTTCCTTCCCACCGTGCCCTGACCACTTGGGTTCATCCTCCCTCCATTAGCTGACTTCTGTCTGCATTTTTGCAAAGTTGGGGAGCAATGTCAAGACCTCTCAACGCGGACTCGCAGAAAGACATGCACCCGCCATTCCTCCCTTCACAGAGATGGAAAGGTCCCTCTGCTCCTGGACCAGAGAGCAGCCTGGCTGAGACACAGACCAAGCTTAGAGGTGACGCAGGGGGAAGTCAAGTAACTGCTGAGAGTCATCTCCCAGGTTACCAAAAAAACCAGCCCGAGACCCAGACCCACGCTTTGAGTTCCCCACCCCATGTCATACCATTAGTTCTCTTCCTTCTCTCATTGAGTATTTGTTCAATAATCGCTGAGACTTAGGAATAAGGAATGAGAGAGATAAAATTTTGAGCGGTAAAAGAATTTAAGATAAAGTCCTTTGCCTCAGAATTTGCAATAGAATTTGAAACTCTCCACCTCCCTATCTCTTCAGTAATATCTTCCTTAGCAACTGATGGGATTTTCCTGGAACGCTATTAATTCAATAAATTCTCATTAAATGCCAACTCTATTCCAGTACCATGCTGGATAGAAGATAAAGCGGTGAACAAAATAAGTTCTTTATGGAATTTACAGGCTACAAAGGGAAGACAGACTTTAAAGTAGTAACCACACCACTTCAGATAATTTGTTACAACGGTGGTGCATTGTTGGACGTCCCTGGCAGTCCAGCAGTTAAGACTTCGTGCTTCCAGTGCAGGGGCCGTGGGTTCGTAACCTGGTCAGGGAACTAAGATCCCACATGATGCTGCAGAGCAAAAAATAAAAATTAAAAGCAAATTAAAAAAAAAAACTGTGGTGCATTGTTATGTATAGTAGGGGGATTGTAATGGTTAATTTTATGTGTCAACTTGACTGTGTCATGGGGTACCCAGACATGTGGTTAAATATTATTTCTGGGTGTGTCTGTGATGATGTTTCTGGATGAGATTAGCATCTGAATATGAGTAATGCAGATTGTTCTCCCTAATGTGGGTGGGTACCATCCAATCCGTTGAGGATTTAAATAGAACAAAAATGCAGAGGAAGGGAGAGTTCTCTCTCTCCTGACTGCTTGAGTTGGGACGTCCATCTCTCCTGCCCTTGAACGAGGACCTACACCATCAGTGCTCTTGGCTCTCAGGCCTTCAGACTCAAACTGGAAGTATACCACCAGCTTCCTGGGTCTCCCGCTCTCAGAGGCCGATGTAGAACTTCTCAGCCTCCATCATCATGTGAGCCAATTCCTTATAATAAATACCTTTATTATAGATTTATTACTTACTTTGTATACAGCTCCTGCTGGTTCTGTTTCTCTGCAGAACACTGACTAATATTATAGCCTAGGGTATCAGGAAAGTCTTCCTTGAATATGTGAATTTAAGCAGAGACCTACAGTGGAATGTGAGCTAGCTAGATGAAGGAGGAGGAAAGGGAAGGGGAAATGATCACAGGAGAGGAATTAATGTGAGCAAAAGTCAAGGCCACTTTGGAGAGCTGGAAGATGACTGGCTTGGCTGGGCTGTCCAGAGCCAGGAAGATATTGATGAGAGAAAACCAGAGAAGTAGGCAGGGACCAGATCTTGCAGGGTACTGTCTTTGTAAAGATTTAGGACTTTAGCCGGAGAACAGTGGGAAGTCATTTAAGATCTCTAACAAGGTTTCAATGAGTTACAAACATCCACCATGTTTGTTTGTTTCTTTCATCGCAGAATCTAGGCCAGTCTTGGTTTGAAGCAATGCCAGATGTGCTGTCTCCTGAAAAGCTCCCCTGGGCTTCTAGAAGGCATTGTGGACTTCTTCCCCTCACAGTCTATCTTTCCACCACTGAACCCACTTACAGAGTGACAGATTGTGAGTGACAGGAAGAAGAGCTGTGCAGTCCAGCAGAGGGATTTCTCTTGACCTCCCCGACTCCAGTCTGCTGATGGTGGAAAAGTCCAAGACCTCACGTCTCCATTTTTGTACTCCACACCCGAGTCCGCCTCGCATCCCTAAGATGTTGGGGTAATAATTAAGTTAAAGATATGAAGTGTGACGTCCCTGGGTGCTGAGGTTACAGCCGGCGCACGTGTATAGGAGACACTGCCACAGGGCAGCACACAGCAGACCACCACGGCAGAGAACAGGAGGAGCTGCCTGCGGGCCAGGGCTGTGTCTGCACCGGTGCAGCCTCAGCCACGCCCACAGAGAGGGTGAGAAAAGTGGCATGGCTTTCTGATAAAATGTGTCTAGTTGAGGTTACAGTCAACAGTCTATTCAGTAAATATCAACTGGATGCTGGGCACAGGGAAATGAGTAAGAGAGGTCACTTCCCAGAGGAGCAGAGTGAATTGGGGTGAGCCATAAAAACCAGGAATCAAAAGAAAACCGCTTTTTTAAACAGGAATCAGAATTTCCCTGGAAATGTGAATAGATATAGATATAGATATATAGATATATATGGATAAGACCAGAAGAACTGGTTAGTAAAGAAAAAGGAACAGATGTCAGAGAGAAACAGAGATGCCATGAGCAAGAGACACGTGGTCACAGGTAGAGGAGGAAGAGCCTTGTACAACGTGCCTGGATACGTGCAGGGGCAGACTTCAAGTTCATCCCGCTAAACTGGCACATAGAGATGCATCATCATGATATATCTGACATACAGTTGCCATGGACAGATCTTTACAAAAAATCCTTGCTGGTATAAATATAGGCACACACAGACATGCAGACTCTATTTTAAAATCTCCATGAAGTGATGCCTCAGTTTAGAATCTTGATTGTGGTGATGGTATCACAGGTGTATGTACCTGTCCAAACTCATCTGACAGTTTTGGGTTCTAATCCTCATGAAATGCTGATCCGTCCACACCTCACCCATTTTTGTCTTGCAGCAACTCAAATCCAGGCTGGTGGAACACCATGAAGAGGTTCCATTTGCTTACATTATGCCAACGTGTGTTAAATATTTCCCCACTGTGACTTTTCACTTCACCAGCTCTTGCAGCAGACCCTTTCCTGCAGTTAACACAAGGATGAATGCAGAGGTTGGCCCTCTCCAAAGGAACCTAAATTCTAAATTAATGAAGTTTGAATTAATGAGATTTTACAGACATATCACAGGCACTGGGCTCACCTCTGTAAATGGCAATTGGCAATTTAATTAATTGGGGTCAAGGTCCGGCCTATACTTCTCATGTCAAGTGCAATCAGTCATGGGAAGTCGAATCTTCGTTTATCATAGCCTGTAGTGCTTGTAAGTCAGAAGCAGTGTACTTGAGTCTCCCCGGAATGTTTGAAATGCGAAGTCTTACTTTTCGTAGTGGCACCCAGTCTCAGTGATCTCTTCCTGGAATTAAAGTTCCCACCAAAACTTAGGGACTTTCTTGGGCTAGTGAGTAGTTATCTTTCACAAGAGAAGACGAACAGCTCTCTGAGAAATAGACGGACAACTCTTAGTGCCAATTTACGGATATTAGTCCGAAATCAAAGATGAAAGCACAGAAGAAATTCTTCCCAATAAGGAGCCTACCATGTTTAGTGGGGACAGGACTTGACCTATGGTATATCTGAATCTATAAATATGTGCATCTCTAATAAACACGTGTATAACTTAACTGGATATGTTCAGGGGCAGACTTCAAGTTCATCCCGCTAAACCGGGACATACAAACGCATCATCATGATATATTTGACATACATTTGCCATGGGCAGATCTTTACAAAACATCCTTGCTGGCATAAATGTAGACACACACAGACGTACAGATTCTATTTTAAAATCTCCATGAAGTGATGCATCAGTTTAGAACCTTGATTGTGGTGATGGTATCACAGGTGTATGTACATGTCCAAACTCATCAAATATACATTCAATGCATGCAATTTTTACATCAATTTTACTTCAATAAAGTATATGCATACATATATTTATACATGTATACACATATATACATGTAATGTTGAGCAAACAAAAGAAAGTTGCAGAATGTTATGTACAGTGTACAACCATTTATATAAAAATTTTAGGACACGAAAGCCAATTCCATATATTTTTATGACCATGTATATATAGTAAAAGTTTTTTTAAATGTGTGGGATGATAAACACCTAACTCAGGGTGTTGGTTACTTCTAAGAAAAGAAGGAGAGAAATGAGATTGGGGAGGAGTACCCAGTGGATTTTAACTGTATTTATTACATTTTCTTTGAAATAAATTCTCCTGAGATAAAGAAAAAGAGCGTTGGTGCGTCCGAGTATGTATTTCACACACACATGATGAACTGCCCCTAGATATTCTTCAGCAGTTGAGGCATACCTGTCAGAACTGAAACCTTAAAAATCTGTGTGCAGGCAGAAATAGAACACCTGGTATTTACATCTCACCTGGCACTTTTCAAAGCATTTTCATCACCTTAGATATTTTAAAATCATAGGTAGGCAACTTCTAAAGATGTCATTATCCAATTTGACAGATGAAGTACAGAGATATAAAACAGAAGCATGAAGATAAAGAGCCGAGCTTTTCTTGATTCACAGGAGTCTTCTCTTACTTGCCAGTCATCATAACCCTCCTCCTTCCCACACACAGCCTTCAACATCCCTGTGCCTCCAGAGTGGAAAGCCACAGAAAGCAGGCCCGTCTCATGCTGAACTCCAGTAAAAGCATTTCCCCAATCAGTGATTCTAATTCAGGGGGACAAACGCCTGACTGGAAGCCAGAGTTGACTCCTTTCCGATAGAACAGCAAGAACCTTAAAAGTATTTTGAAAGTAAAGTTGTTTCTGAAAGTGCCAGTGTGTGTTGTGAAAGGGATGTTACCAATGGAGATCGAGGTGACCGGGATCTAAGTGGAATGAGTCTGAGAACTTTTTTTCCACATTTGGAAAACCTGCATTTATTGAGTGCCCACTGTGTACCTCACAGCCCTGGGCTACATATCCTAGTGAAGGAGTGTGAGGGAGATATTCAAGTGAAATAAGCACGGGTCTTGCCCTCAGGGGATGTTCACACTAAAGGAAATATGGTCCATAAATCACTGGGGAACAGAAGCGATTGCCAGAAGGAGGCAGTGTGGGTCCTCTGGGCACTGAGCAGGGTGTGGGGCAGGGTCTGCATTGCATGCACAAGAAGAAGGTAAAAGCGTCATGTACCAAGATGTTCATTGCAGCTCTATTCACAACAGCCCGGAGATGGAAACAACCTAAGTGCCCATCATCGGATGAATGGATAAAGAAGATGTGGCACATATACACAATGGAATATTCCTCAGCCATAAAAAGAAACGAAATTGAGCTATTTGTAATGAGGTGGATAGACCTAGAGTCTGTCATACAGAGTGAAGTAAGTCAGGAAGAGAAAGACAAATACCGTATGCTAACACATATATATGGAATTTAAGAAAAAAAATGTCATGAAGAACCTAGGGGTAAGGCAGGAATAAAGACGCAGACCTCCTAGAGAACGGACTTGAGGTTATGGGGAGGGGGAAGGGTGAGCAGTGACGGGGCGAGAGAGAGTCATGGACATATACACACTAACAAACGTAGTAAGATAGATAGCTAGTGGGAAGCAGCCGCATGGCACAGGGATATTGGCTCGGTGCTTTGTGACAGCCTGGAGGGGTGGGATAGGGAGGGTGGGAGGGAGGGAGACGCAAGAGGGAAGAGATATGGGAACATATGTATATGTATAACTGATTCACTTTGTTATAAAGCAGAAACTAACACACCATTGTAAAGCAATTATACCCCAATAAAGATGTTAAAAAAATTAAAAAAAAAAAAAGACAGGAATAAAGACACAGACCTACTAGAGAATGGACTTGAGGATATGGGGAGGGGGAAGGGTAAGCTGTGACAAAGCGCGAGAGAGGCACGGACATATATACACTACCAAATGTAAAATAGATAGCTAGTGGGAAGCAGCCGCATAGCACAGGGAGATCAGCTCGGTGCTTTGTGACCACCTAGAGGGGTGGGATAGGGAGGGTGGGAGGGAGGGAGACGCAAGAGGGAAGAGATATGGGAACATATGTATATGGATAATTGATTCACTTTGTTGTAAAGCAGAAGCTAACACACCATTGTAAAGCAATTATCCTCCAATAAAGATGTAAAAAATATTTAAAAATTTAAAAAAATTAAAAAAAATAAAGAAAATATAAAAAGAGGAAAGATCGGCAGAGGAAGGGCCAGGGTGGGACCTCAGAGCTGAGCCAAGAGAGGGAAGGTCCTGGCATTTTCTCAGTCCAATTCACGTTCCTCTGCCAAACAGGTGACAGCTAGAGCTCCTCTATCAACAGAGACCAAAGCCACAGACCTGAGCCCCAACAGGATTGTTCTTTGAAGAGGAACAGTCATATATAAACATTTTATATGTATATATAGAGAGAGATAGATCTATATCATTAACATCCCCATTTTTCAGTACAGGAAAGTAAGCACAGAGTGGTTAAGCCATTAGCCTAATATCACACAGCTGGTGAGTGGTAGTGCTGAGGTTCTGCCTCACTCTGGCTCTGGAGTCTGTCTTCTTCATCACTAGAAGAGCTGCAGAAGACGTACTTGGGAAGCCTGCTCAACCCATGCCCTTTTCTTTGGAATTGCCAACCCACCCAAGCCAATTGGACCTGGAGTGGACAGATCCAGTAATGGACCGGGCTCAGCCAATCAGATTCTCACAGAGGGAGAATGACTTCAGTTCCTGACTTTCCAGGTTCAATCCCAGCGTATCCTGTTCTTGGATATCTATTAGACCGTCTGTGAGATCCTTAAAATAGCCAGCTGCCCTTCTTAGTTGAGTAGTTTCTGTCCCTGTGATCCGATAACGTCTGTTGAACCCACATTCTCACAACCTCCCTGAAGCTGATATTTTCAAGATTGCTGATCATCGCCTCTTAAAAATTCACTCCAGTATGTCTTTTTTTTCCCTTTTTTCTTTTCTTTTTTTTTTTTTTGGCCACTCCACACAGCTTGCGGGATCTTAGTTCCCTGACCAGGGATCGAACCCGGGCCCTTAGCAGTGAAAGCGTGGAGTCCTAACCACTGGACTGCCAGGGAATTCCCCAAAATGGACTCCAGCAGATCTTAAAGGCTCTCACCACAAGAAAAAAAATCATAACTATGGGTGGTGATGGATGTTAACTAGACTTCTTGTGGCAATATTTTCACAATATATACAAATACCAAGTCATTATGTTGCACGCCTGAAACAAATATAATATGTCAATTACATCTCAATAAAAAAGATCGACTCCAGTGGCCTCTTTGTCCTGTTCTACCTTTGCGGCAATGCACACGGGCACCCTGCCCCACCCTCTCCTGTGCTTCTCTCCTTTGTGCCTATATGTGGTCCATTCACTGCTCCTTCCTAGGCTACCTCTCATCTACGACCTGGATCAGGCACCTCTACCAAGAAAGCTTCCATGATTCCTTAGGGCTGGACATGCCCTCTGTGCTCCCAGGGCCCTTCTGCAATGGTATGGCATTGCACCTCCCATACGAAAGAGATGTGATTAGATATTACACACTCCTGAGCAAAGCTAGCAAGCTACAGAAGAGAGGGGATCGTATGCCCGCTTATATGGAAAATTTTAGATGTGCAGGTAAAAGACGTAAGCAGGTCATGTCACTCACTTGCCTAAATCCTCCAGTGATGTTCCAATCATATATAACAACAAAATGCAGAGGCCAGACCTGGCTTATGAGGCCCTGCAGGACAGAATCCACCCACCTCGTCAACCCCACCTCTCTTTCTGCCTCACTCACTCCTTTTTCATAAAGGCTCTTGGGAAGTTCACTACCTAATTTCACCCACCCCAGTGTCTAAGCTTTGGACTCTTGTAAAACCAAAACATATTCTATTATATTTTTCTCCTAGAACAGCAGGCAGATGGATACGCCCCTTATATCCACTATCGAAATGAACACATGCAAGTGGTTCTTCCCCAAAAGAGGATCTGCTTCCAGGTGATTTGAAACAAAAATTGTCAGCAAATTTTAAATAAGTAAAGGCACCAAAGATATACATGTATGTTACATGTACATACATGTACGTGCATGTATGTGCACGTACATACAGTTACGTGCAGGCATACCTGGTTACAAAAATATTAGCATAGGTTGTTTCTGGGCAATGGAGTGTCAAGGGGTGCTTATTTTCTTATTTATACTTTCTCTACCATTTAAAGATTTTACAGTAAATATTTAGCACTTTAAATACTTAGCACTTTATAATAGAAAAAAAGCGTTTTGATAATAAAGGGAAAACCTGCAAGGAACTGGGAGGTGGGCAGGAGTGTCTGTTCATGGCATTCTAACATCCTTGTGTGCTTGAGTCCCTCTCTTGTTTTATTTATGTACTGATTCCTTTTTATCCCCATTCTGCACTCCTGTTCTCTCCACAGGAAAGCACTCTAATACATTTGACATATATCTTTATATCTAGATACACACTTATAAAGTACATAGAGCTAGCTTGTGTCAGCACTTTTTTTTTTTTTTCGGTACGCGGGCCTCTCACCATTGTGGCCTCTCCCGCTGCAGAGCACAGGCTCCGGACGCGCAGGCTCAGCGGCCATGGCTCACGGGCCCAGCCGCTCCGTGGCATGTGGAATCTTCCCGGACCGGGGCACGAACCCGTGTTCCCTGCATCGGCAGGCGGACTCTCAACCACTGTGCCACCGGGGAAGCCCAGCACATATTTTTTATTTAAATGTTTTCACATATCTATTTCTCCTAACAGACACTAACTCCTCCCCGCAGGGAATGAGTTTATTTATATTTGTAGTTCTATAGTCAAGTATGGTATTTGGCATGGAGGAACAGCACAATAAATATTTGTAGGGCTGAACTGAAAGTTTACTACACTTTTTTCTTAAAATCTCAGCTTTCCTGAGCTTCAGGAATACTTCCTTCTCCTGGTTTCCCTCCTGCCTCCCGCTCCCTCAAAGGCTCCTCCTTTCTTCCCATCCCTAGTTATAGGCATTACCTAAGTTTCATCCTTGTCTCTCTCCTGGTCTCCCTTCCTCTGACCCACCACGATCAGTCTCATCTATGTCCGTGGCTTTCATTATGGTGTTGGCACAGCTGTCTCCCAAACCTGTATCTCGAGCCTTAACTTCTTAGCCAAGCTGTCGACCTATATATCCTTATCCAACAGCCGGAAGTCCCACAGGCATCTCACACTCAATGTGAAATCGCCACCCTACTCAACACCCCACTCGACCCTCTACTTTCTCCTTTGTCCCTTCATCCAGGGACAGGCATTAGCATTCTCCAGTCCCTCCATCTTTAATGAAATCTCCCCCTTCTACACTCTGTATATGGGATAACTCACCAGAGTCTTTCATTTCTACCTAACAGATAACACGACTCATTCATAACCAGGGGCTTTGCTCGGTGCTAAGAATATAGGGGCGGGTGAGACAGATAAGTTTCCTATTCTTGGGAGGCAGACAGTAGACAAATGAATAAGCATCGTGCTGCAGAGTGTGGCCCATGCTATGAAGGAAGGGAGAAGGTTGATGTGAACGATTGGAGCCATGAGGGCGGTCAGGAAAGGCATCTCTATTGGATGAGAAGGGAACCTCTCATCGAAAGACCCAGGGGAAGAACAAACAATCCAGGTTCAAGAGCCAGCGGATGCCAAGGCTACAGAGAGAGAGGCAGCTTTACATGTCCAAGGACCAGCAACGAGTCCTTTGTGGCAGACTTCATGGAGGAGGGTGTGATTATAACTGGATTAGGGTGAGGGGCAGCCAGAGGGCCAGATTAGGAAGGGCCTTGGAGGCCATTCAAGGCATTTAGATTTTATTCCAAGTGTGATGGGAAATCAAATGGCAACGTTTAAGCAGAGCAGGGATCTGATCTGATTTACGTGTTTCAAAGTTCACTTTCACTGATGGGGATTAGGGGGCAAGAGGTTGGGTAGGGAAGCAAGTTCAAACTTTTGCACCGGACCAGATAAGAGGTAGTGACAGCCTGAACTACAGGACGGCAGTGACCATGGTGAGCAATGGACCAATTTGAGGTCTATGTTGGAGGACTTGCTGATGGATTAGATATGGAGATGGGGGGAAAGGAGGAATCAAGGATGACTCAGGGCTTCTGGTGTAAGCAACTAGGTGGTTGATAATGCCATTTCGTGAGTTGGGGACATAGAAGGAAGAACAGAGCCAGCTGGTAGTTGAGTACAGCAGGGAATAAAGAGTTTGTTTTAGACATGCTAAATTTAAGATGCCTGTGAGACATCCTGGTGGTGATGTCAAGTTGACAGTTGGATATAACAAGCTGGAGCTCCATGGGTAAAGCTCTGGGTTGGAGATCCATTCAGAAGACATCACTGTAGAGACGGTATTTACACCACGGGGGTGCACAGAGGAGGGGAAGAGAACAGACAAGACAGGAAGAGAAGAGAGAGGAAAAGAAAGGAAAGAAAAGGAAAGGGGATGAGTCAGCAATATTCAGCATGAAAAGCAGAGCGCCGTGATACAGAAAAAAATCCAGGAGAGCGTCTCATGAAACTGAGAACATGAGGGAGGAAGGGGTCAAATGCGCCAAATATTACAAAAAGACCAAAATAAAGCCAGGAAACTGCCCATTTGGGTTTAGGATGGTGGAGATTGCAGAGTAATCTCTGGCCAAGCAGCGCTGCAAGCCAGATTGGAGCAAACTGAAGAGCAATTTGTAGGTGAAGAAATGGATGCAGTATGTGCAGATGATACTTCGGGGGAAGTTTTACTATCAACAGAAGTAGAGGTAGAGAGGAACGCAGCATCAGTCAAAGCCTCGGTGGAGATGGGGAATAAGAGCAAGCTTGTATGTTGGTAGGAATGAATATTAAAGAGGGAGAGACTGATCGTGCAGGAGAAAGGAATCACGAAGAAGAAAAACCCTTTAGAAGAGCAGAGGCGGGGCACTGGCCTTTGATAAGGGGGACCTTTTGCCTCCTAGGAGCAAGGAAGATGGAGACAGTGGTACACACACAGGTACCTGTGCAGACTTGGTGTCTGGGAGAAGTGGGAGTTCTTCTCCAATAGTTTCCATGTTTCAATAAAGAGTGATGGGAGATCACCAGCTATGATGACAGTGGAAGAAGGGAAAGAGATGGGAGGGTGTTAGGAGGACTGAAATGGAAGTCGTCTTGTTCAGGCTTCAGAGGCGATATTAGGCCGCTAACTGATTTGTGATCTTGCCTGGACCACGTGCCTGTTTGGGAGCTGCGGCCAGCAAGGCCGGCGGCACTTAAGATAAAGAAGGGAGAGGATCGTGCAGTTTCATGAGCCTCAGGGACCTGGCCAGTTCCCGGGGATCTAGAAATTCTTATGATTCACGAAATGAGATAAACAGCATCGTTGAAGAAACCCCAAGCTGCGTATTTGCAGGCACACTGATGATACCAGTTTGCGGCCTGGTATTATAAGCGGGACTCCCCTACACTGCAATTTGAAGTCTCACCCGTGGAGTGGACGCACTGCCCGGGACCTTGCCCAGTTGGGACTCCGGATTGCTGTTTTCGGGAATTCCCAGCGCCGTTCGAGTCTGGACGTAGGTGTCGGCCCAGTTTGGTGAGGTACACGCTTTTACTGTTCTCTCCCTTTTCATTTCTATTTCTTTCTTTTTAATGATTTTCTATTAAAGTCAAGTTGAAATTGTCTACTTGCGTGACGAGCGGTGTCTCTTTGTTAATGAATCCTTCGAACCTAAAATGAAAGTAAACCTTTCGGCCAGAGAGAGGGCGGGCGTGTTGAGGAACAATCATGAAGCCCTTCCTCACGGTTGCTCACATTCTCTTTCCGCTCCTAGTGGGGCAGCTCTAGTTCAGGACCTGACTGTCTCCAACTCCTAACAGATCTCCATGATGGCCTCCTAACAGATCTCCCACCCCAGCAACTTCCTAGTCTGCCAGTTCTTTATCTGTCCATCTTTTGGAAGGATCCCCCTAAACGACAAGTCTGTTGTGCCATGGGAACCTCTGATGGACTTCACCGTTTAAAGGCAATCCTAGATCCTCACCCGGGCACGCAGAGTTCTCCATCTTCTGGTCCAACCTACGTTCGCATGCTCACGTCCAGTGCATCCCTTCCCCTGTGCCTGTTGCTGAACCGCAGCTGCTGACCCGTTACTCTCCCCAAATGCCATGAAACCTCTCACTTTTAGGTCTCTGTTCAAGCTCTTTTTTTTTTTTTGCGGTATGCGGGCCTCTCACTGTCGTGGCCTCTCCCGTTGCAGAGCACAGGCTCCGGACGCGCAGGCTCAGCGGCCATGACTCACGGGCCCAGCCGCTCCGCGGCATGTGGGATCTTCCCAGACCGGGGCACGAACCCGTGTCCCCTGCATCGGCAGGCGGACTCTCCACCACTGCGCCACCAGGGAAGCCCTGTTCAAGCTCTTTTTTCCCTGCCGGGCATGTCTCACTCCCTCTTGCAGAAGTCCTACCCATCCCTCAAGTTCCAACTCAAATCTCACTCATTTCAGGAAACTTACCAGACCCTTCCATTAAAATAACTTCTCATAGCTCCTTATTCCTTTCAAACTTATTATAAAAGATCAAAGTCCATCTTGTATTGTAAGCATGTCTTCATGCTTGTATATTTTTCTATACTTGTGCTCGCAACTGTCTCTAAGGAAGGAAGAAAGGAACAGAGGGAAGGAGGAGAGCGAGGGGCAGGAGAAATGAGGAAGGAAAAGCAGAGGGGCCTCCTGGGTCTCTGCTGGTTCACCTCACTATCTTGAATCAAGCCGTTCAGCAGTGCTTCCCAGGACTGGCAAAGCCTCACCGAGCCCCCAGATTCTCATCATTGCCGTACCGCCGGCATCCTGGGCTACCATATCCCTTCCCCCTCCCCCTCTTCTCCCTCTCCCCGCTCCTCCCCACGTGCCTCCATTTTAGATGCCCAGTAATTGCATCATATCTTAAGCAGCTCCACCTCTGAAAAGAGCAGTGGGCGGGAATGGAGAGAAATAGGACGGAGAGATGAAAATGTAATGCTGAAAAATTCGTATGCTAAAGGCAGCACGTGCTCTCACCCCCCCCCCCCCCCCCCCGCATCTCATCTGAGAAAATCCTGGCGGAGACCACGCGAGGCTGGGCCAAGTTTGTCTGAGGTGACAGAGCAATCACTGGGGAGCTGTGAGCGTCCACGTGTGCGCAGGAGGAAAGCAGCACTTTGCTTCTGGGGACCGGGGCTGTCGACGGGGGGGAGGGGCAGTAAGAGGACCGGGCTGGGAGAGATGCCCTCCCCTCCTATAGCAAGCGCTGCCCCTGTACCACCAGCCCCCCTCCTCCCCTGATGCAGTCAGGCTGGCAGGGCACTGCCCTCTGCAGAGTCACGGGCCCTGTGGTTTCCCACGCCTGCACCCTTCGGGAATCCTGAAAGGCACAGCACGGCCCTGGGCCAGGGCGAGTGGGTGGCCTCACTTCACTTGATGTATCACTGTTTGCTCTGAGCCCGGGGCGGGAGAGTTGACGCGGCCGGGCTCCAGATGCCTGAAAGAAGTCCGTTCTCGTTCCCAGCCCCGGTCTCTCCCTCCGCTCGCAAAGCACTGCAGAGCTGCGGCCTGATGAATGCTGCGCGCTGATATCTACAGGAGATGGGCTTGCAATTCCCGGCAAGCGGTCCCTGAGCCCCTGCAGAGAGGAGGCTCCGGCTGCTCGACCGCGACCCCTGGCGGCTGCTGGAGAAACTCTCCGCAGAGCTTCCGAAGCGCACGGGGCCGCTGGACAGGAAGTCAAGGGAGGATTTTAAAAGAAACTGGGGTTAGAAATATGCCCCCCCCCCCGCAGATGGTGCAGGGCGGGGGGTGGAGAATGAAAAGAAAGCCAATTTTGCTTAGTTGTAATCTAAACAAGAAGGCAAGGAACAATCTGTTAGGGATGGTGGGGCTGATGAGGGGAATGGGAGGGGGGAAGGTGGAAATGTGAAAATCTGTTTATAGTTGGAACGGAATCTGTTAATATGATGCTTACACAAAATAAGACATATAAGTTTTTCCCTGCTCTGAACTCTGCTTCCTTCATCTTTATTTTAACTAGCAGTGGGCTCTGATCCGATTTTTTCTTTCATACTCCCAAACCAGCTGTATTTTGGAAGAGGCATCTATTCAGGGAAATCAAACATACTTCGGCTTCCTCCAGTGAGCCTGAGTCACAAGAGCCAATATAGGACAGGAGTCAAGAGCCTGGACACTGGACACAGTGTAAAGCCTGAGTGTAAGTCCAACATGGTCACTCACTAGCTGTGTGACCTTGAGCAACTTACTCAACCTCTCTGAACCTCCATTTCCATGTCTAGAAAACAAAATATAAGCCAAATGCTCCTCCAGAACGGTGATGACAAAGAGGCAGTGGTGCCCGAGATGCCCATCCCCTCATCTCTACATTCAGAACAGAGAAGCTGCCCGAGGCTAGTTCAGCATGCCCTTCCCCGGCAGGACCCCTTTAGGGCACGACTGCGATACACTCAGTTCAAGAATAGGCCAAGTGCCTGTGAGTAGCAGGCGGCTGAGTCCTCCATCACTTTCCCTGACCCCTCCCGTTTTTCCCATCAGTTCACACAGCCCTCAAGCCCATGCCTGAACATGCAAGCTGACCAGGCAGCACCCACAAAATGGTAGGTGTGGGTGCAGGTGTGTTTGGTGATCAAGGAGCTTCTCAGCATGGAGCTGAACCCAGCTTGGGGTGGAGCCTGATGCCTTCCGTCGCTTCTAAAGGCTCTGGGTCCATGTCCTTCTCCTTGGTGTTAACGCTGCCAACATTCAATGCTTCGAAATGCAGGACGCTCTGCTAGGGGCTGGCAGGAAGAAGAGGTTCTGTGGGAGTCCCCTGCCCCTAAGGAGCGTAGTCTAGTTGGAGAGGCGTGACGTCCACACAGGAGAAACTAAACAATAAATAAGGTCTGTACATGGCACGTGATAAGGTGCAAATGAAGACATCACCCAGCACTATAGGAAATCAAGGATGGAAAACTGATTCAGAGCAAATCTGCAGGCTCTTCTGAGCCCCAAGAACCACAGAAAGTGGTCCTGGTGCTTTGATGAAGTGGGCGAGCTCTTCCCTCTAATTCAGGATGCATCCCTAGAAGGGCGTATCACAGGATATGCCGTCCACGGTGGGGAGAAGCATGCACGGAAAATCCAGCCCCTCAAAATCTCCTGAAGATGCTTGACACTTTAGCCCCAGGACCTCGGGGCTTACCTCGGAACGTGAGTCTTCCAAAGACTCCATGGCTGAGAGTGTGCACGTCCCTGCCCGTCTTCTGGAGGACAAAACTGAGTTGCAGCTAAGTTCCTAGGGAGGAACAAGAGGAAAGAAGGTGGGGACCCGGTTATTCATGATTCTTTATCCATGCATTCATCACTTCACTTACATAACCATTGATCTATCCATTTATCCACTCAATCCTCATTCGCTATTATATTAACAACTGTTATATGCCCGGCACTGTGTCCCTAGCTTTGAGTACAAAATAATTACCTATTTCCTCTCCTTCTACCCTAAGCAAGATTCTATGTTACCTTACTCGTTTTCAAGACTCTCTTCTGCACGAAGGTGTGGGGATGGTGGTGTGATGAATTGGGCGATTGGGATTGACATGTATACACTGATGTGTATAAAATTGTTGACTAATAAAAACCTGCTGTATAAAAAAATAAATTTAAATTAAAAAATTAAAAAATAATAATAATAAATTTTTTTAAAAAGAATCGCTTCTGTCCCAACCTATCTCAGGGACCAGATGTACCATGAGTTTCATTTGACTCATTCCACGGCACCAGCAGGACCCTGATAAATGCAGATCCCAGCACTCCGGTCAACAGACTCTCTCATATTGAATCGAATAGTTTAGATTTTACAGATCCACCCAACACTTCGTGAAGGGACAAACAATAGGACTCCATGTACTGGCTTCTTCCGATCAAACACAGCTCTGGCCAGCTCTGGCCTCTCACTAGATATCTGTTGCCTGACATACGAACTGGTTCTAGTTTGCCCCTCACAAGCACACACACCCCTGGGCTGTTCCCCTAGAATCACTGCAGTGGTCTTTTATCCTTGCCTCTGCCTCTTACTCCTATCCCCTACCTTCACGGGTTTGTGACAAGCCGTGCTCTTTAAAATATTTCCCGGAGGATATCTGTGTGTCCTTAGTGGTGGTGGAACGCTGTATAATTATCTCCCAATTCATCAGGCTCCTTAACAGGCAAATGCCTTTTTTTTTTTCCCAATAAGTTTTTCTGACTGAGGCGCCAACAGGCCTCGTTGCTACGGAAACCAGAACGTTTCCTTCTCTATTTTAATGGGATGTTGAAAGCCCTGCATGTCTGTGCATCACACATATGGTGGCTGTTCGCTTTCTCAGCTCTTTTTCCCTTTCCTTCCTCTGCTGACCTGTCCGGCATTTTCCCAACTTCCCATGTTTCAAAACATTTCCTCCTCATCCACAGACCCTGCTCGACCTCTTCCTGCCTTCCTTTCCCTGTGCCTCCCCCTCTCCCTCCCCTTCCATCTGGTGTTCTCAGCTGTTTAGAAAGAAATACCAGTTGGCTTGCATGAAATCTAAGAGAGAGAGAGAGAGAAATAAAGGGTAATTGTAGGAACAAAGCTTTGCAAAAACCTTTGACCAGCCAGGTGTTTCCTGCTGGCAGCCTCACTTGGCTGCCTTGGGGGGTGGGGGGGCTTCTTTGGAGGAGAGGGGATGGAGAGCGCAGCTCAGGGCAGGAGTGATGGGAGAAGCATCTCCCAGCAGCACCATCTGCTGCTACTCCTGGGCGCAGACCAGCAGCCTCCACCCAAGTCACTGGGTTTAGTTCAAAGACTGTTGGAGGGGGGGAGTGCCCCGTTGAAATGTATTGTTTGTTCATTTATTCCACAAACATTTCCTGGACACTTGGAATACGCCAGGCGCTATTCTAGGCACAGGGAATACACTGATGGTCCCCGTCCTCAATCGGTAAGACTTGCTCACAGATCGTTGCTAAGACAACATGATGAGTGGTGAGTGGTGATGTCGTGATGAGGGACTTGGGCTCTGTATTCAGACAAGCTTGGTCTGAGCCTCAGGCCACCATTTTCCTAGCTGTACCTTTGGGTAAATAACTAAACCTCTTCCAGGCTCAAGTGTCTCCTCTGTAAACATAGCACCTTAATCAAGTCATTTCCGGTGATGAAATAAATAAAATAGTGAGTCTTGGTGAGCATATTGCCCCTCCCACAGCCAGTACTCGATCAAGCTTCATTACCATGGTTGTCTTTCTTATCATGATCACCGTCGTTGGGGTGGTCAAGGGATCGTGATAACGTGCAAGGCAGCACGGAAGAGGGGTTGGACTGGATATTTTCTAGGTGAGAAAAGTGGGAAGGACATTTCTAGTCAGAGGGACCAGGAGGTCAGAGACAGGTGGCGTAGATGGGAAAGTGCTTCTGTGTCGCCACAGGGTCAGATCTGTGTGTCTGGGGACAGGGACGCAACAGACGTGGCCTGGGCTGTGAGGACAGGATCGATGCCCTGGGGGGACTGACTCTTTCATCAGCCCCCTTAATGGAAGTAAGCAGGAGGTTCTTAGAGCAGCACAAGTAGCTAAACTCTTTCAAGGGTTTGTCCTTGTGTTGCACAAAATGCCAAAATTAAGGGGCTCCCAAGCCTTTCCTTGCTTTACGAGTAAGTCGTTCCAGGTGATCGTGGCCAGCATCATGGGTCAGTGGATCCCTTGCTCCAGCCCATTCCGGGCCACCTGTGCCTGGGCATCAGAACATCAGTGCAGCAGCCCCAGCTATGTGGCCTTGAACTAAGCACTGCTACAATGGGAGGAGTGCATGAGATGACCCTGAAGTCTCTTCTAGCTCTTGATAATGTGATTCCACAAAGAATTTAAAGGAGTGGTAGGTGGCACTGAAGGTGGTGTGGTTCACACGGGGCAAAGATGTTGTGTGTGCAAAGAGTAGTGTGATGGAGACACAGAGCACAGACTTGTGGTTGCCAAGGGGGAGGGGCACGGGGGAGGGATGGAGTGGGAGGTTGAGATTAGCAGACGCAAACTAGTATATATGGAATGGATAGCCAACAAGGTCCTGCTGTAGAGCACAGGGAACTATGTTGAATATCCTAGGATAAACCGTAATGGAAAAGAATATGAAAAAATATGGATAAAGAAATAAAGCAAGTATGATTTTGCAGAAAAAAGAATCGTGATGGTTGGAGAGGCAGCAGAAAGGATGGAGCAGAACACGTGGGGCAGAGGGAACAGGCGTGGTTTGGAGACTGAGCTGGTGCAAGAGAGGAAGGAAGAGAGAGGTCAGGGGTAACCCGGACACTAATTCTGTTGTGCTCGGAGGTCGGCAAAAACAGCAAGTCAAGAGTAAGCCTGGATGCTCTGCATTTGGCCTTATTAAAAAAGACACGGCAGAACTGCAAGATCTGCTTTGGGTCACGTGGTACATCCGCCCTCTGCTCTCCACACTGAGTAAGCAACCTTGAACTTTGCAATATAAAATTATGCCAAATTTTCTTTTACCTTGGCTTTAAAATAAGACGGTAGTATCTGAAAATAAGTGTCAGCCTGGATTTCCAGAATCAAAAGGAGATCAAAGCTGACCAAAGGTAATAAGGCAGGATAGGACACAGGGTCCCATATTCTACCCATCTACAACCTCTCGCCCTTAACAGGGCTCTGTAAGGGTTACAATGAATATTTATATATTTTTTTTTTATTGAAGCACAGCGGGTTTACAAAGTTGTGCTAGTTTCTGGCATACAACAAAGTGATTCAGTTATACATATATATACATTCTTTTTCATATTCTTTCACATCATGGTTTACTACAGGATATTGAACAGTTCCCTGTGCTATACAGTAGAACCTCGTTGTTTATCCACTTTATATATAGTAGTTTGTATCTGCTGATCCCAAATCCTAATTGATCCCCCTCCCCTTCCGCTTTGGTAACCAAAAATTTGTTTTTTATGTCTGTTAGTCTGTTTCTATTTTGTAAATAAGTTCATGTGTGTCCTATTTTAGATTCCACATATAAGTGATATCAATGGTATTTGTCTTTCTCTTTCTGACTTACTTCACTTAGTATGAGAATCTCTAGGTCCATCCAAGTTGCTGCAAATGCCGTTATTTCTGAATGTTTATATTTTGAGGTGTTCATTTTCTCTTCAGAACTCACAGGGAAGGGAGAATTTTTTCCCCATTGACTAATTTGTGTTCTGCATTCTTTCAAAACCATTACAATGGATTACTTCTGTGATTAGAAAAGAAAAGTATACACGTATTTTTATTTTTTTCTTTTTATTTATTTATTTAGTGGCTGCATTGGGTCTTCGTTGCTTCCTGTGGGCTTTCTGCAGTTGCGACGAGCGGGGGCTACTCTTCGTTGCGGTGCACTGGTTTCTCATTGTTGTTGCTTCTCTTGTTGCGGAGCACAGACTCTCGGGCGCACGGGCTTCAGTAGTTGTGGCTCACGGGCTCTAGAGCGCAGGCTCAGTAGTTGTGGCTCACTGGCTTCGTTGCTCCACGGCATGTGGGATCTTCCGGGACCAGGGATCGAACCCATGTTCCCTGCATTGGCAGTCGGATTCTTAACCACTGCACCACCAGGCAAGTCCCTACACCTATTTTTAAAGGGGTTGGATGAAGCTTCAAAAGATCTATGGTAAAATCGTTCCTAAAGTGAGGAAAGGAGGCCCTACCCTGTGCAGGGCACTCGGTAAAGCTTTCCATTTAAATAATCTCATTTGGGCCTCACAACACCCCTCTGAGATAAACATTCTTATACCCTTTGACACACTAGGAAAATGAAGTTAAGGTCAGTTGAAAAACTTGCCAAAGGTTATCTATCTCATCAGTGAGGGAACCGTGGTCACATCCATGTTTGCCTGACTTCAAAGCCTCCAGCAGATCCACCCTTGATCCTAAAGAAAAGACTGAGAGGACCTGTCTTGATCAATAACAGGGTTGACCCTTGACGCAAATTCACGGATGTTAACACTTTCATCTCCTGGGACCCCTCCCTAGAAACTGGTTGGTCACCAAGTCACTTTACCCTGTCTTCTCATCTTCTAAAATTCCCCAGGCCCCAAAATCATTTTTCCCTCTTTCCCTGCCTCATCTGAACTCCAGTTCTGTCCCTTTTTAGCTCTGAACCCCAGTTGCTAAAAAGTCAGTAAATTGATTTAATTGATACAAGAGTGTGAGAATCTGTTGGCTGTATTTTTACTTTCCTAGTAGCATTTACTTCATAAAATCTGATAGAACCAAATGACTGTCTGATGCAAGAAGTCAAAGACAGTGAAAGAAAACAAAATGATGAATTTCAGGCAGAGGAAAGGGACATATCTGGGGCCCAGTGAGCTTTTTTTAACAACTTAATTGAGATATAATTGACATACAATAACCTGCCTGTATTTAAGGTGTACAATCTGATAGGTTTGGGCATATGTAGACATCCATGAACCATCGCCACACTCAAGATAATACATCTATTTATCATGCCCAAAAGTTTTCTCCTGCAAAGCAAGTGAATTTTTAATTTCCTAAAGTTGGACCAGTTTCTAAGCAAGGTGACTGTGGATAAAAGTGGCTCTGGTGACCATTGCAAAGCTCAGTGACATTTTTGTGAACTAAATGTAGCTTTCCAAACAAGTGATTTTTAAACCTGTTCACAACTCTGGAAATAATTCTGGAACAAAAGAAGAAAGAAAAGGCTGTGGACCTACTTACAAATAAAAATCATACAGGGATGATAAACTCCAGAAAATACATAAGGTGCCTGATAGCATATTCTACACAAGTTCTTGTTAGGAAAATACATTTGTACTTAACACGGGTAAACTATACATTGGAAAATTCCAGCAAACGTTGAGTTCACTGTCCAGGCCCCGTGAACCACCCCAGCAGATGTCACATTAAACTCAAGATTGAGGAAGGACCTATCACTGGACCGCCCATTCCTCAAGGGCGGTAGGTACGCTCATTTAATTTGGTGTCTCTGATACCTGGATTTCCTAGCACAGGCCCAGAAGTGTTTGTTGGGAAGAAATGCTGAATCGTTCGTTGGGATACCCGATCAAAATGCAGTGCTCTCTGGCTTCACCTACAAAAGGGAATTCTCGACGCGGCTACTCGTGGCAATCCTCCTACTCTCGGGGTGAGCTGGAAAGAAGCAGCCTGGGACAGAGACTTTCCCTAGGATCTCAGTGATCTGTGGGTTCCACGCACTGGGCACCTACTTCCATCAGACACTGTGCAATGTTATGCTTTTGTGGGGGAGACCACCAAGCACACAGGCAGGGTGATGGGGGCTACGCAAGGAGAGGAACGCACGACAGCACATAGGTGGAGCATCTAACCCAGCGTGGGGAGTCCAGGAGGACCTCCAGGAGGGTCTGGCCTCCACGTCTCATCCCAGCTTCCTGATGGAATGCTCTGTTCAGCTTGGTTGTTGCAGAGTTTTTAGAACACCACGCTCTACCATTTAGCTTCCTCATCTAGAATAACCGCCCACTCCAAGAATTAACAAACTGATCTTAAGAGAACCAATCTTATTCTGGAGTCATGTAGCACGTTAAATATATGCTGGGTGAATGGGGACATGGGACAGGGGTGTGAGAGCCACCGCAGGGCCCAAAGCTGCGTGGATGGAGAGAGAGTTCCTCAGTAAAATATTTCTGTGTCAAGTTCTTGTTTTTATCGGAGCGTTAACATCTGTCTTAAACTGTGTTCCAAGAAAGCTTTGCGGAGAATAAAAAAGACAACAGAATGATAACAAGGGAGAGAGAATAAAGAATAAACTGGTGGGTAGGAGACAGAGAAGGAAGGAAGCGTGAGGGAGGTGAAAGCAGGTTGGAGGATAAGGGTGGAGAGGAAGAGGCCAGGAAATGCTGAAAATTAGACAATTAAAGAGACAATAAAGGTAAAAGGAAGGGCTTCCCTGGTGACGCAGTGGTTGGGAGTCCGCCTGCCGATGCAGGGGACGCGGGTTCTTGCCCCGGTCCGGGAGGATCCCACATGCCGCGGAGCGGCTGAGCCCGTGAGCCATGGCTGCTGAGCCTGTGCGTCCGGAGCCTGTGCTCCACAACGGGAGAGGTCACAACAGTGAGAGGCCTGCGTACCGCAAAAAAAAAAAAAAAAAAAAAAGGTAAAAGGAAGAACCTATGTTGATGAGCACATGTTAGGGGAAAAGCAAGACAAAGAACAAAGGAACAGAGGCTGGAGGAAGCAGCATTCAAGCAGCCTGGTCCTCTGCGTTGACGAGGGAGCCATCTACTGCCTGTAAATGAAAGTGTGGAGCTCAGCATGAGGGGTCTCACGGAGATGAGATAACAGTGCAGCCCACAGCCCCCATCGGAATATGCCTCAGGGCAAACTGGAGACAACCACTGTGTCACGAGAGCCTCCTTGAGCCCTGCTCCTAAGGGCATCCGTCCTTCACCAACTCCCAGCACGTGCTCTGGTATTTAAGACCAGATGGCCAAGACCTCTAACCGTCTTCGGGGGCTGGCCTCGGGGGCTGGCCTCTTGACACTGCTGTGAAAATCCGCCTCAGCAGCCTTTGTCCCATACATTCAGGCCAGTCTTTAGAACAAGGGCCTCTTGAAGATTTTTCAAGTGTCCCCAAGATAGGAGGACTGCCTGACATCATCATAAAATATCCTCCAACTAGGCAAATTGTGAAACAGCAAACGTTCCCCTGAAGAATCTGTTTAACTTTTTTTTTTCATTTACTATTTCCTTAGCCTGTTTCCGGTTAGAAGGCACAAAAGGCATTCCCTGAATTATGGTGCCGTTTATCTGAGAATGCTGGTGCTAATGTAGCCATCGTGCTCACCACAGTACAGATAAGAAAATAATAGCAAAAGGTGAACGTATGGCTGTGTTTGAAGAGGAAGTTAATAGGACCACTGCAATTAAACTGAGGACCCTAATAGAATTAACCAAATGTATCAGCTATTAGAGGTCACTGTTGCTCAAATCTAAGAGTCTCATGAGAGAACTCAGGGTCTACAATTCCCCTCACTCCACTGCCAGGGAAGATGGTCAACATCAAAGATAATATGACATGCTAAGCATACATAAAGCTGGTCATTCTATCAGGATATGAATGGTCAGAGCAAAGGTAGCCAGAACGAAGGTGACACCATTTCTCTTATTCACCCCATTTCAGCCATTTGATTCCATCTCTTGCTAAGGGTGGTTAAGATAATGCCCAGGGATGCCCTTTGGAAAGGATTGTCTACCCTTTGAAAAGTCAAATGAAATCCAGGGGACCTCAGAGGAAAGGGGACAACCCCAACAGAAGAAGGATCAGAGTAGCCTAGACAGGCAGAGACAGGACAAGTTAGAGTCAGACTGACTTCCACCATAAGTCCATAACAAGTCACTCTTCTTTCTGGTGCCTCAGTAGTCCCTTGGGAGGTCTTTTCTTCTGGAAGGCTGACGATAACTCCTGGGGTAAGAGTAACTCAAGGTGCACCTGTTGAATTGATCCTGTTTGCTCAGCAAGACTGTGTAAGAGGCCAGGACCTAGCAGGTCAGGATACACAGCTCCAAGGTCCCTTCAACTCTAAGAATCTGTGATTGGGAAGGAGGGACACTGAACCTCTTCCCTGGATCCCAGGGAACCAGTAAGTATCAAGTCAGAGGAGCAAAGAGCATGAACTCAGAAAAAAACAAGACGCAAGCTGAAGCCTTAATGCTATTGTGACTCAACGACAAAAGTTTATTTTTTGATTAATAGTATAAGGAGTGCCTTCTAGATACTTTTAAAAATTGTTTACTGAGTGTCTGCTAAGTACTTTATACATACTGTATCATCTGGTGTTTACTAAAGCTCTCCAAGATAACTATCAATATTACTATACTCAATTGACAGGTGAGGAAACAGAGGCACGGGGAATTTAAACAGCCTGCAAGGTCTTAACAGCTAGTAGGCAGCTGAGCTGGGTGTGGTGTGACTTCACAGCCCATGACCGCCATGCTGTCTCTCTTGGAGAACATCCACAGACCATGACTGAGCCTGTCACTCAGGTCCCAGAGCATCTCCCCCTGCCCCCCAGCCCCCAGCCCTGGACAGCTGCACACACTTCTGACTCTCACTAAGGGAATTTTTCCCAGTCTGGTGCATCCTGGCTGGCCAAATGAGACATGATTGGGGATAATTGTGACATGACATGGTCTGGAATGAAGAGCAGATGGGGCTTGAGTGCACAAAGCCCTTTGGGGTTTGATTTCAAGGGAAGGAGGCCATCTTAAAGACTTCCAGCACGCTTTGGCAGGAGCAGTTAGAAAGGAAGAGTGACAGCCATGGCTGATGTGGTTGGCAACAGCTGATGCTGAAAGCCACTTCCTGCCTACACTTGTAAGTCATCTTTCCCAGCATGACTAGCCTGGGAGCCTGGAACCAAGAAGGGTTATGTAGAAGAGGCAGAAAGACAAGGCTGGGGGCATGGACGGGAGGGCATCTCTTTGGGAAAGTTCTAACCATGACCAAGACAAACCCACGACATGTCAGACCTTGCAGCAGTGGTTGGACTGGAAACAAAGGAGAGGGACAGCAATGTAGTGAAAAGAGCACTGAACTGGGAGGTGTTCAGAAGACCTGACCCCCAGGCCCAGTTCTACCCCTAACTAAGTAAATTTTCCCCTGGAGAAATCACTGATTCTCTCTGAGCCTTGAGCAAGGGGGATAAGTTCCCTTGTAACTCTAAAACATTCCTACCTGAGCCTATTAAATAGTCTGTGTAAAGGTATCCTCTCTGTGGGAATCAAAACAAAGTACCTCTTATAAGAAACAGAGCAGGGCTTCCCTGATGGCGCAGTGGTTGAGAGTCCGCCTGCCGATGCAGGGGACACGGGTTCGTGCCCCGGTCTGGGAAGATCCCACATGCCGCGGAGCGGCTGGGCCCGTGAGCCATGGCCGCTGAGCCTGCGCGTCCGGAGCCTGTGCTCCGCAGCCGGAGAGGCCACAACAGTGAGAGGCCCGAGTACCACAAAAAAAAAAAAAAAAAAAAAAAAAAGAAACAGAGCAATACAGGGGTTTAGATGGGCATAGATTGGTGTCTCGCTTGCCAGCGGCATAAAGGAATGGATCTCTTCCTTTCTTTCTCCTGCATACATGTCAGGACACCATCGGTTGCAAGTAAGAAAATACCCTGATTTGACTGGCTTAAACAACGTGCAATGTGTTTCATAAGAAGTCCAGAAGTAGGCTAGCTCCAAAGTTGGTCAGTTCATCCTCAAGAACCCAGATTTTTTCCATCTCTCCCCTTCGCCATCTTCCAGGTACAGCTTCGTCCTCAGCAGTAGGTTCCCCAGATCGTTACAAAGATGGCTGCCACATTCCAGATGTCCTTGCCAGACATTATAACATCTAGTAGAAAAGCAGTCTCTTCCCAAACACCAAATTTTTAAGAGCAAAGAAACCTTTTCCAGAAGCCCTTTCATATCTCATTGTCCAGAACTAGTCATATATCTAATTCCCAACAATCGCAGGCAAGAGGAGTGGTTACCACCGTGACTGACTCCACCCATTCAGGATTACCTGAGAGGCTGAGGAAAGGCAGAAACCTGAATGAAATCAGGGCTCCAACAGCAGAAAAAAGCTGGGGGTCACTGTGGAGTTGATAACTATGGCAACAACAGCTATTTGCTTCCCAGTACCCATGTTCCCTTTCTTCCTTAACAACATTAAACCCTAGGGTTTGACTGGGCAGTTAGGCAACCAGAATCAAGATTGCATTGGTTAGCTTTACACTTTCACCCCTATGTGTAGCCCTGTCATTAAAGTGTGGCCAATGAGATGTAAGCAGGAGCGCTGTGTTGACGTTTTGAAGTGTTGCTGAAGTGGAGCTAAGTCAACTTAGAGACCCGCCCGCTGAATTCTTTTGCTTTCCTCCTTCTTCCCGCCTGCAACCCAGATGTGATGGTTGGATCTCCATCTGCCGTCTTGCACCATGAGTCAAACTTAAGGATGGAAACAACAGCCTAGGAGACGGTAAAGCAGAAAGACAGAGGCACTGAGGTTTCTGGTGAGTCCAGAGCCAATACACCTGCCCTAGGCAACCCATCTCCTTACTTATGAGAGGGAATAAACTTATGTGTATTTAAGCCATTAGTTGTCTGATCTGTTGCTTACCGCGAGCACAATTCTTAACTGGTACAGTAACCAGCAAGGAATGGTACTTCCCATTTACATAGTTACCTATATTAACCCTATGTAAATTATATAGGTTAATTGAGTTTATTCTCTCAGTTTGAGAATGCATGCAAGATAGGATAAGGCAGTGAGAAGTTTTGGAATCAAACTGATCTGAGTGCAAATCCTGGCTTTGTCACTTACAATCCGCGCTGTAAGTGAAGTCCCTCACCAAGCCTCATTCTTTGAGCTTAGTTTCACCATCTGTAAAATGGAGCTGACTATTCCTACTTCAAAGGGTGGTCTCGAGAGTTAAGTAAGAAAACGTTTGCAAACCAACTTTTGTTATAATTGCATATGACAGATGCACAACAAGTGGTCCTAAATGTCTAGAAAACAGTCATAGATTCTTAAGGACCTGGAGATCACATAGCCCAATCCTCTCATTTTTAAAGAAGAAACTGAGCACCACAGACGTGAAGTTAGGTTCCCAAAGGGTCTCTGAGTTCCCCTGTTGGAAGGCACAGCTGTCATGATTAATCACACAAAGGATGCGTTCATCATTCCATGCCCCGTGTAGCATCTACATTGCTGATGGCCCTGGCATTCCAGAACATCTCTTCAGGATACTCTGCCCAGCCTCTGATGATGCTCAGAGGCTCAGCCCTGAACAGCAGCCACCAAGATGGCATTCTTTTCCTGCACTGATATCATCAGTCATGTCACGTGGTACTACTTTAATTGCTGTCCTATTTTTGGAAAAATAGATGGCTAAACATAAGCGATTTTTTTTCCTTAGCATTTTTTGGGGGGGTTACTGAAGCAAAGTACTCAGTAAATAAGGACTGATTTGCATGACATTTTGCATGAATAGCGATGTTGAATGAACAAGGTAACAGACTTTGAACTTTCGTAAGCATTCTATTCAATTAAAAAAAATATTTTTTTTGGTTAATTCCCAGTAGATTTCCACTGACATTAAAATCGACCACAATTTGGGAGGCCTCTGGTGGCTACAAAGGGAAGATACAAAAGCAATTCTAAGCCAGCGTGAGTTTGTTTAGCTAGGTGAGGTGAGCCTTTAGGTATGTGCCTTGGTCTGTAAAGATTTTCCAGCCATGGGGACCCTGGTTATACTCAAAACCCCAGGTACCATCAGAGTTTGGGGCCCTAGCAGGGTCTTGCTGGGAGCCAAAGAGGACTGGTACTGTGCTTCCTCAGGGTCAGAACGAGGCAAAGCAACGGCCACAGAACTTCAAGGGCAAGAAAACAAAGTCTAAATTAACTGCAAAGCTTATATTCTAGGGCTAGGGATGTATTCCATTTGGATATAACATAGATCCCAAGTTCCGCTCTAAAATAACTAAATAAAAGACTTTGGGCGTCTTTTCCACCAGCACAATCAGAATACTCCATCACCCGTAAGCTCGCCCAGTGTGTTTATTCACATAACTCACCCCAGGGCCTTATTGTAGAGAATAGCCATGATGAATAACTAGGAAAGAACAAATCAAATATAATAATAATTCTACTCTGGATTTTATAATGCTTTTCCTCCACAGAGGTCTAAGTGTTTTCACACAGATTAGAAGGTAGAGGTGGGTATTATGATCCCCATTTGTGGATAAAGAAAGAGTCAGAGATGTAAGTTGTTTGTCCAGAGATTTAGAATAAAAGCCTCGTTGACGTGAATAATCGCCTTTGACATTATCTACAGAACCCCCTCATTTCTCAGATAAAGAAACTGAAGTTAGGACGGTGGCGTGACTTCTCCAAGGCTGCGTCATTGGTGGCCAAATGACACACCTAACCCTTTATGGAGACAAAAACAAAAATCAAGGCTCTTGACAACCTGGTAAATAAGCCATTCCACCTTCAAGTCCAGCTTTTCCAGGAACGTGGCACCGAAACTGAGACTTCCCACCCAGCAGCTCAGAAGCTGAGTCTCCCTGGGGTCACAAGGGTCACGGTCAGAGTTAACATTCTGTTTCCAGAATCCCAGAGGGGGAAAGGGGTGTTCCTTCCCCACAAGACTAAGCAACATAGCTGAAGAGATCTCAGGGGAGTGAAATTTCCCAAAATTCATATAAGGATCCCCTCTCCATGTCAAAACAGCATTCAAATTTCCCGCCCAGTTCCATCTTTCCATCACCAACGGAGTCACCCATATCCCATAAGAAGATGGGTTGTTGCCGAGAGTGCGGGACAAGGCTTGCTGGGTGTTTGTCCTCAGGGATTCTCTTCTCCAAGGCTTTGCTCGCTGTGATACGTAGCCCCAGGCACCCAGCCCACAGAAGGCCCCATCAGGATCTGGATTGCCTTGAAGATCGGGCTGTAGGTTTGTGCACAGTGGAACATGAAGCTGCAATGGCCAGGGCATTGCTCATGGGTTCTTGGGCTGCAAGAAACCAGAATGACAGGGGTGAGAAGTCATAGGCCATGGAGGAACGGGCCGCGCACTGCAAGAGGAAAAGAAGCGGTCGCAGCCTCTTCTCCTGTACGGCTCTGTCAGAACAGCACACCAGGGTCTGAGCAGGGGCTGAAGCACGCAGAGCCCAGCCTGCTCTTGCCTCTCCTCCTGCCAGAGGCTGGTCCTCTTTCTCCACATGCCCTGGCTGCAGACGATTCTTCCCGCCCTGGAGCACCTGCCCAGGGCCTGGGGTAAGCTCTGTGTTCCCCCACCATCAAGAAAGGTAAAAAACACTAGACCTCCAGCCCCATCACCCCCACTTACAGCCTCTTTATTTACCCAAAGTTCATTTCCTCTCCCTCTAAAAGAAATAAGGGGCGCTCTTGAGCTTACACATCAGGGCCTCTTCTCTCAAATACAAATGTTCTTCCCGAGGCCCTGTATCCTCACATCAGGAACAGACCCTACTTAGCAGAAATGGAGATGCTAAAGAATTTCCATCTAAATCACAAGATGTTCTAAGATGCCCAGGCATGGATGACATCACCACTAATTCAGATATTATATAAATATTTACCACCTGAAGCCACTCTCCAGGGGAGCAGAAGAGGAGAGGGATGACGAGGGTCATGGAGTTGTTTGCTGAGTTCCTTTGCCCCATTAGCTGGTCCTCAGTTCAGCTCACCCCAGTTTTGTTCCCATGGTCCCCATGTGAGCCTCCCCGACAAGGTGTTTTGTCAAGCTTCTCAGGACATGTCGACTTTGTGGGGTGCCCTTGAACTCTGAACTTCAATGACGTCTGCAGCTATCATGTCCCAGATTTCTACCTCCCATCCCATCTCCTGGTCTCCACCAAGCCAGCAGCCTTGATGGGACGCACAAGCGCATTCCGGCCACAACAGCATTGGCACAAACGCATCCTAACACTCATTCTGGTTCCTTAGGAGTTTAACGTCTGGGTGGACTGTCCTCCAGACCCCTGTTTTTCCTTTCTCTCCCTCCTGCTGTCCACATTTGGACCATTTCACTGCTTATTAGCACTTCAGGTGGAGGACATGAAGGAGTGGATGCAAAAATCTGATTAGTCAATTGTGTTATTTTCTGGAAGCTGTGATGAAGGATGGTTTGCAAAAGAAGGCAAAGCTATTAGCTACTGAAATCTGTAGATTTCAATTAACCTTATGTCCTCACAGATAATTGCGAACTGACAATAAAGTTATTTTCTCTGCAACATTCTTCAGAAAAAAAAAAAAAATTTCACTTCTGATGCCGACTTCATGCTGGGTTGAGATACTGACTTCATGCTGGGTTGACAGAGGTCCATAAACGATCCAAGGCCCAAACGAGCCTTCTGGTCGGTACCAAGAACTCAGAGCTTGATGAGAGAGCCCATGTGGAAGACAACCCAAGGTCTCTGGGGTGCTAGGGATGTGAAGCCCACCTCACCCTCCCTTCACTGCGTTCTTTGTGCCCACACATGCCACCATCAATCCTTGTCATTCCAGGCTGCCAGCTCCAGGCCACCCTTTCTGCATGGGCCTCAGGCTACCGACCCCTCCACCCAGTCAGTCAGGCCTCTCACTGCCCCTGATCACACCTTACCTGCACCTGCCTTCACTTTTTTCTTCCTTCCAGGCTCCTGCCTGAAAAGCTCCATTCCTTTCCCAAACCCAAGTCTTCAGAGCCTGGTTCAAGTTCAACAGCACCATGTTGACCTCAAGACAATGCCAGTCAGAACTGCCTTGAGCCCTCCCGTAAAACCTCATCTTCTCCTCGGGGCCACATACTGTGGGCAAGTCCTGTTGTTGGAACAGGTTCAAACAGGCACCCAGGACAAGGACAGCTGTCGCCGTGTGCCCTGGGGTCAGGCCCACGTGGTGCAAACCCAGGCTGCAACTCCCTAGCTCTGCCCACGAGTTCAGTCCGCCTCAGTTTCCTCTTCTGTAAAATAAGACCAGAAGTAGAATCTACCTTCTAGATTTATTTTGAAACCTAAATGAGACAAGATTATAAAGCCCTTGGCAAGAGTCAGGCAGAAAATAAGTCCTGGATACGTGGCAATTACAGCCGTTGGTATCAATGTCCCCATCACCCCAGTGTTAGCTTCTGCCAGGAGAGCCCCAAGGTTGTGTGACGTGTACCTCACTGCCTCCTGGGATTTTAATGAAACATTTCTTCCAGGGGGCATTTACAGATTCCTCTCTCTACGCCCCACAAGATGCAGACTTGGTGTTTTTTTCTTTTGTTTTGTTTCATTAGAAATATTGTTTTTATTAAGTTATGAGCACATTTTAAAATATTTATTTTATTTTATTTTTGGCTGCATCAGGTCTTAGTTGCTGCAGGATCTTAGTTGTTCCAGGATCTTCCTTGCAGCATGCAGGATCCTTTGCTGCGGCATGCAGCGCACAGGCTTCTCCCCGGTTGTGGTGCCAGAGCTCAGCAGTTGCGGTATGACGGTTCTCTAGTTGTGGCCCTTGTGCTCCGAAGTTGCGGCACACGGGCTTAGTTGCCCTATGGCGTGTGGGGTCTTAGTTCCCCAACCAGGGGTCGAACCCGCATCCCCTGAATTGGAAGGCGGATTCTTAACCACTGGACCACAAGGGAAGTCCCAAAATGCAGACTTGTGTTCATGACTCAGGAGCCACTTCCAGGCCGTTCGTACAGTTAGCATATAGTGATCCAGGACCAAAGTGGTCCTGCTTCTCAAAGCTCCTTCTTCCCTTGGGAAGAGTTTGTCCCAGGAGGAGCCTCAATTCTCATGCACGTAGGCTACTAGGAGACCCTGCCATTGGGTTTCCAGGCATCCCCAGATCTATCTGAATGTCCTTAGATTTTGTTCACACCTCAAAACAATTAGAATTCAATTACATTGCCTTTGAAATTCACAATTCATACTTCTGGAACCATTAGAACAAGGCCTCGGCCACTGCTCACTCCTCCCCCCCTCCCCCTCCCCGCTGCTCTCTCCCAGGGACCCCTCCCTGCCTCCCCAGCCGGACCACCCCTCCCTTCCATGTTCTGAAGGCAGCGCCATCTCCTGGACGCAGACTCAGCTTCACCTTCCCTTTCCGGTAGCACAGGTGGGGTGTCAAGAGCTGGCCTGGGACCAATGGTTCTTCCCCTCCTGCTAGCACTGCAGTAACTGGACAATTCTGCTGCAGTAACTGGACAATTCTGCTGCAGTTTTGCAAGAATTAATATTTTCCATTTAAAAAGCCATAAGAGAGACTTCCCTGGTGGCTCAGTGGTTAAAGAACCCATCTGCCAATGCAGGGGACATGGGTTCAAGCCCCGGTCCGGGAAGATCCCACATGCCACGGAGCAACTAAGTCCGTGCGCCACAACTACTGAGCCTGCGCTCTAGAGCCCGCGAGCCACAACTACTGAGGCCGTGTACCACAACTACGGAAGCCCACGCGCCCTAGAACCCATGCTCTGCAACAAGAGAAGCCACCACAATGAGAAGCCCGCACACCACAACGAAGAGTAGCCCCAGCTCGTCGCAACTAGAGAAAGCCCATGGGCAGCAACAAAGACACAACGCAGCCGAAAAATATATTAATGAATTAATTAATTTAAAAAAATCCTCTGGGGTTGAGACACATAGTTTAAAAAAAATAAAAAGCAGCAAGAAACACATTGCAAGAGAAGAATGAAAGGCCACGTGTAAACAAGTCCTATAAATCGGGGAAAATAGATTCCATTTTAGACAGTCTTTTACCTTGAAAATGTGAAGTGTTAACAGTGATGACCGCCCATTTACATTTCTTTTTTCATATGTTTTTCTTTTAAGCAATGTCTCATGGGAAAGTATCAGCTTCATAATTTGACACCATGGTATACATTTTGCCTTGGTATAGGTGTAATTACCAGTCTAGAGACCCTTCCTAAGTAAAAGACAAAAGGACATAAACCCTCCTAGTCACGTCTAGAAGTAGGCTTGGGTTCCTCTCCTAACAAGGCCTTGTTAGTGTGGGAAAAACAAGAAAAACAAAAAACCATCTTCTGGACAGTGGCTCCCTCTTCTCACTGGGTCTCAAGAAAAAATCCATGATGGCCTCCTAGCTACCCTGTTAACCTAAAATTTCTATTTAAGAGTAAGACACCCAAGGGGTAGGCAAGTTCTTTTTTTCAAAAGAGGATTTCTAGTTGCAGTTTTCCTCTTAGTATTGTTGAATTTATTATTTGTAGTATGTCATGCTTTGTGAGTAAGTAATTATATTATTGGTGATTTTAAATGATCAAAATTAATGATAGTAGTAGCTGTTACTGAGCACTTGCTAAAGTATTTTATTCTAAAATCCATATATGTCTTAGCTTATTTAATTCTTAACAACAATTCAATATGGTGGTGTTATCACATTAAAAACAGGGAAACTGAGAGACAATTCATTGCCCAAATTCACGCACAGCCAGGATTTGAACCCAGCAGCCTAGCTTCAGAGTTTAACCATTATAACATTCTGCCTTATAACAGATCAGCAAGGTATGTGCAAGGTGACATATTAGTGAGCTTCCCAGGAAAAAAGAAGGAACCATTCTAACGTCATAGTGCTTTCTTGCCCTCTACTTTTCTAATCCATTCACCCATTTATCCATCCGTAATCCTTATCCTAATCTAAATACATTAGTTAAGTACATGAAAATATAGATAGAAGAAGAGAGAGAGAGGGAGAATGCGAGACAAGGGACAGAAGACAGACAGACAGCAGGCGAGGATATTTTGACCCAGCGTTCTTAATCCGGAATATATGAGATTCATGAACTCCCTGAGATAATATGCAAAGTGCAAAATGTACATGCATTTTTCTGGGGAAAGAGTCCTTAGCTTTATGAAGATCCTCAAAAGTGCCTGTGTCCCAGAAAAGATCAGAAATTACCAGTTGCAATGAAAAACAAAATGGTGCACACACAAGCCCTCTTCTCTGTTCTTTCATATGGGACCACCCCCTATACAAGCTACATTCTCCCTTTCAGTCAAAAATTGAAAGAAGACAAAAGGGAAGCCTAGAGCATCAAGAGACATGAAGACTCTCTTAAGAATTCATTAACATGTAAAGAAGATGTAGCACATATATAAAAGAAGATGTGGCACATATATACAATGGAATATTACTCAGCCATAAAAAGAAACGAAATTGAGCTATTTGTAATGAGGTGGATAGACCTAGAGTCTGTCATACAGAGTGAAGTAAGTTAGAAGGAGAAAGACAAATGCCGTATGCTAACACATATATATGGAATTTAAGAAAAAAAAATGTCATGAAGAACCTAGGGGTAAGACAGGAATAAAGACACAGACCTACTAGAGAATGGACTTGAGGGTATGGGGAGGGGGAAGGGTAAGCTGTGACAAAGCAAGAGAGAGGCATGGACATATATACACTACCAAACGTAAGGTAGATAGCTAGTGGGAAGCAGCCACATAGCACAGGAAGATCAGCTCGGTGCTTTGTGACCACCTAGAGGGGTTGGATAGGGAGGGTGGGAGGGAGGGAGACGCAAGAGGGAAGAGATATGGGAACATATGTATGTGTATAACTGATTCACTTTGTTATAAAGGAGAAACTAACACACCATTGTAAAGCAATTTTACTCCAATAAAGATGTAAAAAAAAAGAATTCATCAACATGTTCTTAGTTAGTTTCAGTAGTTAATGCACATGTACTAGAAATTAATTCAAACATAAATAAGAGAGAAAGAGGATCAACATTTACTGAGAAACTACTCTATGCTAGGCAATCGATCTTTCTAACACTATGTTGTAGGTATCATTATTGTTGTTCTCATAGGATTAATTTAAGAAGGCTTTGAGAATATACAAATCATGCCCAAGTCCAGGCAATTAGCAAGGCACTGCCATGTGGGTCAAAGGCAAATCTACCCGAAGCTATAAACCCGTTTCTTCCCTCTGCTTCATTCTGCCCTGAGAAGGGCAGGAAGAGCTAATCATTGAATTGCATCTCTAACGACCTCTCCAAATCTTTCCAGGGTTTGAAAAATTGAATATGGGTGTGTGTGCACATGTGTTCCTGGGACAAGGTGACCAAGCTCTGTTGCATCTCTGATGCAACAAATACTCAGAAAAAAAAAAAAAAGGTCATAATTTGGAGATTTCTAGCTTCTGAGTCCTTCCATTAATTTATCACATTATTCCACAAACTACACTAAGCAACTCCCTGTGCTAGGCACTGGGTAGGGCCCAGCATGTCATCTTGTAGTATCACTTCCAATAGACACCACAGTGCCTGCCCTCAGAAGCCTCAATGTCTAGCAGAGTTCACAGCCATGTGATCAAATCATTTCAATACTGGGGAACACGGATTTGAACATAAGAATATGCTGGGTTCAGTGGTAAAGTAGAGAGGGAGTAAGATGTTTAGGGTAGACCTTAAGGAATTAGGAGAAGAACCCAGGCAAACGATGTGTGATGGTTCTGTGCCAACTTGGCGGGGCCTTGGTGCCCAGATGTGTGGTCAAACATTCTGGATGTTTCCGTGAGGATGTCTTGGATGAGATTAACATTTAAATCAGTGGACTTTGAGTAAACCAGATTGCCCTCCAAAATGTCCGTAGGTCTCATCCAACAAATTGAAGACCTGAAGAGAACAGAAGATTGACCTTCCCCGAACAAGAGGAAATTCCTGCCTTCGAACAGGCAGATGGCCTTCGAACTTGAACTGCAGCATCAGCTCTTCCCCCCTGCAGATTTAGGGCATGCCCATCTCCTTCCATAACGAGAGGAGCCGAGTTCTTAAAATAAATAAATAAACAAACTATTATATATAGGATGGATAAACAACAAGGTCCTACGGTATAGCACAGGCAACTATATTCAATATCCTGTGATAAACCATAATGGAAAAGAATATATATATATATGTATAACTGAGTCACTTTGCTGCACAGCAGTAGTTAACACAACATTGTAAATCAACTATACTTTGATAAAATTTTTTTAAAAAGAAACACTGTTTTAAAAATAAATATATGTGTGTGTGAGAGAGAGAGAGAGAGATGTATATCTTTCAGTGTATACATATATTTTCTTTCTACTGGTCCTGTCTCTCTGGAGAACGCCGATTAGCACACAGTGTGAGCAGGGACATTCTGGCAGAAGGAAAAGCATGTGCAAAGGCACAGACGCAAGAAGCTGCATGGCAGCTCCGGGCACCCACAAGTAATTCAGTCAGTTTATTTAATCCTGTTCTATCTTACTGACTGGCGTGATCACTCTATGCTTTGCTCCCACAAACTAGATTTTAGGAATCTGGTCTTAGTCTGTGTGGCCATCCCAGTGCTTTTGAACGTGCAAACGTTGCTCAGATTTCCCTAAAACAATAAGTCTCAAGGAGCAGCTGGAAGACTGGTCAATTGGAACAAAAGCACAGATGTTATCCGCCCCCTTGGCAGAGTTATGCGCAACTACCACTGCCACGAGTAAGGTGTGCTCCGGGAAACATAGACTTTTTCTGCCACAGTTTTAACATCTGTACCCTTTGGGGGAAATCTGTATCGGTCGAGATGCTCCAGAAAATAGAACCAATAGGATGGTGTGCAGTTCGAGTCCAGAGGCCGTCTGCTGGCAGACTTCCTTCTTGCCCACCGTCAAGCAACTCATGGAGACAGTGAGATGAGTCACGATCACATCTTGTCAACTTCCCTGAGCCAGAGCATCTCTTTATTCTTTTAAAATAAATTTATTTATTTATTTATCTATCTATTTATTTATTTAGGCTGCGTTGGGTCTTTGTTGCTGCGCACGGGCTTTCTCTAGTTGCGGCGAGCAGGGGATACTCTCAGTTGCGGTGCGCGGGCTTCTCATTGCGGTGGCTTCTCTTGTTGTGCAGCACAGGCTCTAGGTGCATGGGCTTCAAGAGTTGTGGCTCGCGGGCTCTAGAGCGCAGGCTCAGTAGTTGTGGAGCACAGGCTCAGTTGCTCCGCGACATGTGGGATCTTCCCGGACCAGGCCTCGAACCCATGTCCCCTGCATGGGCAGGCAGATTCTCAACCACTGCGCCACCAGGGAAGTCCCAGAGCCTCTCTTTAAAGGTATCTGAATGTGTACTTGTGCCATGAATGAGATTCAAGAAGCTCATGAAACCCTTGAAAATGTTTATAAAATTATGAATGTAGCTACAAATATCTGGGGAAAGGGCCTACAGCTTTCGTCACATCTTCAGAACTCAACCCCATCCAAAGAAAATAAATAAATAAGATTAAGAAGCTTTAACCAGCAAAAGATCATTGGGATATAAAAGGACAGACCAGAACTACAGCTCTATGACCCAGGTAACTTGACATACATGGTTCAATGACTTTCCATAAATTATAACTGTGAAAATTGATTCCTAGATTCCTATAGCTTCATTCTTCTTGTCAAATTGTGTCTCTTCTCAAATATTTGGCCAAGTGAACACGGTTCTTTTCTCCCTGCCATGGCAACATCAGGATCAAGGACTGAGCATTGAAGACTTGGGCTCAACCTGGTCTTGTCTCTGAGATTCACCTGCTCTGTGGTTTTGACAACTCCTTCCGCCGCCCTGAGCTTTGTTATGTTGCAAGTGTTGGGTTGGATGATCTCTCTGAGGTCCCGCCTGGCTCTCATGGTGTTGTCACCAGCGACTCTGAGTTACTGTCGTCTGTTTGTTGCTGACACTGCTTCAGGCTGCTCTTCAATTCTCTGGCCAGGTGACATCTTAGGCCTTCCTTCTACCTGCCCCTCTAATAAAGCTAGACAGCCGTGCAGATTAGCAAAAGCCAAGCAAATTATTTTGACTGGGAGAGAAATGCTACTCTGCAAAAGGAAGAATTTTAACTTCATAACTTCAGAGTTATGAACCACAGAACTTACCCCAGGATTCCTGAGGCTGTAGATACGCACTGCTGTTGAGGAGGCATCAGTGAGTGATGAAGACTGAGACAGACCAGTGCCAATTTTGCTGGTAGTTTGAAAGTGTTCTGATTATTATTTTTATCTCCTATGACTCATTAAGTCTGTTCAAAAGAGTCCTCCACAAGAGGTGAACTGCAATCATTTTTATTAGCTATTCCACATCTCTTACATTAGCTATATTTCACAATCAGGAGATCAGTTGCTACAATGAAAGCGATAGTTTGATACAATGAAAAAATAGTATATTAGGAGTTCTGAGACCTGAATCATGACCCCCAGTTCATCCATTAGATAGCTACATACACAACTCCAGGTATGATTACCAGTGTGAATTCACTATCTCTCTCTCCTACTTAATTGGCAATTCCTCAGGGTCAGAGGCCTTATCTTATCTATACTCATCTCTTTATCCTGGCTTCTAGCGCAATATCTGTTCCGTTGTAGGCATTTAATAAATATGCTGGCTGAATGGACAGAGAGACGGACGGATGAGGGAATAAAGTTATATTCTCTTTAGGACTCAATTTTCTTATCTGTATAATAAGATCTGCCACATAAGGTATTCTGGACAAACCAATGAAATACTATATGTAAAGCTTCCTCCTGCTCTAGTATCAGAAGAGACAAGATAACCTGAGAAAACCAATCCTTGCTAATGGACTCATGGTTGATAAGAAACCACGTGTTGAGGTGTTAATCCTCCCAGAGGATGTTGGAATCTTTGAACTTTGATCCAAAAGAGTCGTGAAGCTTGGATTTTCACACTCTCAGATTGAAGGAGATATCTGGGGACAAATGTCTCCCACCCCACAGATTACTCTGCAGTGCCCACAACCCTCGACCATCTTATTACTTCCGGATCCTGCATTGTACTTTTATTCAAGTTGATTCTGATTAAGATGACCATCAAAGGTAAAAATTAAGTAAAAGGGAGGCAGTGGCATAAGAGGGCGGGTCAGTGTACAAGGGGACTTTTGCTGGCAGAAGGACATCCTGACCAAGCTGACTTGGAGAGAAAAGAAGCTGAGGTTTTCTGTAACGCAGGCTCCCTGGCCGCCTCTCACTGCCCCATCCGGTGTCCGCATCCCCGAGCCCTCCTAGCAGGGCTGGATGAGGTCTCTGCAGAGCCCGGGATGCTCACAGAGTTTGCCCTTCCCCGGCTGGTCCTGCTAAGGGTTACAGAAGCCACAGAACAGTTCGGATCATTGTGTCAGAATGTGCACTAACGTCATCCCCACTAGAGCTGCCCACTCTTCACTGACTGATGGACTTCTTGTGAGCTTCGAGGGAGCCTGAAACTGGCCACCACAGTTGGCCCCATCTCCCCAAGAGTGGCTCCAGCTGTGAGAAAAGGGATGAGGGCAATGTCCCTCTTTTAAATATGGGAAGACACAGTGGGTACTGAAGGTCTAGCATGTGATGATCTCAGAGGATTTGAATCCACAGTCCCTTCCTGTCTCAGGGGGCTTCTACAGAAAATGATCCTGGCCTGCTGGAGAACACCTATATGTTACAGAAATGACCTCCTCTGGGATAAGTTCTTTGCAACTGCAACCTAAGCAATTCAGCCCTGCTTTAGAAGTCCCTGAATGCCCCTCCCCCTCTCTCCCCAAGGGTGTCTTTGAATATAGATGAAAGTGTTCTATATCATTCTCATTTTTATTGGTGCATAGTTTGTTCACATTTTAAACTATTGATTCATTCTTTCGGCGTTTTCATTCCTTTCAAAGCAACTCTGTGACAGTGCATCATTTTTATGTATTTTGGAGAACGACGAGCGGTATATTTTAGAACAAAGGATTTAGCTGGAAGGAGAAGGGAAGGGAAGGGTGGGGGGGATGCGTCATTTCACTGACTTTGTAGAGTGGCCAGCTTAGCACATGCAAGTGGCAGTGCAAAGTCGATTTTGAAAGAAACTGCTTCTCATAGGTCTCCTCTGAATTCTTGCAGTGGGCGTTTTGGTTGCCTCTCAACAGTATCCATTCCAACCCCTCCCCCCATTCCTGCTGTGAAACACTCAGGGGTTTTGGTTGAATGCACCCAACTCCTGGCTATAAAGGTGGGCCTTGACTGGAGTCATTCGCAGTGAATGACTCAGTGCCGGACAATGAATTCAGGCATTAAGTCAATCAGCACATGTCAATCCCTTGGTCATGTCAATTCCAGCACATATGACCGTGGGCAGAAGATCCAAGGTAGTTTAAAAAATAATAATAATAAAATTAACAAAAAGAGCTTGCAGGAGCCTCCTTCTCTCCATCCCTGGAGGAAGCTTTGGTCCCTGTTGCTGCTAGGAGTCATCCTTTCATTCATTCTTCCCTTAGGTCTTGTTTTATTGGTGGTCTGTGTCCCAAGCACAGCTCAGTTCTAAGTGTTGGGGATACCGGATCTTCAACCTCACAATCCAGTGAAAAAGGTGGAAAACAAAGAAACATATAAATACATTGTATATTGTCAAGTGAGAAGGGCTAGGAAGAAAGAAACAAAGCAAGATAAGAAAACAGAAAGTCATGGGGTGTGATACTTAAGTAACTTAAGAGAGATGCAAACAAAGAAACAGAGCTGCTTGGCGTTGGGGGGGTGGGGGGCGGGGATTACCCTGAGTGGAGGAACCCAGGACGGCTGTCCCAGGAGAGGACATTTGGAAAAGTCAGAGAAAATAGGGAAAAGAGACTGAGTATGCAAGACATTTTGAAAATAAATGTTACTTAATGACTGATTAGATTGGGGAGTTTAAAAAGGAAGATCAGGGGGCTTCCCTGGTGGCGCAGTGCTTGAGAGTCCGCCTGCCGATGCAGGGGACACGGGTTCGTGCCCAGGTCCAGGAGGATCCCACATGCCGCGGAGCGGCTGGGCCCGTGAGCCATGGCCGCTGAGCCTGCGCATCCGGAGCCTGTGCTCCGCAATGGGAGAGGCCACAACAGTGAGAGGCCCGCGTACCGCAAAAAAAAAAAAAAAAAAAAAAAAAAAAAAAAAAACCTAAGGTAGAGTGTGACTCCAGCAGGACAGTGCAGGCTGAGGACTAAGAAGAAAAACAACCCGTCAGAGTCTGTGGATCCAGAGAGTGGCTAATGATGAACCTAGAGATTATCATACTAAGTGAAGTAAGCCAGAAAGAGAAGGACAAATACCGTATGACTTCACTTACATGTGGAATCTAAAATATGACACAAATGAACTTATCTATGAAACAGAAGCAGACTCACAGGCATAGAGAACAGACTCGTGGCTGCCAAGGGCTGTGGGGAAGGATGGAGTCAGAGTTTGGGATTAACAGGTGCAAACTATTCTATATAGAATAGATAAACAGCAAGGTCCTACTCTGTAACACAGGGAACTGTATTCAGTATCCTGTAATAAACCATAATGGAAAAGAATATGAAAAAGAATATACATATGTATGACTGAATCACTTTGCTGTACAGCAGAAATTAACACAACATTGTAAGTCAGCTATATTTCAATAAGATTTTTTAAAAGAGAGAGAGAGTGGCCAATGGATTCTAGCAGCGGTGGTATCTCAGACACAGTTTCACACTGTTCTTCCCAAGGCTGTAATTTTCCTATAACCTAAAGTCTTCAGTAAAGTTTCTTCATGGTTACAACCTGTCACTAATAATAACGAACATTTATTGAGGCCTTACAGTGTGTCAGCTGCTCTTCTAAGGGCTCCACAAATTATCAACTCATCCTCAAGGCAACTCTGGAAGGAACTATTATTATCGCCCTCATTTCACAGAGAAAGAAACCGAGGTACAGAAAGGTTATGTCACTAGTTTAAGACCATGCAACCAGCAAGGGTCAGAGCCGGAATTTGAACGCACGAAGTCTGACTGCAGAGCTCATCATCTTAACCATTGTTACTCCCTACATCGTCATTTAGGTTCATGTTAGCCTGGGAAATAAATAAAGGGAGGATCTGCGATGACATTTTGGGGAGGAGCGGACCAGAAATGTTGGCACACCACAGAAAGGTGGAAATGAGCCCAGCGGGAGAAATCTGGGAGAATCCCAAAGCAGAAGCTAGGCAATGACGTCAGGAGGATATAAGCAATTTCCGGGAACCTCAGAAGCCTTCGGGAAGGACCCGGCGTTCCTGCAGTACCGTGGAACAGGGACTCTCCCTGGAGAAATTTGCACATGGAAAGGATGAGCTCCACCCCTGTGAACTGTGATGACACCGGTATCCTGCTTTTCACAAGGATTCCACGCTCAGTAATTGGTTGCTTTGTATTGTTAAGTCTTCCTGCCATTTTCTGATCCTTTTTCTAACATCCCTTGAAGGACAATCCAGCTTTTCACTCAGTTACCACGATTCAGTGCCTATTCACTGTCGATCATTTGCAGGTCAGCAAGATGACTTTGTAATGTATTTATTTATTTATTTGTTTGTTTGTTTATTTATGGCTGCGTTGGGTCTCCTTTGCTGCGTGCGGGCTTTCTCTAGTTGCGGTGAGCAGGGGCTACTCTTCATTGCGGTGCACAGTCTTCTCATTGCAGTGGCTTCTCTTGTTGTGGAGCACGGGCTCTAGGCACACGGGCTTCAGTAGTTGCGGCACGTGGGCTCAGTAGTTGTGGCACATGGGCTTAGTTGCTCCGCGGCATGTGGGATCTTCCTGGACGAGGGCTCGAACCCGTGTCCCCTGCACTGGCAGGAGGATTCTTAACCACTGCGCCACCGGAGAAGTCCCACGATGACTCCTTTTCTATCAGTGTCACTTCTCAGGCATCTTCTCAGCCTCCTAAAATGCTTTACATACTGGAAAAGAGTTCTATTTCTCCACAGATAAATCGACTAGGATAAACCAATTTTTTCCCATTAAGAAAAAAGATTCAAGTGAAATATGATTTTTTTAACTTTTTATTTTCTATTGGAGTATAGCTGACTAACAATATTGTGTTCGTTTCAGGTGTACAGCAAAATGATTCAGTTATACATATATGTGTATCTAAGATTCATGTGAAAATGATTTTTCATCAAGGTAACTGAAGGCAGATAGAGGAATAGGAAGTTTGTAGGAGCAGTGAGTGGTCAGTTCAGCGGAGGTGAAAGTGTAGTAGACCCAAACAAATCTGAGGTGGAACAATATGTGGTCACTTTGTGTCTTTGGAGGAAAAATGCCAAGGAGAAATGTAGGTGTGGAAAGTGAAGATAACTGCCTTCCCCCCCAACCCAAAAGGAAAATAAGCTGCTGATCAGGCAGGGTGAGTCTACGGTGTATGGTCAGCCTTATTAGCATATCTTAATTGGGAAGTAGACTGTCATCGCAGGACACATTATAAGTTAAAAACTTGGGAGACAGCATAATTCATTTAAATTCCAAATGCACATCTCCTTTCCTACCTATTTGTTGAACTGTTTCCCTCTTGCTTTTCCTTTTTCTTCCCCTGTTATTTGTCTTTCTCCTTCCATCTACAGCTATACTCTCAATGTCCCTGTTCGCTGTCTTAATCCCTTCTTTTCCACAATTGTATTTGTGATATATTTCCGCAATTACCAGAATTCACTGCTTCATTTCTCTCCCTTCTCTGTGTTAGATTGCTTTTCGTTTATCTCTACCTCCCGTTACCCGTCCTCATTCATCTTTCTCATTCTCTTCCCCTCTTTCATCATTCTCTCTCCCTCTTTTCCTCTCTACCTGTCTGTCACTCATTCACACAACCTCAAGCTGACATAGAACTTAACTTATAATTAAAAAAATTCTCCACTGCTGACAAATTCTACTCACGGAGCTTACGCCCGGGGATTGAGGATTGCATAAGACTGGATGCATCCCACAGCCTGTTGCTCTAAGCTTCAAATGCTCTCTTGACCCTCTCCCACTTCACACAACTGGTGGAGTAGCATCATCCGTTATCTCCTTAGAGCAGGGCTGAGAGGAACGGACCACTGAATATATTTGGCCGAGATGGCATCTCTCTAAGGAAGACAGTGTTCGTCCCCAGAACAGAGGACACGGGCTCCAGATTTGCAGCGTCATCTGTAACTGTGTTTGCATTGCTCTGCAGTTGGTTAGCTCATAGCAGCAAGGGCCTGGCGGGCCTCCCTGCCCCCTGAACACGGGGGAGAGTCATGAAAGCTATTGAACATGGCTCATATCCAGCCTAGGAGTGGGTATCACCAGTCACTCCAGGACTCAGTAGTACCGCTGGGTGACGTGTTTGAAAGAGACTTTCAAATAAAGCAGTATAACCACACACCTTGCAACGGGCTGTTTATCTCACAGACCCGATCTGGCTGTGAGAAGAATGTAATGAGACATGAAACGTTTGCCAGGAGACACAGAAATGCCGTTGACGGGGGCTTTGGCTTGGTCCTCGTGGGTGGTGGTCTCAATTCCAGAGCCGTGCTCGGGAGCTTGGGTCTGCAGGGAACATGATCTTAATTGTACACTTGTCTTCTGTGTCGTGGATGGAACTGTTGGAATAACTCTTCTATAAGTTTGCACAAGCATGAAAGATCTGACCCAGGGTGGGTCTCCAGGAGCACTTTCTCCTTGTGGTGGGTCTGAGAATGCCAAGTTCCTGCTAATGCCCTTAAGGAACCTCCGAACCTTGGCCCAAGGATGACTTTCAGGGTCTCCAACAGATCGGTGCTAAATGAAACATTCTGAACAGTCAAGGAGAATCTCCACTTAATTGGCCTTCAAAGTACATAAGATCCAAGATTGGCCTAGGATTATTTAAAAAAAAAAACAGAAACAGGGAGTGTGGAAACCTGCTCCAAACCCACCACACTCCAATTACTCTAAAAAGTACACTTGAGTATTTAGTTGACATGGTTATAAGTCACATAGCTAACTATTTACAGCATGTCTTGCTTATTAGACCACATGGGGCAAGTGGTGTGTAGTATGGTTTGTCCCTTTTCTCACTGGTAGGACATGCCCATGAGAAAGTGTATTTCTTCACCTAGAAATAGAGACAGAACCCCAAATACTGGCTCAGTGGATCCCAGCAGTCTCTCCAGCTGGTTTGGGTCTCCCATTGAGGTTGTGTTTTGTGGACATGGCCTGATGTCATCTCCGTACAGAAGCTGACAGTGGGTTTTCCACACCTAGCCCCCTGCTACTCCCTTCTGAACAAGAAGGGGATCTTGTGTGTAGAAATTATGTATCTCATCAATCAAAGAATGTAGGAAGACTGTTCTCTGTCCTCTCCAAGACCCAAGAAAAACAATAGAAGACAATGCACTAGGGGCTTCCCTGGTGGTGCAGTGGTTAAGAGTCCACCTGCCAATGCAGGGGACACGAGTTTGATTCCTGGCCCGGGAAGATCCCACATGCCGTGAAGCAACTAAGCCTGTGCGCCACAACTACTGAGCCTGCACTCTAGAGCCCGCGAGCCACGATTACCGAAGCCCACGCGCCTAGAGCCCGTGTTCTGCAACAAGAGAAGCCATGACAATGAGAAGTCCGTGCACCGCAACGAAGAGTAGCCCCCGCTCGCTACAACTAGAGAAAGCCAGCACACAGCAATGAAGACCCAACACAGCCAAAAATTAAAACTAATAAATTAATTAATTAAAAGAAAAAAAGACAATGCACTATATGATGCTGGTCTCAGGGTGTAGGTATGTGATCTAGAAAAAAAGTTCCAAGTACGTAACTTCACATTTGATTTTTTTCTAAGATAATTGGCATTTTTCTAGAAAATGTTCAGTTTCATTGGTGTGACTCAGTTGGTGTTCATTGGATGCCTAATTTGTTAGTAATGTTGGAAATCGTATATTTCCAAATTTCGCATGAGAAAACTAAGACAAAAGACCATTAAGAGACACACAAAGTGACTCAGGGAAAAGATAAACTTATGTATCTGGTTACTGACTCTCCAGGACTGTGTTGTGTTAATTAGATGTTCCTGAGTCCTTTGTCTCAAAATTAGTTGAGAGATTATACCATAACGTCAATCTTGTCCATCTCAACTTCTTGTAATATAAAGCTACCTTGGGATCCAAAGCAAAGAAATGTAAAACTCAATTAAATTTTGGGAAAGATAGAATGTTGCAGGAATACAATTTCCCATACACATGTGATCGATATTCTAATAATATCAACTTTTACATTTGCCTTTTATTTCGGCACATCAGATTCCAGAAGACATCATCCCCAGATCTTCACCTTCATCCTCTCCATAGAGAGAAGGAGATTCAGAAATGATTTTGTGTACCATCCCCCTAAGGAGGGTAGGGCTCACAGGAGCCTAGAGGGGACTGTACTTCCAGTGCTGGGTGACTCTAAATCCCAGACTGCCCAAGGCACTTCCGACTTCAAACATCCTGTCCCAATATCACCATATGTGCCTCTTACTTCTTAGAGCAGCCTGGCTGGGCTCCAGATGACACGGATTCCAATCTGAGTGTTGTTATTCATCTACCCATTCGGCAAGTATGATTGACCTACCACGCACGTGACACTGTGATACGCAAAGCAAACACCATCTCTGCACTAGAGGAACTTAGAAAAGTGGCAAAGACAAGTCTGTAAAAAAATCATACCAATTTTAAGACATAATATAATTGTGGTGGTGGAAATATGAGCAGTGGACTACGGGCACAGTGGATTTCAAGAGAGGGGAGTCAGCTCACGGGTGTCAGCATTTGAGCTGGCTTTGAGGAGTGTGGGATTAACCTGGCAGGTAAACGTGAGGGGAGAGCGTTTCCAACAGCGATAACAGCGTGGAAGTTAATGAAGTAGAAGCATGTTTGGGGGAAAGGTCAAGGTGCTGTACACATAAGCGTGTAAAAGGGAGAAAGGGGATGAGTAGAAGAGACCGTCACTGGAAAGGAAGGTTGAACCCAGACCTTGAAGTGTCTGGGAAATCAGGCTAAGGAGATGGGACTCTGTTCTTCATGCATTAGAGAGTCATTGAGTATCTTTTGAGCAGAGTAATGGCGGGTGACAGTCTGAACTTCAAGAAAATAACTGTCTTCTTGAAGGAGGACAATGTGGAAGGGAAATCAATGAGGGTGATTTCTGAAATGGCCACCAGGGGGCACACTTACACTGACAACTTTCCTGGTCCAGAAAAGAAGCAGGCCCAGGAGGGGTGTAAACGCCAAGAACTGGAGCAGAACACAGGTGGGAAGGGGTGAAGGCGAGTAGGGTAATCTGGGTGAAACTCAGAACTAGAGGCATGGAATGCTTATCATTTTAGGAAACTTGAGATGAATTTGTAATATGGGCAAGAGATAATGGAAAATCACATTTACTGAGTTCCTAATACATACCAGGGACTGTTGCTAATGCTTTTCTGCTCTTTCTAATCTATCCCTGACTGCTACATGATGACTATGCATAGTCTCATTTTATAGCCAACAAAACCGTCTGAAAATTTCATTCACTGAGATACTAATTGAGCATCTACTCTATGCCAAGCACTCTTCAAAGCACTTGGGATTTACAGAGTGAACAAGACAACCCCTGCTCTCATGAAGCATATGGGACACGACAGGGAGGAGGTGTCAGAAAGCAAGTGAACAAACAAATGAATGAAGAGATTCAGATAGTGGGAAGTGCTATCAAGATCATAGCCTGGTGGGATGATTGAGTATAACAGGAAGGACTTCTGTAAATGGGTTGGTAATGAAAGCCTCTCTGAGCAGCTGAGTTGAAATCTAAACGATGGGAATGAAACATTCAAGCGGAGACCTTCCAGGAAAAGAGGACTCCAGGCAGGGAGAACAGCCAGGGCAAAAGTCCCATGGAGGGAATAACCTTGACGTTCTCCTGGGACAGAAGGCCTGAGTAGGCTGGGTGCGATGAAGAAGGGTGGATTGGTAAGAGCTGAGCTGGAGATGTGGGTGGTGGCCCAGTTCCAAAAGGCCCTGTAGCTATTACAAGGAATTTGAATTTTATTTAACCTTATAGGAAGGGTCCAGGCCGATACTTAACATTTGCAGGGCTTGGGACAAGAGTTTAAAGGGAAGCCCCAGGCTTCCCAAATTTCTCTTCCATTCTGCTCCATCCTGCACCACAAGTGCCTTCCCACACGTGTGTGTGGACACCCTACCCCTCACGTGTAAGCTCTGCCCTCCCTCCACCCCCAAACAGCCATCCCGTGCTCACCTCTCAAGCAAGGAGTCCAGGTGTCCACCCTTGGGAAGGTAAACCTGGTGGTGGGGCCCCAGAAGGATGCTGAGGTCTCTTTGGGCAGGAAATTCTAGGTCCCTCATATCCAAAGTGTGGTCTAGGAGGGGCCTGAGCTCTAGGCAAGAATGTCCCCTTGGCCCCTTGGACTCCCCCCAGAACAGAGCCCTCTAGACTTTCAGGACCCAGGACAGGGGCCCTGGTTGTCCAGGTCTAAAGGGATATTACCCAGGTCTGCGTGACTTCAATTACTGGCCTCTTTTCACTAAGCATGTTCGCTATGTTGGTGGGATCTCCTTGGGGACTCAGGTCCAGCAAATCTAACATGTCCAGTTGTCCCATAAGCACAGGCAGTTAAACGGTGGTAAGCTGGACATTCTGGGCCAACACCTAGGTCTTTACTAGCTTCAAACTCCAAGCTGGCAAAAAAAAAAAAAGTCTATGTAGGAACATAGACAGTACTAACCCCAGAATTGTTGGCAGCTTTCAGTTTTATAGGGTTTTCAAACCTCCAGGCAATTCCTTTTTATACCCCACACTATGTACACATAGACATCCTTACTAATTAACAGTATCAGGAACCATCTCCCTAAAAGTGACTTAGTAGGGGTCTTGGTAGGGGTCTCCCTCAAACTATCACTTGCCTCCACCCTGACACAGATACTCACCACACCGTAAAGGCTTTTCCTCATCCGTATCCACTACTAGAGTACTAATACCTGCAAAGAGACACGTGAGAGCTCACATCCACTAACGCCTAGTGCGCAGCTGAATGCCAGTGAAGACTGGCTGACCACATGAAGAAGCCAAGACACTTCCGCCTGTCAGGGTGCGTCGCTCTATCACAATGGTCCACAAGAGGCTGGTTCTCAGGGCAAACTTCCTCCACTAAACTTACATCGGGAGTAGAATGTTCTGTGAGAAGTGGGGAGAAGAGTCCCTTTGGACCTACTGGAGAAAGAACAGGTGAGGGAAAGTGTATTCGTTACCTACGGCTGTGTAACAAACTATCCCAAACCTAGTGGCCTAAAACAGCAATAAATACTAATGATTTCATAGCTTCTGAGGGTCAGGAATCTGGAAGTGGCCTGGCTGGGTGGTGCTGGCTCAAGGTCTTTCATGAGGTTGTGATCCAGACCTTAGCCGGGGCTGCTATCAGGTGAGACTGGGGCTGGGAATCCACTTCTAGAACAGCTCACTCACACGGCTGGCAACTTGACCCAGGCTGTTTGTGGGAGGACTCGTCACTCTGTGGAGTCTCCACTGGGCTCTTGGAGGGCCCTCGTGACCTGGCATCTGGTCATTAATCTACATAAAGCTCCATTTCTGAGTGGAAGAGAAAAAGCACAGCTGGTCCAATGGGACCTCAGGTTGAGTAGAAGAAAAGGTAAATGAAAGCCCTCCCTCCCCACCCCACCAGGACCGCAGCCCTGCCTGCCAATACTTGGGCAAGTTACTTAGCCTGTCTGCCTCTGTTTACTTATGTGAAACACGAAACTCATAGCGGTACCTACTTAGTAGGGTTGTTTTAAGGTTGAAATGGATTGACATTGATGCCTGGCGTATAGTATGTGCTATAGGAGTGTCTGTTATAAATAAATCAATAAATCAGTCAACACACCCATCAATAAATCAGTAATACTGACAGCCTTCCATATTTTTAATCCTGTGTGAGTAATCCTCTAATCTGAGTTACACTGCGAAACTGCCCCTATTTTTTGTCCCCATCAATTTTTTATCTGAAAGTTCCAAGTGGATGGGGTTGTTGAGGTTGCTATACAGGAACATACAGCATCCAGCTCACAAATAAATGCAGGATACACCTGCATTTAATAGTGTGATAGTAATAATGCTATTTTTGATGATGATATAATGACTTCCAGAATCACCAAGAGGACTGACTCCTAGAACGTCGTTCTGAAGGCGGGGTTGCTACACCACATCTGGGTGGACCCTCCTCCAGCTGTGGGAGTGCTATTTTTAACCTTGGGCGGGTAGATGACTAGTTATTTCCAAATGGTGGTTGAGAACACGGTGGCCGTGACCCTTTGGAATTGGGAGGGGCGAGGGGAAACGTACATAGTGAGGAAAACCGTGTCCCCTTTTCTGGCTTTGTCCTTTATCACTGTCCTGCTTGACTCCAGTTTGCTCACGTTGCCTTCTTTCAGGTCAAAAAACACGGAAGAAAAAAAGAAAACAATTTTTTGAATGTGGCATCCATAGTAATGAAAAAGCACATTTTTTTTTTTTTTTTTTTACATCAGGACGCCTTGCTAAGGGGCTGAGGGCCTTGGGAATCTTGCAATATAACTAGAGCAGGCCAAGATTTAGTTATTCTGCAGTAAAACCACATTTTTACTTAACGTCATTTAAAACCAAATGCCAGTTTTACAAAATGAAAGGAACTACCACAGAGTATTGGAATGATCTTATGAGACTTTCATGTAATTTTTAATTGGTTTGACTGTTTCCTAACTCACGAATAAAAAGGATTATAGGAACATGACCATGTTATATCTACTGCCTTTTTTTCCTAAGTAAAATTGAATATCTTTTATAATAAAGTTGAAAGATTAAATTGATGATTCTCTTCCCCCCCCAAAAAAAATCTATTTCTCTGAAATGACCTTGATCTAACCCTTTCTATAAACTAGATTCAGCTGTATCTAGAGTATGTCTAATAGAGCATTAGCAGGGTAGTGATGTTTTGACATAAGAACCCTGGTATCCTCAGCGGCTCACAGTTGGAAGTTTGCCAGTTTTCAACACCTGGTTTCTTTCTGCAGGCAGCCTTCCCTTCACTGAAGCCGTATGAGACCTGCAAATTACAATGTTAAGTCTTTCCCTGACATCTAGTGTCAAAGTGTGAAATAACAGACAGGGAACCAGCCACTCATTAGGATAAGGATATTCTCGTCATGCAGCATTCCTTAAGGGTTGACTCTTGGTCCCAGGGTCCATCAGGAAGCAGCTAGCAACTTCATACCTCACAGGTAGCCCCAAGACGGAAGAAGCGAAGAAGGACCAAGAAAATGGAAATGCATTCTTTTCCTTACTGTAAAATGTTCCTGATTGACCCAAGACTGATACAGCATCCTTTGGGCTTATTTATCTTCTGGCCGAAAAATAAAATCAGAAATCATGGCTTCTATCTTTACAAACTGTCTTCTTATTCCAGGTCCTTTTATTCCACGTCTTCTCCAACTCATTCTCTGCCTTCACATGACCTTTTTACTCTTGATTTTTCTGCTATATGGAATTTTTACAGAATGCACAATATAGGTCAACAGATGTTAATGCAAAACAAGATGGGTGGGAGTAGCTTCTGACTTCTGTTTCTTAACACTTGCTAGCTAGCACCAGTAATGATGCACTATATTTTTTAGCAGAGAGATCATTGGCCCCTTATGTTTTACTCCTTCAGCCGTCTTGGCCCATGACACCTCTGATGTAATTGAGAAGGTATCATCTTTGCTCTGAAAAAGACTGCCAAGACCATATTGTCAAAAATGCTGCAGGACCCGTGGCTCCTGTACTGCGGTGATTATAAGGAAATTCGAATCATCTGGGAAATAGACACAGGGGAGCAGAGAAGAGGGAAAGCTTCCTGAGAATCAGAACCATCAACAGCAAGAGAAGGATGAGAGGCTCTGAGTAGCTACTCTGTGCCCTCCTCCAGGCAGTCCACTGAAATCATTCCAGTACTGTTGACGTGTGATCATGCATCCCCTTAGATTACGTGAAACTTAATAACCCATGACATACTTCAACAATATTCCTTGCCAAGAAACTCCCTGCAAGTATATCCTACATCCCTGATGCTTCAATGAAAATCTATTCCTCCTCCATTTTAAGTTAAAATTCTTTCATTCCTCCCCTTATTTAATCTGTTCGATAAATGTTTATTCAGCGTCTACTACACGAGCCAGGCAGTGTGGTGGGCTCCAGGCAAACAATGGAAGAAAAGTTATAGAACATACGCTCCACGTACGTACAGTCAAGGGAGGGATACTTGATGTTAATTAGATCATGTATCAGTTTTTATGATCTGGCCCTGAGTCAGAGCCCCTCAAAACATCATTTCTCTGCCTCACAGCCCTGAGGTCTGTCAGTTCCTCCTGGTTGCTTTTTAAAATCCTTTTCTCTCTTTCTCTTTCTAAATAATCATTATCAAGTGGCAGGAGGCTACCCACCCTTCTGGGCTCTGTCTTTAGATCAGTCAGGTGATCCTGCAGTTCCTAGGCAGACAGGATAGGGGAGGCAAGAGGAACCAACACCCCCTCTGTAGTTGCAGTGTCCCTGCATGACAGGAACACAGGGCTGGGTATATTCTCTCCGCAGTCTTGACTCTGACTGTTCTAGGAGGTACGTGGTGGCTACTTCAGGTAAGCAGCAATGAAAGCATCACCATACACCTGTGTGACGGGTGGCGAGAAGTCTCCTCCAATGACGTCTCGTACATTTCTCCTGGTGACTGGCCTGATCAGGATCTATAAATCAGCAAATTTCCTAATAGCTGCCTTGTTAGCTCAAATTTCAAGAAGCTACTCCATTCTTTAAAAGGGGGGTGGGCGGTGCAAGGAATATAAATTAGGAAAATCAATAAACACTAAAGGACAACAACTGCCCAGAAAACAGCAAAAATATCTTTGAAGAATTTTTTTCTTTATTATTTTTCAGAGGTGAAACTTCAAGTTAGTATATGTATGTATCTGACTCAGACGAACATGGAGAATTTGTCTAAAATATGGTGAAAATTGTGCTGACCTCACTGGAAGAAATGGCTTTTTAAAAAATCCCTCTTATTTTTGTATTTCAAATTTAGTGACTGCAGAATGTATGGTTCTGAGCCAAATGGCACTAAGGAAGACGCCCTTGAAACTCAGCATAGGAAATTCTTAAGGTTTTGTTTTTTTTAAAAGCACAATTAGTTCTTTTTATTTTAGTTTAATCCATTTTGTGATCCAAAGGCTTTCCTTCAACAAAATAAATGATGCTAGTCACCATTAGAAGAGCTAGAGAAAGTAGATGATAGAGAAGAAAATTCAGATATTAACAAGTTGAATTACCTGCCACTTTTTTAATTGTCCTGATGTATAGCCCCATATGTTTAGGGTATATATGGCCAAAATAGAAACTCGGACCCGCAGGGAGAGAGGAAATGTATAAACAACTAAAGTTCAAACAGTGTGATTTGAAAAACAACATCTGTCCCAATCATCCAAAGCTTCTCATAATTTACTACAGAGTAACAGCAAGTATTGATTTCTGCCCTTCAGCTTCCTGATCTGCCATTTATCACTGTTTACCTCCCAGAGACTCTATGTCAGAAAACCACTGTTCATCAGGGTTTTTTCATAACAACACATAAAGAGCTACAGAAAAAGCAGAGATTTCAATTAGCTTTATTAGCGCATCATGATGCCTTCCCCAGCCAATCAGCATTCAGGGTCAACCTAGAGCCAGTTTTCTTCTCCTGGACATTTTTTTTTTTTTTTTTTTTTTTTTTTTTTTTTTTTTTTGCGGTACGCGGGCCTCTCACTGCTGTGGGCTCTCCCGTTGCGGAGCACAGGCTCCGGACACGCAGGCTCAGCGGCCATGGCTCACGGGCCCAGCCGCTCCGCGGCATGTGGGATCTTCCCGGACCGGGGCACGAACACGCGTCCCCTGCATCGGCAGGCGGACTCTCAACCACTGCGCCACCAGGGAAGCCCTCCTGGACCATTTTTAAAGAGAAGGTCCTAGAGACGCTCTTCCCTTGTAACTGGCTCCATCTGTATATTTCTTTTTGCTCGAGCTTGTCAGCATTATGAGACTTTCTAGGCTGACTCTGAAGAGCTTTTTTGAGAGGACAACTAAACTCTATATGCTAAAATAGTAGCAAACCCCACAATTCCTTAACTAAAAGTGTTCCAAAGATGTCCCAGTTTGCTGAAAGGGCCATGATCCATTCTTATCTATAAATGAAGTCCAATCCTCATGAAATTCATTTAACCAAAAGACTTGACAGAATCATGGTTCTGGAAAGAGCTTGGAGAAATCATTGGGTAAAACCTCAAGCCTTCAGAAAGTTAAATGTCTAAACTTAGAGCTGCAAATGTGTTTCTTCTTAAGTAAAAATTCCAAAGGACTGATAGAGGCTCCCTGGAATTCCAAATGAAAGACTTTTGAGGACTGGCCCAATCTCTGTAGAAAAGGGTATTGTGATTAATTGGTAATGTCTACCAAGAGTACAGGACAGGGCAAAATGTTGACTCTGGCCTAAATTAAACAGGATAGAGCATTTTTTTCTTCTCTTAAGTTTGCTCCCAACCTTCCTCCATCATACATCATACATAGTTCTATCTTTCCATGAACCTATCCCTTATAAAGACCTTTCAGAATCAGATCCCACCTCAGTCTTCTCGTCCAGAGACATCAAAAAACCTTTTCATCTTTCATCCTGGGACCTATTTTCCAACACTTTAATCATTTTTGTTGCACGTTCCTACAGTCACCCCAAGCTCTTCACATCCCTTTGAACAGTGGTGACAAGTGCTTTAATTCAGACTATAATTCAAGTCCCCAATTCAGACTATAATCCAACTATTTCAGAATATAAAGAAACTATTGCCCTCATCTGCATATTTCTTCATACTTCCTAGTATCACATGGGCTTGTTCATAACATCATCTGACTCATGTCCTTGCCAGGTCCCTGTTACCTGTGTCCAGGCATCATTCTCTCATTGGTGAGATCGATGTTCAGAGGCTTAGCATCAAAATAGTTTGCCCCAAAGAAGTCTCCATTTTAACGGTAACAGAGTTTGGACCAAAATAAAAGATGTCTTTAAAAAGGAAAAAAGACAAACATTTTTAAAACAAAAGGAGATGTTAAACATGTTCCAAAGGGAAACTTTGTAAAAGGCAAAATTTTTGAAAAGCAAATTTAAGCAAATAAGATATTTTTAACAAGAATTTTCGTGGGGGGACTTCCCTGGTGGTCCAGTGGTTAAGACTTTGCCTTTCAATGCAGGGGGTGCAGGTTCGATCCCTAGTCAGGGAGCTAAGATCCCACATGCCTCGCGGCCAAAAAACCAAAACAGAAACAATATTGTAACAAATTCAATAAAGACTCTAAAAATCGTCCACATCAAAAAAAAAAATCTTAAAAAAAAAAAAAGAATTTTCGTGGGATACCAAATTAAAACTCCCAGTGTGCCCTGGATCTATGCCCTGTCCTCTTGTCAGCCCTCCATGGCCACCCCTCCAATTGCCTTGTTCTCCATGGGGCTACAAGATCCTGGTTGGAATTAACATAAACAGAAAATACGATGCTAATTTGAGGAAGCTAAATTTGGCCATAAAAACCATTTAAAAGTAAAATTTAAAACAAGTGACAGCTGAATTAAAACAGATATAAGAAGGGTCGGTCCCAAGAGAGTCGACCCAGAATGATGGATGTGCCCAGAAAAACTTAACTATCTAGAGTTTAAACATGGGAAATATGCAGCCTCTGCGGGATTTAGATTCTGGGGTGCTTCAGAGACCTCCAGGACCACTCTAGAATGGAACCCTTTAGACTTGAAGGGGAGAGCTCCCTCAATGTCCAGCTGGTTCCTCATACTTTGCGAGTCCAGATCTGAGCTTATCATCTTCCCCCTCATATTAATTCTTCCTCCTCACATTAATTCTTCCTCCAGCTTTCCTGTTTCATTAACAGCATGGCCAGTTTCCCAACGTCCAGTCTCGTAACACCCAAATAATCTTTATCGGCTTCTCCTTGAATTCCTGCTAAGTCATGGGGCATCTAAGTCATGTCTCTTGCCTTAATCTCTTCCATCCCCGTCCACTTTGTCCAGTTTCTTCAATTATACTTCTTTCCTCAACCACTGTGTCAGTTTCCCACATTCTCCAATCTTCTTTCTCTTCCCTTAGAACCCACTCAATAATCTACCAAAGTCATCCTCTCAGAGCATGCTCCAATTATGTCATGCCCCCCCAAGAAAACCATTGAAGGACTTCCCATGATCCCACCAAATCAGTTTAAAATTCCTAACTCTGGGGCTTCCCTGGTGGCACAGTGGTTGAGAGTCCGCCTGCCGGTGCAGGGGACACGGGTTCGTGCCCCGGTCCGGGAAGATCCCACATGCTGCGGAGTGGCTGGGCCCGTGAGCCATGGCTGCTGAGACTGTGCGTCCGGAGCCTGTGCTCCGCAGCGGGAGAGGCCACGACAGTGAGAGGCCCGCGTACCGCAAAAAAAAAAAAAAAAAAAAAAATTCCTAACTCTGAGAGTCAGCACCTTCTGCAGCAGAGAACCTACTCTACATTTCCAGAGAGCTCGCTTGCTCCAGCTAGCTTTCCCCGCTCCATGCTTTATCAGCCCATCCTTCTGAACTACCTTCCCTCTTCCTCCTATGGGTACAGCTTCCAAAATTTTACCCACCCTTCAAGTTCATCTCAGATGCTCCTCAAAGGAATGAGCCCACGGAGCACAGCTGGCTGAGGGCCAGAGCAGATTCCTCTAAGACAGGGGTCACTCTAATCCAGGTCCAAGGAATGCGTTACTTAGGAAATCCATGGATGGCTCCAGGGCAATTT